>NC_067402.1:163171385-163480552 GCF_016432865.1 Antechinus flavipes
TTTACAAATGAGAAAACTGAGGCCAGAGAGTTTAAATGACTTTCCTCTTTCAAGAAAGAAGATGGCAAAGTTTCACATTTGTTTTTGGGTTGCCTCAGCATTCCTATCATCTAGATAATTGTTATTCTCATTAAGGTGACAGTAAGGTGTAAGTCAGAACTCTGGGTTGCTTAAGATCCTTGCTAGGTGAGCTAGCAGCTCATTTCTCTAAGCCTCAGTTATCTCATCAAGGAAACATAGAGAATAATAGAATGCATGCCTCCCTGTGTCCTTAGCAAGAAAATTCATAGTGAGTTTCAATGAGCCAAATAAAAGGCAGTTATTATGCATATGGTGGAAACAAGCCACATAGCCATTCAGATGCTTTTTGTAAACCACAAAAGCAATCCAATATTCCAATTAAGACCACAAAGAAACCTATGTTTTTTCTAACTCTTATCACTAGAGCAGGCTGCATTTCAAATTTAGCCAGAGATCATACAACTCACAGAACAAACTTCAACAATTTCATTTAGGACATGTGAATATGTAGATTACCCTGATTCCATAAATTAGTCTCATTTGACATCTATGCCATCTACGCACAATCTCATACCTACTAGAACCAATATATTACTGCAGTAATGGAAACAGTAATTGGGGACAGGAGCATTGCTTGTAACTTGTTATACTAACAAAATTCTAGAAAAAAGAACTATAGTTGTCAAGGTATCACCCAAGAGATAGTAAATAAGCTTTAAAAAACATATTTCTTTCCCAAAGATCAGCAACAAAAATATCAAAATCCTTCAAATGCCTACTGACATTGAAGCTCCTAAGCCTAAAGCTCTCTATATTCTAAAAGCATTCAGACAATTTAAATCAGTAAAGAAGTCACTTAGCTTCTTAGCATTTATTGCATACTAGATAGCATCCGAGGCATTGGAAATGCCAACATATAATCACAAAACATCTTTGTTCTAAAGGAAATTACATTTTACTGAGAAAAACAATAAATAGATAACCAAAAGATGATTTTGAGGAAGAAGGAGCATGACATACTTAATAGTCCTCAGGATCAGAATGACCTAGGTTTGAATTCTCCCTCTAAGAAATCCAGCTTTGCCAACCTCAGCAAGCATGTAACTTTGCAGTAGTCCCAAATTTCTTTCTAAGACTAAAAAATTACAGGGCTGATGCTTATTGATAAAGGTAATTTTCTCAACAGGCAAATCACAAATGTGGTTCCCATTCCATTCAAACCCTCCTTTTCCAACTCCCCTTTTCTCTCCAATTGAAGAGTATGAGAACATTAATTAGAAAAATCAGGAAAGGTGTCTCTTAAGAGGTAATACTTGAGGTAAGTCCTGAAAAAAGCTAAATGCTAGGGATTCTGAGAGCTGAAAGTAAGGAGAAATTATATTCTAGTCATGGGGACACTGTCAGTATAAAAATATGGAATCTGGAATACCAGGTTCAAAAAAAAAAGTATAGGACAATCTTGGTGAAACATAAGAATGAAGGAGAATTATGTGAAGTAAATCTGGAAAGGTAGCCTGGAGTAATTTTGTTCAAAAATGTAAATGCTAAATTGAAATTTTTATCTCAGAGGCAATAGGAAGTCATTGGAATATATGCAAAGAGATATCCATGGCCAGATCTGTAGTTCAAGAAGATTATTCTAGCTACTGTGCAGGGAATGGATTAAAGAGGAGTCTAGAAGCCCCCAATTAAGAGACCACCACAAGGCAGCTAGGTGTGTTGGTGGATAGATTGTTGGTCCTGAAGTCAGAAAAACCTCATTTTCCTAAGTTCACATATGTCCCCAGGTACCTACTATGACCTAGGTAAGTTACTTAACTCTATTGGCCTTAGTTTTCTCATCATAATATGAACTGGAGAAGGAAAACCAATCTAGTATCTCTACCAAGAAAATTCCAAATAACCTGATTGACAAATAACAATTTAAGTAAGATTTTAAGGACTTAATCTAATATGGTGGTTGTTTGAGTGAAGAGAAAGGGATGGATAAGAGAGAAAAAAGACAAGAGTTGGTAACTAAGTAGATATTAAAAGCATTGTCTCTAAGGTTTCAAATCCAGGTAACAGGAAGGATGGTAGTATCTCTGACAGAAATAGTGAAGTCAGACATAATCCTCCTCTTAATTCTCACAATTGCTCTATGTGCAGTGAGCATTCATATTGTATAATAGATATTGGCCATTGAAAGCTCATACCTCCACCTGAGTCCCTTGCACATATACCCAGGACTGACCTTCCATTGTCACTGGGTTTTTCATACCCACAAAAGTGCATGTTCCCTCTAGGCAGGGACTGCATAGTACTTATTTTCATCATTCTCACAGTGCCTTCGTGTATAGAAGACACTAAATAAAATATTGCTGAAACTTTAGGGTTATCTTTGATTCTTCCCTAAACTCTCAACTCAGTCATTTACCAAGTCCTAAGGACTCCACCTCCATACTGTATCTCTCTATTGTCTTCCCTATTCCCTCCACCACCATACTGTTATAGTTATTTAAACTAATGTCATCTAACTAATGTCATCTAATGTTGATCTAAACTAAAATCACTTCTAAACTAATGCAGCACCTAACAGGTCTTCCTACCTCTTATTCTCCTCCTTCCAATGCTTCCTCCATTCTGTTTCTAGATTATGTTCTTACATATAGAAATAACCACATTGCTCTGATGAAAAAAATTGCCTATTCAGTAAATAATACAATGCCCGGCATCCCATAGGCTGGTGTTCCTTTTCTTTATTTCATAATTCTCTCCCCCCCCATAGTTGATTTTCCAGTCAAACTATTCTTTTGTGAGACTCTAGACTTGCATTCACATGCCTGGAGTAGCCTCTCTTTTCACCTATTAAATTCCCATTTGTTTGTCAAAGCCTTTGCCCAATGTCATGTCCCCCAAGGATCCCTCCCTTTCTAGTAAGATTCCATCTTAGAGAGCACATAATGTTCATTTATGTAGCCCTCTAATGTACTCATGTCATAATATTGTATTTCAGCATTATCTGTATTGATAGCAGTAGGTAGCACAGCACTCTAAACATGAGAGACACTTAATATTAGTTAAATTATACAATTTTCAGAATAGAATCATCACATTTAGACATAGAAAGTACTTTAGAGGCCACTTAGCTCACCCACCTCATTTTACAGATGAGACACTGGTACATAGAAATATTAAGTGATTTGACCAGAGTCTCATGGATAATAATTAGGAAAATGAGTCTGAAACCAGAATTCAGTGCTTGACTTGCAAATTTAGTATTCTTTCCTTTGTATCAGGCTGCCTTCTTAATAGAATTAAATTAAAATGCATGAGGGGATAAAGAAAGTAAAATGCTACAAAGTTGGAGCCAGAATATTTGTTCAGTCATTTTTCAATTGTGCCCGATTCTTCATGACCCCATTTGAGGTTTTCTTGGCAAAGATAGTGGAGTGTTTTGCCATTTCTTCTCCAGTTTATTTTTCAAATAAGGAACTGAGGCAAATAAGGTTAAATGAGTGTTCAAGGTTACACAGTTAGCAAATGTCTAAGGCCAGATTTGAACTCACAGAAAAACCTCCTGAATCTAGCCTGTGAACTCTTATCCACTTTTCCACCTAGCTGCATTTAAAAAAATAATAGGTCAGATCAAAAACAATAATAAAAAATACATCATGCATATTTTGTCAAGTCACAAATGAATAAAATAGTCTTCATAGTTGTGTGGTTTTCTGACAAAGAACCCCACTGAAATCATGTTAAGAGCAGGGTTGATATCTTATGTGACTTCCTAGCTCAGAAGCTTTGTGGAATAATAGAAAGCTCATTTGTCAGAAGCTCACCGGTTTTGTCCAGTCACATCCCAAAGCCTGCTTATCTAAGATTTCAATGGTCTAAGGAAACTCCAAAAAGAAAATTCCCTTCTGTGTACAAACTTCTATTCTTAAGTAAGTTGTATGGAGCTTTCAGAGTGACTTGTCCAGGGTCCTGGCCGTATATATCTGAAGTAGCATTTGAACCCAAGTCTTAAATTTCTTTCAAGGCTGTGCTCTACTCCCATCCTCACTCTCTCATCTGTAAAACCAGAAAGAGACTTCTTGCATTCGCTATCTCAAGCACTTAACCCTTAAAGTGCCACATAAATATGGAAGTTATTCCCCTCTTTGTAACATACAACAGATAACATGTGACATGCAGCCCAGTTAAGAGCACATAGCTGATGCTTACTGTGTGCTTCCTTGCTGAGTGACTGAATCTTAGCTCTTTGAAACTGTTCTTTCATTAATTCCCACAATCCTTCCTATAAAATGTATAGGTGGAAAACTGTAGTTGGTCCCTGTTTCCATAGAACAAGTCAGATGTGGATAATTAGGGAGCATCATTTAAGTTACCCCTTAACTAGCCAAAATAACCATTTTTGAGAGTCATAAAGGAGGGCTTTCCTCAGAGAAGCCAAACAAGATGATTCTACTAATAGTAGCACTCTCAAAACCTTCAGTCTTGGGTGGGGCAGAAACTCAGTCAAGCAGAAACAAACTACCCAGCCTCCCACTGGCAGTATTGCCAGGGGGCCAACAAACCTGCCTTGTTTCTATTCTTCATCTGATTGTTTATCAGAGACTGGGATCTTTGGTACTGCTAAGTGATGCCAGTTTCCTGTGGACAGCATCCATCACCCTTAGGATTTACATTCCAATTATTTATTTACCTGGTAGATTTAATTCAACTCAAACACAGATTAATTATCTTCCAAGACAAATCCAGCAATCCAGGTTCTGGATTATAAAGAAAGGCAGTCCCTGCCCCTTAAGAGGTATGACAAATACACAAATAATTAATATAAATTTTACAGAGCAGAATTCAAAGGTCAACAAGAAAAGTGAAAAGAGAAAGACTTTTTTTTTCTCCATTCACCCTTTCTTAATGAATGCTTCCTCTCAAGCCAGGTTTCAGATGGCCCCTCTTTTATTCAAAATGACAATTCATTCTTGTCAATGGAGATCATCTACCTTAACTTGAAGGAGTGGGGGATGGTGCAAATTATGAAAGGTAACTACTAAACCTCTCTCTGCCTTCCTCTCTTAGCTAAGATGGGAAAGAAATTATTAAATTTCCCTCTGCTTTCTCTCTTAGATGAGAAGAGAAACAAATTATTAAGCTTCCTCCTGTCCTTTTTGAAGTGAAAAGAGTTTTGAGCTTACAGTTAGAAGAAGAGAGTTTAACTCCTGCCTCTGATGTTCACTTGCTATCTGAGCCCACGAAGGCATTATTAATAATAATAACGCATATTTGTATAGCACTTACTATGTATCAGGCACTGTGCTAAGCACTTCACAATTATTATCATATTTGATCTTCACAACAATTCTGAGAGATAGGTGATGCTACTTTACAAATTTGACATTTTACCTTAACTTATAGATGAGGAAATTGAAGCAAATAAGTGACTTGCCTAAGGTCACTCAGTAAGCATCTAAAACTGGATTTGAGCTTTATTTTCTTCATCTATAAAATGGAGATAATAATACTTGAACTATTTTTCTTTATAGAATTCTTATGAGGAGAGTGACACTAATTGGAGGCTGTTATCACAGCAACATCTGTAAGGACTCCTTGCTGAGGAGACTGGGAAGTCAGTCCTCATTTACCCCTTGTCTAAGTTGGTCATTTTTTTTCTCCCACTCATATGATTACCATTCTTTTCAATGTAGTGGCCACAGCTGGTATTCTTCTCATGCCTGTGCCTATGCTGAATGCCAAGTAGATAGCTGGTATGGAAGAATAATAATTATTTAAAATGGCATTTTATGGCACTTTGCAGTTTACCAGATGCTTTATATATGAGATCATATTTCATTCTCAGAATAATGCTGTGAGAAGGAAATAATAAAGGGTAATTATTATGTCCACTTTATAGAGAAGGCACCTAATTTACAGAAAATCATATCTGCTAGTATAAGCAGGGTATATATTGAATTTTAAAAGCTTAAAACTGTACTTGTTTATGCTCAATTCTCAAATATCTGTGTACATGAATGGGAACAGAGGTATAGTTAAATTAAAAAGGCAGAATTTTTTAAAGGTATAAAGGTGACATTGGAATGGGCATTAGTCATATTTGGCCATCAACATATCAGAAGTTTATCATAGTTCATCAAGCTGAATACTAAAACTATTATATGAGGGGCTGAACCTGAACTTGACTGACATATCTGTCTAACTTTCTGTTTCAATTATCCTACTAAGGACTTTTCCCAGCTAGAAATGAATGTCTCTCAGATGTAAAATATAAGCCAAAAATGAATTTCTAATATCTGTCTTTCTTTTATTCTATTTATTTTTTACACCTTCCTTAGTTAAAAAAAGGAAACCAAAAGAAATTTTCTTCTTAAAAAGCCTCCTTCTAGACTATAAATATGTGGGGGAGAGAAGAAAGTATTGAACATCGCTAATATCAAGTAATAATTTTATTACTTATTTTCCTCCATTTTGTGGGGTGGGCAGAAAAGAGTTTAGATTTGTGATTTCATTCTTTTCATTTTTCACCTGGCTACATGATTTGGGGACTTCTTTCACATTTCCACCATGCCATTGAGAGCGCATTATTAAGAAAATGTCATCATCCTACAAGATCTATCAGCGTTAGTACTCCAACACATCATTATCAGTCCCTCTGATTAAAGGGTGGAGCCATGAACTCCAAAGTTTCCAGTTAAGGAGAGAATCCAGAACTTATTTCTTTGGCTACACTAATTTGGGACTTCCCATGTCCCTTTTCATTCCCCTATCTCCCTGGTTTTCAGCTTCCTTTTGAATGTTATTTTTCTCCCTTTGATTGAAAACTGCTTGAGGTTAAGGACTGTCTTTGTTAAATTTGTGTCCTTGGGTTAACATAGTGCCTAGCAAATAGTAGATACTTAATAAATATTGACTGATCAATTGACATGGGCATTCTCTCTACCCATGTAGATTGGCAGCTCTTGTATAATAGAGTTTAAAAGAGTTAAGTTAACTGAGGCACTAAAAAGTTAAATAAACAAGATATCAGAGCCACATTTTTAAAGCTTTTTATTTACAAATATATGCATAGGTAATTTTTCACCATTGACAGAAATTTCTCAGAAATAGAACCCGAGTTCATCTCTTCATAATTCTGCTCCATACTTCTTATTCTCCTCAATTATGTTACTAAAAACTTGAACTCAAAGTTTACCTACATGTAGAGAGATTTCTCTATACTCTCAGTCCTCACAGTTTTTTTTTCCACTTTTATGCACAATTCTTTGCAAAAGGCCAAGTTAGAAAAGGACTTTTCCAGGATGGTTTCAGAAAGACCCGAGAAATCTTATATGAACTGATGCAAAGTGAAGTAAGCAGAACCAAGAGAACATTGTACACAGTAACAGCAATATTATATACTGATCAGCTATAAATGACTTAGCTATTCTGATCAATATAATGATCCAAGACAATTCTAAAGGACTTCTAATGAAAAATATTATCTTTCTCCAAAGAAAGAACCGCTAAAATCTGAAGGCAAATTGAAGCCTTTCTTTTTTATTTTCTTGCATATCAACCATTTGCTAATATGGAAATGTTTTGCATGATTTTCTTTATAATGGAGGAGGGTTAGGCAGGTGGGAGAGAGAATTCAAAACTCAAATTGAAAAATGTTAAAAAATATATAATAGAGATGTGGGAAAACAGGGACACTGATATATTGTTGGTGGAATTGTGAATACATCCAGCCATTCTGGAGAGCAATTTGGAACTATGCTCAAAAACTGTGTATGCCCTTTGACCCAGCAGTGTTTCTACTGGGCTTATACCCCAAAGAGATTTTTTAAAAAGGGAAAGAGACCTGTATGTGTAAGAGTGTTTGTGGCAGCCCTCTTTGTAGTGGCCAGAAACTGGAAACTGAGTGGATGTCCATCAAATGGAGAATGGCTGAATAAATTGTGGTATATGAATATTATGGAATATTATTGTTCTGTAAGAAATGACCAACAGGATGATTCCAAAAAGGCCAAGAGAGACTTACATGAACTGATGCTGAGTGAAATGAGCAGGACTAGGAGATCATTATATACTTCAACAACAATACTATATGATGATCAATTCTGATGGACATGGCCCTCCTCAACAATGAGATGAACCAAATTAGTTCCAATGGAACAGTAATGAATTGCACCAGCTACACCCAGGGAAAGAACTCTGGGAGATGACTATGAACCACTACATAGAATTCCCAATCCCTCTATTTTTGTCCGCCTGCATTTTTGATTTCCTTCATAGGTTACACCATTTCAAAGTCCGACCCTTTTTATACAGCAAAATAACCATTTGGACATGTATACATATATTGTATTTAACTTATACTTTAATATATTTAACATGTATTGGCCAACCTGCCATCTTGGGGAAGGGGTGAGGGGAAGGAGGGAAAAAGTTGGAACAAAAGGATTTGCAACTGTCAATGCTGAAAAATTACCTATGCATATATGTGTAAATAAAAAGCTTTAAAAATTAAAAAAGAAGAAACAGCAGGAGGGGGCAAGATATATATATATATATATATAATAGATTTTTTAAAAAGAAAAGACTCTCTTCTTGAAAGAGGGGTAAATCACTTTTAGCTGTGTAAGAGACTCCTTCAAACTTCATTCCAAACGATCCTTCTCTAACTGAAAAACTGAGTTTATTCTTGAAAATGGATGAATCAAATTTCAATATCTCAAAACAAAATTTAAAGCTTGCCATTTCCTCCCCTTAAATATATAAACAGTAAGAGCACAGGACAAGGATTTAAGAATAGTTTTTAAAATTAAAAAGAAATTTACTTTGTATGTATAGTACTGGTTAAGTTCACACAATATCCTACAGGAAGAAGAAGCTAACACATGATCTGAGATTTTTTTTTATGGCATTTCACTTTTCCTATATTATTTACAAGATGTTATAATTGCATGATTATTGGTTGAAATCAACCAATAGGAATTATTGTTGATAATAGACATTAAATTCTTGACTAAAAGGGTTTCTGGTTAAGCAAATTAGAGTGGTGTCATTTTTTGAATTTGATGTTTTTTTTCTTTGTTTTGTTTTTTTGTTTGTTTTTTGTTTTTTTAGACATCTCATAACTCTTTATTCTGTCATTGAAATCATGTATATTTGGGGTTTTTTTGTTTTTTTTTTTAATTTTTATTTAATAATTACTTTATATTGACAGAATCCATGGCAGGGTAATTTTTTTTTTTACAACATTATCCTTTGCACTCGTTTCTGTTCCAATTTTTTTCCCCCTCCCTCCCTCCACCCCCTCCCCTAGATGGCAAGCAGTCCTTTATATGTTGGATATGTTGCAGTATATCCTAGATACAATATATGTTTGCAGAACTGAACAGTTCTCTTGTTGCATAGGGAGAACTGGATTCAGAAGGTATAAATAACCCGGGAAGAAAAACAAAAATGCAGATAGTTCACATTCATTTCCCAGTATTCTTTCTTTGGGTGTAGCTGCTTTTATCCGTCATTTATCAATTGAAACTCAGTTAGGTCTCTTTGTCAAAGAAATCCACTTCCATCAAAATATGTCCTCATACAATATCGTTGTCGAAGTGTATAATGATCTCCTGGTTCTGCTCATTTCACTTAGCATCAGTTCATGTAAGTCTCGCCAGTCCTCTCTGTATTCATCCTGCTGGTCATTTCTTACAGAACAATAATATTCCATAACATTCATGTACCACAATTTACCCAGCCATTCTCCAATTGATGGGCATCCATTCATTTTCCAGTTTCTAGCCACTACAAACAGGGCTGCTACCAACATTTTGGCACATACAGATCCCTTTCCCTTCTTTAGTATTTCTTTGGGATATAAGCCCAATAGAAACACTGCTGGATCAAAGGGTATGCACAATTTGATAATTTTTTTGGGCATAATTCCAGATTGCTCTCCAGAATGGTTGGATTCGTTCACAACTCCACCAACAATGCATTAGTGTCCCAGTTTTCCCGCATCCCCTCCAACATTCATCATTATTTTTTCCTGTCATCTTAGCCAATCTGACAGGTGTGTAGTGGTATCTCAGAGTTGTCTTAATTTGCATTTCTCTGATCAATAATGATTTGGAACACTCTTTCATATGAGTGGTAATAGTTTCAATTTCATCCTCTGAAAATTGTCTGTTCATATCCTTTCACCATTTATCAATTGGAGAATGGCTTGATTTCTTATAAATTTGAGTCAGTTCTCTATATATTTTGGAAATGAGGCCTTTATCAGAACCTTTAACTGTGAAAATGTTTTCCCAGTTTGTTACTTCCCTTCTAATCTTGTTTGCATTAGTTTATTTGTACAAAGGCTTTTTAATTTGATGTAATCAAAATTTTCTATTTTGTGATCAGTAATGGTCTCTAGTTCATCTTTGGTCACAAATTTCTTTCTCCTCCACAAGTCTGAGAGATAAACTATTCTATGTTCCTCTAAATTATTTATAATCTCGTTCTTTATGCCTAGGTCATAGACCCATTTTGATCTTATCTTGGTATATGGTGTTAAGTGTGGGTCCATGCCTAATTTCTGCCATACTAATTTCCAATTATCCCAGCAGTTTTTATCAAATAATGAATTCTTTTCCCAGAAGTTAGGGGCTTTGGGTTTGTCAAACACTAGATTGCTATAGTTGACTATTCTGTCTTGTGAACCTAGCCTTTTCCACTGATCCACTAATCTATTTCTTAGCCAATACCAAATGGTTTTGGTGACTGCTGCTTTATAATATAATTTTAGATCAGGTACAGCTAGGCCACCTTCATTTGATTTTTTTTTCATTAATTCCCTTGAGATTCTCGACTTTTTATTGTTCCATATGAATTTTGTTGTTATTTTTTCTAGATCATTAAAATATTTTCTTGGAAGTCTGATTGGTATAGCACTAAATAAATAGATTAGTTTAGGGAGTATTGTCATCTTTATTATGTTCGCTCGGCCAATCCAAGAGCACTTAATATTTTTCCAATTATTTAAGTCTGACTTTATTTGTGTGGAGACTTTTTTATAATTTTGCTCATATAATTCCTGACTTTCCTTTGGTAGATAGATTCCCAAATATTTTATGGTATCAACAGTTATTCTGAATGGAATTTCTCTTTGTATCTCTTGCTGTTGGGTTTTGTTGGTGATGTATAAAAATGCTGAGGATTTATGGGGATTTATTTTGTAGCCAGCTACTTTGCTAAAATTATGAATTATTTCCAATAGCTTTTTTAGTAGAATCTCTGGGGTTCTCTAGGTATACCATCATATCATCTGCAAAGAGTAATAGTTTGGTTTCCTCATTGCCTACTCTAATTCCTTTAATATCTTTCTCGACTCTTATTGCCAAGGCTAGTGTTTCTAATACGATATTAAATAATAATGGTGATAGTGGGCAACCTTGCTTCACTCCAGATCTTACTGGGAAAGGTTCCAGTTTTTCTCCATTGCATATGATGCTTACTGATGGTTTTAAATATATGCTCCTGACTATTTTAAGGAAAAGTCCATTTATTCCTATGCTCTCAAGTGTTTTTATTAGGAATGGATGTTGGATTTTATCAAATGCTTTTTCTGCATCTATTGAGATGATCATATGGTTTTTGTTTGTTTGGTTTTTCATATAGTCAATTATGCTAATAGTTTTCCTAATATTGAACCAGCCCTGCATTCCTGGTATAAATCCTACTTGGTCATAGTGTATTATCCTGGTGACGATTTTCTGTAATCTTTTTGCTAATATTTTATTTAAGATTTTAGCATCAATATTCATTAGGGAGATTGGTCTATAATTTTCTTTCTCTGTTTTCAGCCTACCTGGTTTAGGTATCAGTACCATATCTGTGTCATAAAAGGAGTTTGGTAGGACTCCTTCAATCCCTATTTTTTCAAATAGTTTATTTAGCATTGGAGTTAATTGTTCTTTAAATGTTTGGTAGAATTCACATGTAAATCCATCTGGTCCTGGGGATTTTTTCTTAGGGAGTTGATTGATAGTTTGTTCTATTTCTTTTTCTGAGATGGGACTGTTTAGGATATTTACTTCTTCCTCTGTTAGTTTGGGCAAGCTATATTTTTGGAGGTATTTTTCTATTTCATTTAAGTTGTCGAATTTATTGGCATAAAGTTGGGCAAAGTAACTCCTAATTATTGCTCTAATTTCCTCTTTGTTAGTGGCGAGTTCTCCCTTTTCATTTTCAAGACTAACAATTTGATTTTCCTCTTTCCTTTTTTTAATCAGATTTACTAAGGGTTTGTCTATTTTGTTGGTTTTTTCATAGAACCAACTCTTAGTTTTATTAATTAATTCAATAGTTTTTTTTACTTTCAATTTTATTGATCTCTCCTTTTATTTTTAGAATTTCAAGTTTAGTGTTTGACTGGGGGTTTTTCATTTGTTCCTTTTCTAGCATTTTTAGTTGCAAACCCAATTCATTGACCTTCTCTTTCTCTATTTTATACAAATAGGCCTCTAGAGATATGAAATTTCCCCTTATTACCGCTTTGGCTGCATCCCATACATTTTGGTATGATGTCTCATTATTATCGTTTTCTTGGGTGAAGTTATTAATTATGTCTATGATTTGCTGTTTCACCCAATCATTCTTTAGTATGAGATTATTTAGTTTCCAATTATTTTTTGGTCTACTTCCCCCTGGTTTTTTGTTGAATGTAATTTTCGTTGCATCGTGGTCTGAAAAGGATGCATTTACTATTTCTGCCTTACTGCATTTGAGTTTGAGGTTTTTATGTCCTAATATATGGTCAATTTTTGTATAGGTTCCATGAACTGCTGAAAAGAAAGTGTATTCCTTTCTGTCTCCATTACATTTTCTCCAGAGATCTATCATATCTAACTTTTCTAGTATTCTATTTACCTCTTTGACTTCTTTCTTATTTATTTTGTGGTTTGATTTATCTAATTCTGAGAGTGCAAGGTTAAGATCTCCCACTATTATAGTTTTACTGTCCATTTCTTCTTGCAGCTCTCTTAATTTCTCTTTTAAGAATTTAGATGCTACACCACTTGGTGCATATATGTTTAATATAGATAGTGCTTCATTATCCATGCTACCCTTTAACAAGATATAGTGCCCTTCCTTATCTCTTTTAATTAGATCAATTTTTGCTTTAGCTTGATCTGAGATCAGGATGGCTACCCCTGCTTTTTTTTTACTTCACCTGAAGCATAGTAGATTTTGCTCCAACCTTTTACCTTTAACCTGCATGTATCTCCCCGCTTCAGGTGTGTTTCCTGTAAACAACATATTGTAGGATTCTGGCTTTTAATCCATTCTGCTAACCGCTTCCTCTTTATGGGGGAGTTTACCCCGTTCACATTTATGGTTAGAATGACCAATTCTATATTACTTGCCATCTTGTTAACCCCGGTTTATGCTTTTCTCCCTTCTTTCCCCTTTCCCCCCTTCCCAGTATTAAGCTTGTGAGCACCACTTGCTTCTCACAGCTCTCCCTTTTTAGTATCCCTCCCCCCACCTTAGAGTTCCTCCCCCTATCTTACCCCTTTCCCTCCCAGTTTCCGTATTCCCTTCCGCTTAGCTTATTCCTTCCCTTTTCACTTTTCCCTTCTCACTTTTTAATGAGGTGGGAGAAGTTTCACCATAGATTGAATATGTCTTAAGATTTTTTACTTAAAGCCAATTCTGAAGGCAGTAAGATACCCACTATATTCATCCCCCTCCATTCTTTCTCTCAGATATAATAGGTTTCCTATGCCTCTTCATGAGATGTACTACCCCCACTTTACCCTTTTTCTGGTACAATGTCCTTTCCACATCAATTTCTAGAACAAGGTATACATGTATTCTTTATACATCTATATAGTCGAAATATAGTTCCCAAGATTAATCTTTACCTTTTTAGATTTCTCTTGAGTTTTATATTTGTAGATCAAGCTTTTTGTTAAGTTCTGGCTTTTTCATCAGAAATAGATGAAATTCGCTTATTTCGTTGAATGTCCATCTTCTTCCCTGGAAAAAGATGCTCATTCTTGCTGGGTAAGTTATTTTTGGTTGCATACCAAGTTCCTTAGCCTTTCGGAATATCATATTCCAGGCCCTTTGATCTTTTAATGTGGATGCTGCCAGATCCTGGGTGATCCTTATTATGGCTTCTTGATACTTGAATTGGGTTTTTCTAGCCGCTTGCAATATTTTTTCCTTCGTCTGAGGGTTCTGGCATTTGGCCACTATATTCCTTGGTGTTTTGATTTTAGGATCCCTTTCAGTGGGTGATCGATGAATCCTTTCAATGTTTATTTTTTCCTCTGTTCCTATGACTTCTGGGCAGTTCTCTTTGATAATTTCCTGGAAAATAGTGTCCAGGCTCTTTTTTTCATCATGTTTTTCTGGAAGTCCAATGATTCTCAGATTGTCTCTCCTGGATCTGTTTTCTAGGTCTGTTGTCTTCCCCAGAAGGTATTTCACATTCTTTTCCATTGTTTGATTTTTTTGGATTTGCTTGACTGATTCTTCTTGTCTCCTCGAGTCATTCAATTCCAATTGTTCAATTCTGATTTTCAGTGAAGTATTTTCTTCACTCACTTTTAAAAAATCTTTTTCTAATTGTCCCATTGAGTTCTTTTGTTCTGTGGAATTTTTTTCCATTTCGCCAATTTTGTTTTCCAGTTCACCAATCCTATTTTTCAAGGATTTTACTTCTTTATCCACTCTCTCTTTAACTGACTTCTCCAGGCTCTTTTGCCAGGCCTCCCTCTCCTTTTCCCATTTTTCTTCTAGCTCCCTTGTGAGAGCTTTTTTAATTACTTCTATGAGGTTCATCTGTGCTGAGGAACAGATGATCTCCTCCTTTGGGGATTCACCTGGAGACTGTCTGTTTTTAGTCTCCTCAGGATTTAGAGTCTGCTCTCTATCTGTATAGAAGCTGTCAAGGGTTAAAGTCCTCTTCAGTTTCTTGCTCATTCTGTCTAATAATCAAAGACAAACTAGCAAAGAAAAACAGAAAAAACTGGAGTCTTTCTTTGGGGCAGGGGCTGGGTGTGTTACCGAGCTTCCTCTACAGACTGTGGGGGGCAGCAGTGAGGCACTAGCCCTACTGTGCTGCGCCTGTGCTCTGAGATCCCAGAGCGTGCTGAGTCACTGTGAGAGGGAAGGGGGGGGCAGCTAGGTCCCGAGAGACTCCAGCTGTTTGGGGTTGTATTCTTCACCCCCAGTGTTTTTAGCTTCTCTGCTGGGCTGCTGACTTGCTGCCGGAGCAGAGTATCTAATCCTGTAGCGAAGCTCTCCCCGCAGAGACGGCTGCGATCACTCCCCACCCCCTCTCCAGTCTGCTCCCGTGCTCTCACTGCCGCTGCCCGCCGCCTGCGCCCGATCTAAAACCATCCCAGCCCTCAGTAAAGACAGACCTTTCTTGGCAAATCTCAAGGATGGCTTCTCTTGGTAACTATTGGTGGTTTTTTTTTTTTTCAGTCAAGCATTAATTCAGAGGCTTGTAATGAAATGGATAGTGAGAGAAAGCGTGGAGCTACACAATTGTGTGCCTCCTCTCCGCCATCTTAACCGGAAGTCCCCAAATTTGATGTTAAAGCGAGGAACCACACATATAGTAGGCACTTAATGTTTACTTCCCTTCCATTCATGCCAATCAGCAGTGGAATTGGTTTTATAAGTGGATGCTGCACTTCCAGCTTAAGTGAAATAGAATGACTCAGTCTCAAAACAAAGAAAGAATAAATGAATAAATAAATAAAGGGAATGCCTTAGACTACATTCATCATTATATAATTACTTTGTAAGTCTTCAAATAAATTTATTCTAATTGTCTCTCTAAAAAAAAGATATGAACCACACAATTTCAAAATCATGATTATATAAAAAGAGGGCTGCAATTATTTACTTATTAGCATGGCATTTTAATATAAGTCTTCACAAAGGACAAATATGGATTTTCCTAATTTGGGGATGGGGTGAGTTGTGAAATGGACTGTTGATTATTCTTTGGTTTATTCCATGGTTTGTCCTATATCAATAAATCACATATTAGGCATTGTGGTTAGGTCCAAATTTAAGGACCCATTATTTCCAAGGATATAATTTTAGAACCCAGGAAGATTATGTGATGGGATCAAACCACTTCAAAAATATAAAGACAACAGTAATGCTAAGTAAGTGATCACCTTAGTTGGCAAATATCTCACCCCAATACCATTAAATTAATGTGTATTTAATTTATATATGTGTATATATGGATGTATATATGGATATTTATATTATATATGTGTATGTATGGTTCTTACTCTGTGTCCATGTTATAGCTTACCACAACTATCACCTCCCAAATAGAAGGTAAACTCTTGAGACCATTTTAGACCATTTTTGCTTTGCATGCTTAGTATCAAACATAACCCCTTATAAATAAATACTTAGTACCTACTTATAAATAAATAGTAGGTACTAAGTATTTGTTGGATTCAGGTGAACTGATGATAACAAATGTTTATTGTTGGTCAAAGAGTAATACTGAATAAAAAGACTTTCAGAAGTTAGAAGTTCCCAACCCTTAATTTTTGGAGTGATACTTCTCTGCTTTATTTATTTTTACAAGCTATATGAATATTCTATTGTAATGACTAGACAGCAATAGTATGGTATATTTTGGAGATTCCTAGTATTTTCTTCCCTGTCTCCTACTGACTTTTTTCAGTATTTTATAAATTTGTGAAATGCAGAGATCTTATCACACATATTAAGATATTTTAATCTTTGTAAATATAATAAGAATAGATTTGCTATATTTAGGCATTATCCAGCTAGGGTGTCATTTACATGATGTTCATTAAACAGTTAATTTGCTGAAGAATAGCTGGAGAAGTCTACAGCTAAATCTCTAGAGACAAGCAGACAATCTCAAGGATAAAGAGAGCTTCTAGATAATCATGTAATACTGATTCTTCCTCCTCTCTCCCTAAGTCTTTTCTTTTCTTCCTATACCACTTCCCAGACTGGATTAAAATGGGAAATGAAATTAAAATTCCACCTTGAGAGTAAAATTATTATTCTCAATTTCTCAGGGAAGTCAGAAGATTTGAGAATCTTAAAAAAAGGTCCCATTTTTAGTAGGATATTCTTCAGCCTCATGACATACTTTTAGGACTCATAGGAATTAGATTTAGCACTAAAAGAACCTGTGGAAACCATCTTTTCCTCCTTACAGATGAGAAAACTAAGACTACCTGATTTTCCCCAAATCACACAGAAAATAAGTAAGAGTCAATATCTGAGTCCAGATGTTCTAGTCCATGGCTTCTTAAACTTTTTTCACTTATGAGCCCTTTTTACTGGAGAAATTTTTACACACCCCCAAGTATATAGATATATAAAACAAATATTCAAGTCAAACATTTACAAATAGTAAGTCATTATTTTGTGACTCCACATTCAATTATGCAACTCCTGATGGGGTCATGACCCATAGTTTAAGAGTTTTGTATTCCAGCCTAAAATTGAAGGCTCCCAGCAAGGGCTTGTACTCTGCCCATAAATTTCATATGTTAACACCTCCAACCTATCCTGTTTTGTTTTATTTTTCTTTATCCATTCTATTTTACAGAGCAGTGAGGTGGCATAGTAGATAGAATACTGGATTTGAAATCAGGAAGCTCCTGGTTCAAATCCTGCCTCAGGAATTAGTTGTGAGCAAGTCACTCATCTTTGAGTTTCATTTTCCTCATCTGTAAAATGGGCATAACAATTCACTTTCCAGGGGTTTTGCATGAGAGTCAAATGAGATAATATATGTAAAGCACTTTGCAAATCTTTAAGAGCTCTGTACACACTAGCTGTTATTATTAAAGGATGTTTTTTTCTCTCATAGACATACAAACATAACATAAATTATGGAGATAAGATATACAGACTATCAATACATTCAAGCTTTATTTTATTATTCTATTCTGCTCTATTTAGAAATTTTCTACAAGATTTTTACAGTTAAGAAAATCATTTCAGGTATGAGGAGTTAATTTTTTTAAATTAAAGCTTTTTATTTTTTAAAACATATGCATGGATAATTTTTCAACATTAACCCTTGCAAAATCTTGTGTTCCAATTTCCCCCCTTCCCTCCAACCCCTCTCCTAGATGGCAAGTAATCCAATATATGTTAAATATGGTAAAAATATATGTTAAATCCAAAATATGCATACATATTTATACAATTATCTTGCTGCAACAAAAAATCAGATCAAAAAGGAAAAAAAATGAGGAAAAATTAAAATGGAAGCAAACAACAACAAAAAGAGTGAAAACGTTATGTTGTGATCCACACTTAGTTTCCACAGTCCTCTCTCTGGGTGTAAATGGCTCAAGGAGTTAAATTTCTAAGAAATTAACAAAAATCTGATGAAAAGTTGTCCAATCAGCATAAGTTTGCACTAACTGATCAATTTCCTTTCAGCTTTGCTACTTGCAGAACAGTCAGTAAACAAGCTCCCACCAGTGGACATAATGATTAAAGAAAGGAAGTGAGACACTAATGGTACATCAAACAGTAGACACACTTTGTAGAAGAGCTCTGGGTTACTCCTTAGCTACTTTTAGGAAAATGAATGGCAGACTCTAATGTCTCTCTTGTTTTGTCAATATCCATTTATTCTTTTTTCTGATATTCTGAGCATCCTGTACTTTCATCAGTTTGGGTACTCCCTTGATGCAGGTAACAATCTTTCCCATGCCTGTGCAACTCCTAAACAGGTTTTATCTCAAACTTTAAAGGATCTTCGCTCCATGCATTAGAGCTGAAAGTCACCTTAACCAGTCTAGGAAAAGAAATTTAGGTCTGGAAGTTCCCTTAGATATCTAGTCTACATTCTTCACTTTGTTAATTAAGAAATTGAACCCTATACAGATGAACTGACTTGTCAAAGGTCATACAAGAAATAAGCAGGAGATAAGACTGAAAACTTGAGTCCCCTTACTCCAAATTCAGCCCCTTTGAATTTATACTACACTCATTCATTACAAAAACAAGGAATTATTCACCTATACTGTGGAAAAGTACTATTGTTGTTCGGTGGTTCAGTTGTGTTCACCTCTTCATAACCTCATTTGGGGTTTTCTTGGCAAGATGTTGAAGTGGTTTACCATTGCTTTTTCCAATTCATTTTACAGATGGGGAAACTGAGGCAAACAGGGACAAGTGACTTCCCAGAGTGACACAGCTAGAAAGTTTCAAAGGCCAGATTTTAATGCAGGGAGATGAGTCTTTCTGACTAC
This sequence comes from Antechinus flavipes, assembly GCF_016432865.1. Lineage (NCBI taxonomy): Eukaryota > Metazoa > Chordata > Mammalia > Dasyuromorphia > Dasyuridae > Antechinus > Antechinus flavipes. The sequence continues at coordinate 163,190,678 of NC_067402.1, forward strand.
AGAGCTGGCACCCTTTCTACTGTACCATCTAGCTGTCCAAGTGCTGTAGTAGGAGTTAAGTGAGAAACACAACAATAAGACATGGTAACTGCCTTCAAGAGACTTACAGTGTTATGAAGGGAATAAACTAAGTACACAAATCATATAAAAGAGAATAAAAACTTTTTATAAGCAAAACTACAAAGTACTTTGGTTATGAAAAGACAGAGATATATATCTAATCAGGCAGAATGATTGAAGGCTTTATGAGGGAGGCAGCATACGAGTTGAGAAGGATTTGAACAAGTACAGAGGATTTAGGATTAGGTTAGAAGGACTGGCAAAAGTGATTGACACTGCAGGGAGGTATCAGAGATAGGAGAGTTTGAGGCTTGTTTGATGAGTATCAAGTTGTCCCCAAGAAAGTCAATTTTTGAAGTTTAGTGTCTAGCCTAATCTTTCCTTCTTCATGATATGATGGGAGAGAAAAGCAACATTGTAGTCTTTCCTCTGTGACAGAAAGGAAAACCCCTCACTTCCTGTTTACAGACTGTGCTGAACAAGTAAAGAAATCAGTTTGCAACATTGTTAGAAGGACCACAAAGAAGCATGCAGGCAGTACTGAACTGAAGGGCTGGACTGCAGACCCTTCAGGGTGAAGTTCAAAATCAGGGATCATTAATGGAAATGTGTTTGTTCAGTTAAGCTCTCAAAGAGCCCACTTTCTCATTGTTTCCCAAGTAATTAAGGTCAAATAAGGGAACCAATTAAAAGTGAAGGATCATAAACTGAGAGCTGCCTGGCACAAAACAGGTGGTTAATAAATGCCTGTTGGTTTCACTTGGAAGGGATATTGGTGATCGTGTCCAACAAACTTATTTTACAGATGAGAAAACTGAGACCTAGGGAGATGATATGCTTTATCTACCACTGCTCTGGTCTCCACAAGGTTTGCTCCCACACCCTCAAACAAGTTAGATGAACAACATCCCAAACACTGTTTCATCCCCAAGACACAAAACATGGGTTGGGTCTTTGGGACATCTTCAGAGGAAGCATGAAGTCATATTTAGGGACAGATAGGTATCACGGTGGTTAGAGTGCAGGGCATGGAATCAAGAAAACTTGAGTTCAAATTTAACCTCAGACTTTCACTAGTTGTAAGCAAGTGACTTAACCTATGTTTGTCTCAATATTCTTCTCTGTAAAATGGGAATAATAATAGTACCTGTATCCTAGAGTTGTAGTAAGAATCTAATGAGATACTTGTAGAGGCAGCTAGCTGTTGCAGTGGATAGAGCACTGTCCCTGAAGTAAAAAAAGTCAGGAGGACATGAGTTCAAATGTGGTCTTAGACACAACACTTACTAGCTGTGTGATCCTAGGAAAGTCACTGAACCCCAATTGCCTCATCAAAGAGACACACACATACAAAGTGGAGGGGGGGAAGAGAGAGAGAGAGAGAGAGAGAGAGAGAGAGAGAGAGAGAGAGAGAGAGAGAGAGAGAGAGAGAGAAAGAGAGAGAGAGAGAGAGAAACGACAGAGAGACAGACAGAGACAGAGACAGAGACAAGAGAAGAGAAGAGGAGGGAGGGAGAGAGGATATTTATAAAGCATGTAGTAATGCCTGGCACACAGTATATGGTATGTAAATGTTAGCTGTTATTATTATTATTGTTATCATATAAAGTGTTAAGTTTGGAGTTCTGAAGATCTGAATTAAATCCTATTTCTGAAATGTACTAGATCTGTGACTATGAACAACTAACCTTTCAAAGCCTTAGTTTACTTATATATAAAATGGGAATGATGTTACCTATGACATCTAATGCTTCAAAGGGTCCATGTGAGCCTTAAATGAAGTATTTCATATAAATTGCAAACTTTGAAATTGGTATTATTATCCTTAAATCCAGCAGATGGCTCAGAAAACCATGGAACACTTCCAGAACAAGACCACTATGACCACACCAGCTTTTTTTTTTTTTTTTTTTTTTTTTTGGCGCAGATAGCCCTGCATTTGAACTCCAGAAGTGCAATACAAGTGTGGTTTAAATGTGGTCCTCTTTTCTGATCAAGACAAATATTATTCTTCCAATTAAAGCTTCCAGGGGATGAATACATTCTGGTTATGTGTGAAAAGTAAAATGAGAAAGGAGGGATCATTGAAATCCAAAGATAATTCCCCAGTCTCATTTTGGGCATTAGTTTCAAACTACCACTCTACCACATCTCTGGCTAGAGTTGCATATAGTTTTCATCTTTTGAATTTAAATATGGCTTGTGGGGAAGGGGGCAAAAATGAGCAGAAAGACCAAAACAGGAAGAGACCAAAGAAAAAGAAAAGACAGAAAATCTATATAAATTGGAGAGCCAAGATAGAGGGAACAAAAAAGGCAGCATGATAGTGGAAGAGCATTATCCTTGTTGTTGATAGGATTCAGGGTCTGATCCTTATTTACAATAAGTCCTTTCTGGCCTAGAGAGACTTACTTATGCTAAGTGAAATGAGCAGAACCAAGAGATCACTGCACATAACAACAACAAAATTATGTGACGATCCATTCTGATGGATCTGGCTCTTTTTCATAATGAGGGGAATAAGACCAATTCCACTAGACTTGTGGGGATTGAATGTGGATCACAACATAGTATTTTCATCTTTTTTGTTGTTGTTTGGTTGCTTGCTTTTTTCTCATTTTTTATCTGATTTTTCTTATGTAACATGATACATGTGGAAATATGCATAGAAGGATTGCACATGTTTAACATTTTGGATTATTTGTTATGTAGGGGAGTAGAGTAGAGGGAATTTGGAACACAAGGTCTTTCTTGCAAGGGTGAATGTTGAAAACTATTTTTGCATGTATTTTGAAAATAAAAAGCTATTATCTAAAACAACAACAACAACAACAACAACAACAAACAACGAGTCCAGTGCCCTCTCACTTCCTTCATCTAGAAAACAGTAAGACTAGCTAGATGAAGAGTTGTTATGAGTAAAGCCCTCACAAAGTCATGAAATTTAAAGCAGTGTGAGAATTACAGTTAGCATTACTAAAAAGAGGCTGTAGGAGGAATTTGTAAGAAATGTTTTGTAAAAATCCAGGATAGTGTAGAGAGTAGGAACCATAGTGGTAAAGTTATAGCCTGTCCCCCCAAGTGTGCCTAAACTTTTTAGTGTTTTTCTTGTCTTCCTTGATCACTTCCTTTACACTAACCTACATCCATCCTATATTCATCTTCACCCACAACCTTTAGTCATTCATATGTCAGGAGATTGGTCACTGCAGAATCCAAGTCAAATGAGAGAGAAGCAAGCTCTTGAAAAAAAAAAACTTCCTACTTTGGGCTGCTGTGGGGGTTGGGAAAGGGGACCCCAAAAGTTTGTTGTCACAGACTGAGTTGAAAGGTGTCTCAAAAGAATTTGAAGGCTTGAACCCATCTCCTTAGCCAAGGGGCAAAGCTTTATTCCCTGTAGGAGCTAAGAAATCTCTCTGAAAATCCCTTTATATTCCCCCCAAAACAAGATGCCTATTATTTAAATTAACCTTTAATTTTCCTTCATGGGAAACATTTCCATTACATCAAATGCATTGTCGGTGTTCAACAAATCCTCAAACATTAAAATCAGAAGTAAAAAAGGAAGAAAATGACCCTTCCAAGCTCCATAAGTAGCTCAGTGGCAAAACAGAGAAAGTGCTAGTCTGGGGAGAGGGAGCTGTTAGGGGTACATCACCTAGGTAAGTCATTAAATATTTTTCAGTCTCACTTTCTTTCTATGTAAAATCTTCATAGGATTGTTGTGGGAGTAAAATGAGATAGTTATAAATACTTTGCAAATCTTAAAAGAGTTATATGAATAAGTTATTAATATTCTGTTGTTTGAAGAAGTTTAGGAGAGATAAGGGGTAATGACTATTGGCAAAGCATAAAGAAAAAACGGTGATTACGATCACTATTTCCCAAACATGATTTTAAAAAGGAGCAGCTCCTACAAAGAAAGCTCACACCCATTAATTTTAAATATGATTGGGAAATAAACTTCTTTAATGCGACTGGTTGCTACATCTTTAGATGCTTGAGTTTGTTGGGTGGCTTGTTTGGCATTTGAAAGTTTTTTCCTATCCTTAAATCACACAAATGCTGGTTTGACTGGATGAAGAATTATTCCCTTCAATAGAAATGCTAAGGTACCCTTTCAGGTGAGATCATCTTTTATAATAACAATTAGAAGATAGGTTGCCTTTCAAACACACACACACACACACACACACACACACACACACACAACTTCATAACCATCTTTGAAAGAAAGGAGACAGTACAAAACTTCACCCAATATAAAAGGTGAAAGGAGGTATAACGTTACTTAATATTAAGACAAGAAGCCATATTCCCAGTAAGAATTGTGTCAGGGAGCCTGAACTCATAATGAATGAAACTGGAGACAACTGCTAAGGAGAGAAAGGGATTTTAAAGGGAAGAAGGTGCTACAGTTAGAGCAAAAAGAGTTAGAAAGGTTCTGCCCTACTTCTTGGAGAAGATAAGATAGTATTAGCAGATAATAAAGAAAAGGCAGAACTGCTTAATTCCAATTTCACTTCCAACTTCAGCAGAGAAATCTCTCTGGTCAGGGTAGCCCAAACAGAGAGAAGAAAGTGAAACACAAAAGATATTAAGAAATAGTAAGGAAACATTCTTAGTCATGAGCTTACTTAGCTCAAATCTCCAAGTCAGATGAATTTCAGCACTCTAGATTCCCCTTACCATTACCCTATTTTTGCTTATAAATACTTGCATTGGTTGCATTACGTCTCAGATTTATTTATTTAGATGCTTTTTTGGACTAGATGAAAAAGGAGATTCTTTGCCTCAATTTCCACCCTAGTCAGTTAGTGAGAGGAAGCTTGGGTTTCTGTCCTTCCTCACCACAGAGTCAGGTCTCAAGATCTACTTCCCATGCTCTACAACTAAAATTTGATGTGAGAAAAAAGATTTCCCAGTTACAGATCTATCTCGCTGTACCCATCATAGTTTACTATTTATTGTAGAGGCTTAAGAAAGTATCCTTGAATAAATTACTAAATGAATGTATGAGTGCTTTACTAAATAGATTAAAAAAGATGTAAAGTGATCACAGAAACAGTCAATAATATCTGATAAATCATAGAAAAGAGGAAAAGGAAGTGAAAAAAATCTGATCTTCAAAAAGAGAAAAAAAAGGACTAGCATCTAAAAACTATATAGTAAGCCTGATGTTAATCATCTGCAAAAATCAAGGAAAGATTATTAAATACTTGGTTTATAAGAAGCTAGAAGAGGATTTAGATATCATTAGGGTCCCACAGGGATTCATTAAGAACAAGTAATGCCAAACTGGTCCCATTCCCTTTTAATTGGGAATTGGTTCCACAAATGCTAGAATTAGAATATCACATAATATCATTGAACCATGAAAAATTACAAAAAGGATAGTTTCAGTGATTTTTAGAGAAAATTATATGAAATGATGCAGAGTAAAGTGAGCAGAACAAGTTAGATAGCAATATTATTAAGTGAAACAACTTTGTAAGACAAAGAAATCTGATCATTTGTGGTTGGTCAATAACGAAGCATAGTACCTACCTCTTGACACAGAGGACATGGATTCAATGTGCAAAATAATATATGCTTTTTTGCCATGCCCAATGTGAGGTTTTGTTTGACTATATACATTTGTTATGAGGTTTTTTTCTTTCTTTTCTTTTTTCAGTTTGGAGATGGGAAGGCATGAGAGAAAACAAAGCTAGTGATTGGTTTGCAAAAAAAAAAAGAGAGAAAGAGAAAAGAAAATTTTATGCATAGAAGAGAAATGAAGGTAAGTCAGAAGGAAACACTCAATATAGCTTTAAAAGATACATATTGGGTTTATTGTATACATAAAAAGAAAATCAGTGCACATAAAATAGACACACATAAACATTCAGATTCTGTTCAACCCCTCTTTTTCTATATTGCTTTATATATAGAAATGCTTATTTTATTTGGCATTTTTGTGTTTGTGTTTAGTTTGAACTTTTTGAAAAGGAAAAAAACCCTTATTCCCCAAAGAAGACTTATCATGCCAAACTTGAAGACCCCAGGACTGCAACTTGCCACCTGTGCAAAGACAAGTCACAAACTTTCTGAGTCTGTTTTGTTAACCACAAAATAAAGTACTTTAATTAGCCATCTACTGGGGTGTGATATTAACAGTGAGGGAAGTCATAAGTGATCATAGAATTTAAGACATTCAATATTCAAAAAACCTCAAATCTTTACAATTCAGAAAAGAAAACCTAAATTAAGAATAGAAATTTAATAAAGAAAAGTATGCAGCTTTGATATAGGCAGATAATAGGTAATAGATACATAGACATAATGATAGATACACAAATGTATACAAATATATTTACATATTTTAAATCACCTGTACAAAATAGAAACATTGAATTTGGTAGCAGTTAAACTGAAAAAAGACATGAGATTTTATTTGACTATATATTTGACAAGAAGGTGGGATGATGTACCTGTATCTTGGGCTACAGTAACAGAAGTACTCAGTTTTGAATAAGTTCCTGATTTATATAAACCTTCCTATGAGTATCCCTTATCTTCATCTTGGCATCCATAGAAACTGTCCCTTATCCTTTTTTCCATCTGCTAATAAGCATTTCCTTGTATCCTTCCTACCACAGGACAGGCAGGTGGCACAGTGGATAGAGTACTGAGGCAGGAGGTCCTGAATTCATCTGGCCTCAGATACTTCTTAGACATAAGAGCATAGAATTCCCTTAATCCTATTTGTCTCAGTTTTCTCATCTGAAAGATAAGCTGGAGAAGGAAATGGCAAACCACTTCCATATCTTTTCCAAGAAAAGCCTAAAAGGGGTCATAGCGACTTAGACACAAATGAAAATGACTGAACAGCAACATAAACTTCTAGATAATCTCTAAGATCCGTTCTAGTCATACAATTCTATACATCTAGCAGGATGTCTCTTATAAATGCATCTTCTCTTAAATTTTAATAGCTATGTTTCTTCAATTCACTATTGAATTCTACTACTGCCCTAAGAGACATCATAGGGTGGTAATGATCTGAAGTGTCCAATGGACATGCTAGCAAAGTATAAGCTCATGCTCTTACTAAGTAGAAAAAGGTTTCATGTATGATTTGAGTAATAACAGCCTGTTCAGATCCTAAGGAACAGCCCAACTAAGTGCAGAGATTCAACTCCAGAAGACTGACTACCAAGTGACCCCAGATATCCATGAAAACCATTTCCAAAGGTATACATATAGAAAGAGTCCATTCCTTCCTCTTTTAGAATCAGAAGAGAAAAAAACAGTGAAGGATTTTCATGTTGGAGCTAGCAAAGTATATATTATTTTTTCTTCTTTCCTTCCTTCCTTTCCCCCCCTTCTTATATAATCTCATTTACTCTATATCTCCAACCACCTATAGGATATCTCTACCTGGACATCTTCCCAATGTCTTAGATTCTAATCCCAAAGTAAACCTCCCATTTTTCCTAACCCCCCCTAACTTTTCCATATTGATTGCTGCCACTACTCTTCCCCTACTCATTTTAAACTCAAAACCTCAAAAGCAGATTCTTAACTTTTCCCCTCTTTCACTTCCTCATCCAATAACTTTATAAGTTTTATCAATACAATCTCCAAAATATTTCTTGCATCTGCCTTCTGCATTTATGCAAGCACTATCATAATTAAAGCTTTTACTTAAACGATTGAAAGTCACTTTCTCTAATGCCAAGTTTCTCTCTATAATCTACTCTTCCTTTCAATGGCAAATAATCTTTCTGATGCATAAATCTACCTTCAATACCACTACCTTTTTCAGAAATCTGTAATGGCACAAACTCTTCCAATACCCAACCTCCCCCACAAATACTGTCTCCAAAACTACTGATCTCATCTTTTCAGTTCAGGCAGTCTGCAGGATGAGGTAAATCATAAGCCATCCATTCCTACCCATACTGTATAATTCCCAAACTCTTAGCTAGGCATTTAAGGCAATCTGGCTCCAGTCAACATTTCCAGCATCAATCCACAGTACTCCCCTTCAAACACACTACTCTCCAACCAAAAAGGAATGATTTATTGTTACACAATCTATTCTGAGTGAATAAATGAAAAGCATTTATTAAACCCTTGCTATGTGTCCAGAACTATCCTAAAAACTGGGAATACAAGTGCAAAAGCAAAAAATAGACCTGACCTTAATGTGCATTGCACCCTAATAGAGGGAGACAACACTGAGAGTGATTATTGGATACATCTTTTTCATTCTTTTTTTCAATTTTGATAACAGCTTTTTTTATTTTCAAAATATATGCAAAGATTGTTTTCAACATTCACCTTTGCAAAACCTTGTGTTCCAATTGTTTTTCTCCCTCCCTCCCTCTTCTCACTTCCCTCAGACAGCAACTAATCCAATACAGGTTAAACATGTGCAGTTCTTCTAAACATATTTCCACATTTATCATGCTGCACAAGAAAAATCAGATCAAAAGGGGAAAAATGAGAAAGAAAAAATTAAGCAAACAAAACAAAAAAGGTGAAAATACTATATTGTGATCCATATTCTCTTTTTTCATTCTCAAAGCTATTTTCCGTATCTAGAATGTTCTCTCACTTATTTATCAATTTGTTATTGACAACCAAGCCCTCACCTTCTAAGGTCCATCTTAGATACAATTTCCTCCACAAAATCTTAACTAATTCCTCTCAGGCCTGACCCCACAGCCCTTCTTAATCCCAGCTAAGAATTCTCTCTCCCTATTTCACCATCTCAGTTTCCTCCATTTGGCATCTATGAACATAATAATTTCTCAATTTAAAATATAAGGGAATTGGGGAGGGGAGATGTCTCATTCTTACAGCTATATTATAGGGTTCCTTAAAGAAAGAGACTAAGTTGCTGTTTTATATTATTGTAGCTCCAGGGTTCAGAACAATACCTTCCTCATATGAGGCTCACTATCTGTATCCAGAGAAAGAATTGATAAATAGAAGCAGGTATAGAATAATTTTACATATTATATACCTATCTCTGGAGGGAGAGAAGAAATTTATATAACTTTATTACATATGTAAAAGGAACGGCAAGTTGTACAATCATCTTCTCCCCTCCCTCCCCATTATACTATTTATGGATAAGCTTGTTTTATTCCATAAATTAAAAAGAAAAGAAACAAATGAAGAAACCATCTGCGATAGGCTGAATATGTGTATATACATATAAAATGTTATTATTTCTTCACTTATATGTATATGTGTTTATATATATATATATATATATAGATAGATAGATAGCTATCTATACATATAACTGAAAAGGAAAAGGAATGTGGATATACATATACATATGTATATCCACACATAAATATCTGAAAAGGAAAATAAATACATTATTAAAATACATTTTTATATATATATACATACACACATATATACATATATATAAACATATATATATGGATATATATATAAAAGAAGAGGAAAAGGAGTATGTATCAGTAAATAAATTTGCAATTTCATGTACAGCATCTTTTTTTCTATTCTATGTTACAGAAATGCTTGTTTTATTCTATAAATTAAAAATAAAGTTAAAAAAGTAAAAATAAATTCAATACATAATATGATACATATAATAAATATAAATTTTAAAAATAAAATAATTATTTGATAAATTGATTTTTTAAAAGCATCCATCAGGGAGAAAATTTTTGAATGAATAGGTTCTTCCAACTGCCCTCTCCTCATTCATTGTTCAAGCTGTGGCATTATCTTTATAAGTGAGACTCTTTATGTCAACTACCTTTTGCATTTCTCTAATTAAATCTCCACACAGGGTCTAAGATAGACCAGGCCCTCTTACCCATCATGGTAAAAGATGGCACAGTGAAATTTTAGTATAATATTTTTTAAGATAAACTATAAAACACCACAAAAGAAATCATAATCCACTCATCAGTCACTTGAAAGGTTTTCTGGGGGATGAACGACTAGTCTTTTGATTTTTACTGTTGATGACCAAATTTTTCAAAAAACAGCAGTTGATCCTGGTATTTGGCATTTTAAGTTACTTCAACATTGAAGAAAATTATCTATAAATGGAGAAGGGGTAGGATATTCATGCACTGCTCTGAGATCCCTCCCAACTCTCACAAAGATCTGATTAGCCAAAAAGTTAAATGAAAAGTATACTATCAGTTTCTACTATATAGGAAAAGTACTTTTAAAAAGGAGAGCTTTAAGCCAGAACACTGATAGCTATCCTATTTTAACAGGATGCTCTGGCCTGAAAGAGTAAAAAATGGTTGAGTGATTGGGAACAAATATTACTAGGAAGGGTTTTTTGTCTTTAAAGTCTCTGCTTCTAAAGAATAGTGATGACTAACCAATTCAATTTCCTGCTGGGTTCCCACTGGAGAATATGAGGAGGTTGTGTTGCTATCTGAAGCTACCTGCTGTTTGGAAAAGGCCTGCCTCAAAGACTACAGGCTTTCCCTAGTCCTTTATGAGATATGGCAGCAGAATCTTGAGAAACAAGAGGAAGATACTGGAAATGAGTTTAACCCAAATCTCACCAACTGGCAATTCTACTGTATAGTTTCTCTAGCACCATTGCCACCCTCATGAAATGGTTTCATTTTCTCCAAGTGAAGAGAATCATAAGCAAATCATAGAAATTAAAGTACTGGTCACTCAGTACTGTCTTTTTAAGCAGCCTATTACCATCTGCAAGGAAAAGGTCAAACTTACTCAAAAAGCTAACAATTTTGGATTATCCTCTGCAGTTTGTTCCCAATGAAGAAATTTACACAAGAGATGCTTAAAATTGATATGTTCTCTTTCCTTTCTTCTCCCTCCTTCCTACTCGCCTCTTTCTTCTCTCCCTCTATTCCTTCTTTCTACCTTTCCTCCTCTCTGAATGAGGGTCTCTGCCTCTATCTCCCTCTCTTTGTGTGTATCTTTCTATGTCTCCCCTCTCTCCTCTTTCTCCCGTTCCTCTTCTCTGGGTGTGTTTTTCTGTCTCTCTGTTTCTATCTGTCTCCCTCTCTTTTTCTCTCTCTTCTCTTTTTTCCTCCTCCCCTATTTCTCTCTTTTCTTCCCTCCTTCCCTCCCCCTTCTCCCTTTCTTTTCTTTTCTTGCTGAAAAACTAAGCCTTTGTTTCTTCCCGACACATGACAGGCCATCAAATTAATTATCTTCATGTTGTACAGTAAAGTAGAAAAGGTTTTGCTGCTACTTTTCTGCCAGACCACAGGATGACACATTCTTCAGTTCCTTTAAGCCTTAAGTTAAAAGAAATACTCTAAGATTAAACATGTTTGTCTAGTATCAAAACTCCTTCTTAGAGAAGGAAATTCTTGGAGACTTAGGTCCAATTTAAATCTCTAGTAAAAGTGAGATATCTATATCCCAAACACTCCCAATTCAACAATTAATCCGCTCAGGAGGGAAAAAAAGGATGCATGATACACTTTTAAGTTTAATATGCATTATTAATATTTTCTTCAACACTTTCTTGAGTTTATACAATCAATGAAACTATAAAACAAATCCTGATTTGCTGCATTTTACAATTTCCAAGGTGTAAGTGATTACACTGTAAATTTAACTACTAGCTCTTGAAAGCAGGTTCAAATTATTTCTAGCATATCCCCAGGTGATACTTCCACATGCCATTTTGTTTGATCAGTCTATGCAACTGATCATATTTTTATCTGTACCTTAACTTTCAGAGATTTATTTCAAATAGTATTAAAATGGATTCACCATCCAACTCTTTATTTTGTTGAATATTAACCCAGTGAGGTGGAATACTATATTTGCACACTCTGTCCTTCCTTACAAGATTCCATCTAAGAAGATAAATGAGAGCAGCTGCACTACAGATGGGACAGACATTTGTAAGATACAAAATGATAAAATTATGATGCTAGAAGAGAACTTAACATAATTAATAATAACTCACATTTATATAGCACTCACATTTACATAAGCATTTTAAGGGTTGCTAAGTGCTTTCTTCCCAACACTGAAAAAGTTCAAATATTATGAACCATATTTTACATTTTACATACAAGGAAATAGAATCAATGAATTTGAGCTACCTCTAGAATGGGTACATATGCTATCTAATATTTTTAAGTATCTTGTGGGAAAGGAGTGAGATTTGTTCTATTTAACCCCAGATGGCAGAACAGGAACAAAGGGTGAAAATGTAGAAACATCTAAAAGTGAAACAAGAAACTTCAGGAGGTGATTCTAGGTCTTAATTAGTGCATATCATATATTTTGAAATGACCAACATGTATTTGAATTCATATTCCTTGCTTTTTTATTTTATCTTGTTTGGTTTTATAATAATTCAATATTTTATTAGAAAATTCACATTCTTCAAAAATAAAATTATGTAAAATATAGGAATTTGTTTCAGCTCAATGAAAATAGGCAGTATAGATCAAATAATGTGACCTTATTCACAATAATTAGGAACCTGGCTGCAATGAGTTCCTCATATGCTACCAGTCTTCAAATAAAGGCTGAGTGATCTCTTATGTGATATTTTATTTTAGGAATTTCTGTTCTATTTGATACTATAGTTTGTATTGAAATAATATTTGTAAAGTGCCTAGAACACAGTAGGATTCTTAATAAATGCTTATTCCCTTCCTTCCCCCTATTCTTCTCCACACCCTTAAGGATCTTTTCCCATCAGGGGATTCTTTTATTCTTAATTTTCAAGATTCCATCCAGCCTTAGCTCCTGTGATCTCTGATATTTATTATGACCTATAATTTGTGAGTTTGGAAAACGGTGTTGAAAAGGAGATGAGAGAAAGTCATGGACAAATTTTACTTAATTCATAATTTTCCCCAGGTTCAGCCTTGACCACATCACTCAAACTCAATCAACCCCATTCTAGACTGATAATTTGTAGGCAAGTCATCCACTCTGAGGGGGAGATGAGGATAACATGCTCTTGAAAGGCTTTTATCTGGGATTGTTTCATGAATTTGTTATTTTTTTCCTAAAAAGGAAACTTTCTTTTCACACCAATTAATTCATCTGAAAACACTGATTCACTTAGCAGTGGGAGGGGGAAGCAAATCTGTTACCTAACACCAAAGTACAATGGTTCCGTAGAACCTGAAAAAAACAGTTTGAAGAAGAACGGAAAAGAAAGGGCAGCCTATGAGAGATCCTGGAAAAATCATGAGGGAATAGAACTATCAACTCGCACAAGGTAGAGGTACAAGGAGGTCCAAAAAATTACAATGTTCTGCTTGGCAAGTTCAATGTTAATGGAAATCTTCCAACCTCCTTTGAGACTCAGTTCAAATCCTATGTTTTCTATAAGAGATGGTTTCTTATCCTTCCTTCTAGTGCCTTCCCTCTGAAAATACCTTCTGAAGAGATCTATGTATATTTATATATCTACATATATGTGTTTATGCATATAAACATGTTTAAATATGCAATAAACATTTAAATATGAATATATTCATAAATTGTATATATATGTCAAATGATATAAAATTATAAAGTTAACATATGTATTGAGTTTTGCAAATCTCTCTATATATGCTAGTTATATGTGTGCTATGCAGCTACATTTACATTATGTCTGTGTGTGTATGTGTATATGTATGTGCATATATATGTAAATGTATAAGTGTACAAAGCTATCTAAATGCTATCTTCTCCATTAGAACATGAGGTCGTTGAGGGTATGGGCAATGGTAAGAGCCCTCCCTCCTCCCCCCCCCCCCCACACATACTTTTAAATATGTCTGGCACTTAACCCATTGTCTAGCCCATAACTAAAGTCTAACTTTCTGATCCTAATCCCAGCATTCTATCCACAGTGTCACCTAGCAGATGGGCAGAAAGATAGATAGATAGATAGATAGATAGATAGATAGATAGATAGATAGATAGAATAAATATATATCTATATATGGAATTTATGTTTTGGGATCAAGTAGATGGCCTCCAAGATTCTAACTATAACTGAATTATACTTTAATTATAATTGAAGAATTATAGAAAACTGATGGGAAGGGTATGTCAAGTACATTTAACAAATATTTTTGTTGCTGTTGTTCACTTGTTTTAGTTATGTCCAACTCACCATGACCCTATTTGGAGTTTTCTTGACAAAGATACTAGAGTGAACTGAAGCAAAGAGGGTCAAGTGGCTTGCTCAGGGTCACTCAATATCTAAGGATTAATTTGAATTAAAATCTTCCCGACTCAGGGCCAAACACTTTATGTACTACAACATCTACCAGCCTGTATATTATAATGAGCACCTATTATAATAGATGGTCCCAAGCCTTTCCTCCTAGTATAGAGGCAAACATTTCAGGCCTGATCCAAAAGAGATCATTTTCTCTCTTTGGCTCTACCTGGAGTTTTCTGTGGGAAAATCTCCAAAGGCAGTTGTTGTCAAGGTGCCACAATTGTGGGAAAACAGGAACCCTTGGCTCAAAATGTTTTGGATAGAAGACAACCTCTATTTCATCCCATAGAAAATTTAAAAGATACAAAAATACTTTAGATTTGAAGTCAGAGGTCTTGGGTTAAGATTTTGATTCTACCACTTATTATTTGTGTCAATTTTCAACTTTCTGGGCCTCAGGTTGCTTATCTCTAAAATGTGTGAACTGGACTAGATGAACTCTGAGATCCATTTCAGCTCTAAATCCACAGCTAATTCTGACCCTATGGCTCATATATAAATGGAGAAAACATAAAAAGTCTTCATAGTAGCAGTGATGGTGATGGTAATAGGAGGAGGAGGAAAAGGAGTAATAGTAATAACAATCATAACACACAATATTTTTAAAATCCATTAAAGAAAGACAAAACAAAGTCCTATGTGAATTATAAGGGGAAAGTTGTTCTGAAGAGGCAACAACAATAGAGAATGCTTCTTGGGAAAAGTGGTATTTAAATTAGGATTTGAAGAATGAGTATAAAATTTACATTAAAAAGACCAAACAAGTCAATTGACATGCACTAAAAAGAATTTATAATTTTATTTAAGAATAAAAATATTCATCTTATCTCTATTTTCTTTGCTTTGCGGATTTTTTTTTAATGTACTGTGGAATTTTTTGAGGAATTCTTATTTATGAAGTAAATTTTTTAGCAACTAATGAAATGAGAGATAAGAGTCATATCAGATACATGGAACAGTAGTAAAAAATTGTAGTGTAGTCCCACTGGACTGGAGTGAACACTGTGTGAGGGGAAATAACATGAGAAAGGAAATGTAAGATTCATAGAATGTGAAGGACCTTGAGGATCAGACTGAATAATTAAAATTTTATTCAGTAGGCAATAGCACTGCATTGGTGACTAAGAAGGAATCACAGCATTTGGATTAATGAGATATGGGAGAAAGGATATCTCCTTTGTTCAATGTTTAGATTAATTTCAATTCAGCTCAATGCATAGTTACTATTCTTCTGGACCTTTGTCAAATACTCATAATGTTCTACTTTGTATTAATATCATGTGCATTTAATTTTTTACTTAATAGGATTTTATTTTTCCAATTACATGTAAAGATAGTTTTCAACATTCATCTTTGTAAAATTTTGAGTTCCAAATTCCTCCTCCTTCTTAACCTCCCCTCTCCCCAATATATCAAGTGATCTGATATAGATTATATATATTCATTTAAAACATATCCCCATGTAAGTTGTGTTGTGAAAGAAAAATCCACAAAGGGGAAAAACCACAGGAAAGAAAGAAAGTGAAAATAGTATGCTTCAATCTGCATTCAACCTCCATAGTTCTTTTTCTGGATCAAGATGGTATTTTCCATTCCAAATATATTGGAATTGTTTTAGATTACTGTATTGCTGAGAAGAGCCAAGTCTATCATAGTTGATCACACAATTTTGTTATTACTGTATATAATGTTCTCCTTGTTCTGCTCACTCTACTCAGCATCCGTTCAGGTGACTCTTTCCAGGCTTTTCTGAAACCAGCCTGCTCATTATTTCTTATAGAACAATAATATTTCATTATATTCATATACCATAAGCATTCAGCCATTCCCCTCTTAGTAAGCATCCTTTCAATTTCCAATTCCTTGCCACCACAGAAAGAGCTGCTACAAACATTTTTATACATGAGGGTCCTTTTCCGTGTTTTATCATCTCTTTGAGATACAGAACTATCATTGCTGGATCACACACAGTTTTATAGCCTTTTGGACATAGTTCCAAATTGCTCTCCAGAATGCCTCGATCAGTTCACATCTCCACCAAAATTTGCATTTAATTATCATCCTAAACAACTAGAAGAGTGGTCTACCTGCAACAGGCAATATTCGTTGTTTGCCATCCTCTAAAACTGAAGAAGCTGAGAGAGAAATAATATTAAATCCTGAAAAGAGTGACTACAATCACAGACACACACTAAATATGTGGAGTATGAAAAGCACTATGGGTTATCAGCACATGCTAAGCATTCAATAAATATTTGTTAAATGAATAAATAAAAACTCTTAAACATGGGTAGCCATACAGTTAGTAATGTGATCCTTGAAAATGAAGGATGATGTTAATTAGATGAATCAGAGAAAGGGAGCTTAGAAGTTCTAGATTCATGTGATAGCCATGTAGATTTTAATAACATATAATATTACAGTTGATTATATAAGATATATCATATATAACCACATATAAAAGACATGTTTACATAGGACAAACATGTAATATATTATGTGTTGTAATATCTAATTATTACATAATATATAAAGTTGCATATATAATTTAATGAATTTGAATAATGCATAATACTTTGAATAGTTGCAAATTAACAATAATTATCAAATGTATAACACTTTAAGAAAAATAGCTAATGTTTACATAGCATTTCAAGCTTTATAGAAGTGTTTTACTCATGGTAACTTATTTGATCCTCTCAACAACTCTCAACAACTCTCAACAACTCACCAACAATCGAATTAGGTGACATTATTGTCCCAATTCTACAGAAGAGGAAATAAAAGTAAACAGAGATTAAGCAAATTGCCCAAAGTCACACAGGTATTAAGGATCTGAGACAAAATTTGAACTCAGTTGCTTCCTCACTCCAACCCCAGGCTCTATGTAAGATACCACCTAGCTGCCTCCATGAAGGTTGAAGACATCTGCCTTTGGGGACTTACTGAGTGAAACAGCTGCTTGAGCCAGTTTTCTCCTGAGGAAAAGAGTCTGGACATTTGTGGCTCTGTTGAGCCTAATCACATCCACAACTTGGGATATTCTGCCAAGTCTCCACATTCACCTTTTATCTTTGGAATACGCAGGGAAGAGAGAAGTCATTTTTGAACAAAACCACCTTTCTGCTATTGCACTTCCTAGTCCTGTGCTCATTATTTTCCACTTGAAATGTCCAGAAAACCTGAGATGACCAACATATAGCTAAGCAGCTGATGATGAACATATAAACTTTACTCAAGAATCTTTTGGCTTAAGCAATTTAGTTCATATGGCGATCCCAGGGGAGACTATGAGATTGTGGAGATTCAAATTGGCATTTTTTCCAAGGAAAATGACTCAGTTTTGAGGGAACTTCCTAGGAAGGATATTTTAGTTCTTATCTTTCTTCCTCCTCCTCCTCGATAGAGTGGATCACAAGATTATATCTCATGCTACCTACCCACCACGGTGACTAGGGCAAATTTATCTACACAGAATCACAGTCACAGAATTCCAAAGTGAGTGGGGACATTCAAAAGGTATTCATAAGCACCTTAATGGAAAATTCTCATTATTTTCAGATATAAACATTAACTATCAAGGAAATAAATAATTATATAATCATAAAACCAGATTAAAAAAAAAAAACCTTGAGAAGTCATTGAATCCACCATTCTGGCTCTGTAGAGTACGTTCAATAGGGTCTTTTCTGGAGACCTCCAGAAGAGACATCCCCCTCCCCCAACATGATCTCTCATTCTATTGCTTAACCAATGTCCTCAGGAAGTTCTTTCTCTAACTAAAATTATTCACACTGGAGTTAATGCCTATTTCATTTTGTTTTCAAGAAAGACAAGAGCTACATATTTTGTTGTTGATTTTCAGTCATATCTGATGCTTCATGACATTATTTTTGGTTTTCTTAGCAAAGATACTTCAAGGATTTGCCATTTCCTTCTCCAGCTCATTTTACATATAGAAAACCGAGGCAAATAGAGTTAGGTAATTTGCCCAGGATTACATATACAGTGCCTGAAGTCACATTTGAACTCAGGAAGATATCTTCCTAATTCCAAACATAGTTCTCCCCCATGAACTTTAGGTAGATAAAAATAGTATTTTATCAACTATTTATGTACTTTAAAAAAGGGTGCCCTATACAATGGTAGGCACATAAAAGATAATTAATGATCCTTCATTGATGGATGATACTTTTATAAAGTGTCTTAAAGCTTACAACATATTTCTTTTATTATTATTATTATGACTTTTTATTGACAGAAGATATGCATACAATACTATCCCTTGTACTCACTTCTCTTCCGACTTTTCCCTTCCCTCTCTCCACCCCCTCCCCAGATGTCAGGCAGTCTTATACATGTTAAATATGTTATAGTATATCCTAGATACAATATATGTGTGCAGAAGCATACAGTTCTCTTGTACAATGTATTTCTTTACAACAATGCTGTGAACCTTCATATAAGGTATCAGTAGGTAATTAATATTTTCATTTTACAAATGAGATAATTGAGACTCAGAGACATTTCCCAGGATCACACAATAACTGCCAGAGCTGAAATCTGAACCCAGATTTCTCTTGTCTTCACTTCTAATATTCTTTCCATTAAATTATCTTGCTTCTACTAACAAAGACTATGACTGAATTTTCCTTCATTTTTCTCCAAGATAAATGAATATTAATTTTTTTCTCTCTCCTCTAATTCTAGCCCATCCACATCTTTTGAGAATCACCTCTGAATCATCTCCTATTAAGAACAAGAATAAAGATATCTAATATAAATTAATGTGTCTCTCCACTAATACCTAGAAGAATTCACAGCCCACAGCATCATTAAATATTTAGCAGGTCTGAATCTAACTCCATCTTCTTCTTTGTGAAACTAGCCTTCAACCCAGTACTCCAGGATTTGCTTTTTACCCTTATTATGGGGGAGAAGTCGATGACATAATCTGTCAAGGACAATTTACTTTAAAGGTTTGCCTGCATAAAGTGAAACTTGATCAAGCTAATTGTTCCTCTTTGAACACTGAGGCTTCTGTATACAAATTAAATTTCCTACTGTACTCTCAATTCTCAGAGAAGCTTAAACAGGAGTTAATTCCCTAACTCCATCCAGGTTTACATTGAACTCACATTTAGGTAGCCAAGGTGATGGCAGATCAACATGGATAGACTCAAGGCTCTGAGGGAGGCCGCGTTTTCAAAAAACATCCTCAGCTTGCTTTAGATTCATTGTCCCTAAGTTCTATATTTCCTACTCAGAAACATCATGTTGAAATTTCCTAGATCATTTTGACTAGCAGATTTTAACCTAAACCATTTTAAATAACAAGCCCCAGAGGTCTAGCCCACAAACAAAGAGTATTTCTAAACTTATTTGAGTGGAACAGGATTGGATGATGTCCCCAGCTAACCTGCCATTGTGGAATTCTAGATTAGGATAGGAAAACCAACAGATTTCTTCTTAGATACTGTCTTTGTATGTAGATCTGCTTCAGTCCTAGAGAAAATTAGAAGTCTTTTTTAAAACTGGAAGCCTCAATTAGCAAAGATCTGTAGAGAGTTTTCTTTCCTCTGTAGCTTAGCCTGAAGTTATTTATTCATTTGATCATTCATTCATCTTATATATTTATTGTTGTTTAGTCACTTCTGATAGTGTTTTACCCTTTGGGACCCTATTTGAGGTTTTCTTGGCAAAGATACTGGAATCATTTGCCATTTCCTTCTCTAGCTCATTTTACAGAGGAGGAAACTGAGGTAACAGGGTTAAATGATTTGACCAGGGTCACACATCTAGTAAGTATCCGAGGCTAGTAAGTATTTGAGACTCCTGATTCTAGGCACAGTGCTCTATCCACTGTGCCACTTAGCTTCCTCAATACTAAGTATATATGTATGCAACAATGACACGTACAGAGGAAGACAAATTTAATACTGTGCCTTGTATGTAGTGGGCATGCAATATTTATTTCTCTCCTCCAGAGGAATTGACAATAAGAAGAAATCAACAAGTTTTTATTAAGCACCTACTATATGCCAAATCCTGTGTTAGATGCTGGTCATATAAAGACAAAGATGATCACTGCCCTCCAGAAGCTTGCATGTGAGAAGTTAGCAATTTAGGATAAGGTGACATGAATGTTACAGAGAACAAGAAGAATTTAGAGGAGAGAGTTGTTATTGTGGGTCAAGATTCTCAGGGAAGGCTTCCATGGTAAAGATAGAATCTTAACTAGTCTCAGAGTATGAGTAGAATTTCAAGAAAATAGAGGGAATGAAGAAGCATTTGGGTCATAAAGGTATAAACAAAAGTTCAGAGCTAAAAAATATACGTGGGAGTCTTCATTATAAGGAATGACTCTCCAGTATGGATATAAGAGTAGATAAGGGAAATTTGGGGCAATGTAAAAATGGAAGATATTAATAATTTATTTCTTTAAAATGATTTTAAAATATATAACAAGAATGATGAATGGTCCAGTTTGAATTAGCAATAAGGTAGGTGGCAGCCAAATCATGGGAGACTTTGAATGGTAGGTAAAGGAGACTGGACTTTATAGTACTAGAAAATGGATAATTATTGAAGGTCTTGGATGTCAGAATTGCATGGCCAAAGAAATTAAAGAGGCAGATTCATTTAGAAGTAAGATAAATTAGAATAGGGAGATATCAAAGGCAAGGAGATCAATAATCCAGACATGAGATAATTGGATACTGAAATAAGGTGCTAGTAATACAAATGGAAAAAAAATAATTGAGTGTAAAAGATACTTTAAAGTAAGAATTGACAAGATTTGGTGAGTGATAAGTATTCAGGGGCAAAAGAAAAGCAGATTGCAAGAATAATTGAAGTCTTCAATGTAGGTGACTTGGTGAATAATAGACCAGAAAAGAAACAGGGAAGTTAGGGTTAAGAAATGATTTAAGATAAAAGATGAAGAACTCAGTTTTAGGCTTTGTGAGACTGAAGTGCTGGTAGAACATCTAGGGGATTATATCTAGCAGACATCCGGAGTTCTAACTTTACAATGTCTAGTAAGGGAATGGAGCAGAATGGAAGCTCTGGGGAAAGTCTCCAGACAGAAGACTCAAAAATAGTAATTGTATGATTAACAGGGATAACTGAAAGTGGAAATAGATTTGGGAAAAGAAAAAGCCTGAGGACCGTTCTTTGGGGAACATAGACCAGGAATATGCAGTTCTTATTATTTAGTGTGCCAATTATTAAATATTTAGTATAAACACCTTAGAAATAAGAAACCACTAAAATCATACTTTGATTTATTGTTTTGTTGATTGTCTAGCCTTAAAAGGATGAAGAAAATGGTCCAGATTAAACTTAAAAGTATGTCATACAAGCAGGATGCTCTCAGAAAAACCTGGAAAGACTTAATTGAACTGAAACAAAGTAAAATGGGCAAAACCAGGAGAATATGGTACATAGTAAGGCACTATTGTATGATAATCAATTGTGAATAACTTTGCTATTTTCAGCAATATAATGATTTAATACAATTCCAGAGGACTTATGATAAAAAGTATTATCCATTTCCAGAAAAAGAACTGATAAGAGTCTAAATGCAGATTGTAGCATACTTTAAAAAAAAAAAAAAACTTTACTTTTCTTGGGATTTTTCCCTGGGTTGGCCTTTTCTTTTACAACACAATTAATATGGACATGTGTTTTGCATTACTGTATATGTATAAACTATATCAAATTAACTGCCTTCTCAATGAAAGGGAAGGAAAGGAAGTAAAGGAAAGGATTTGGGATTCAAAATTTTAGAGGATGAATATTGATAATTGTTTTTATATGTAACTAGGAAAAAATAAAATATTAACAAAATAATTTTAAAATAAATAAATACAATTGTATCCTGGATACTTTTTTCCCTTGAAGAGCATTGTTAAACATTTACTAGTACAAATAAACACATTTATGGGAGTCAAGAAGGAAAAACCAGTCTAAGCAGAAAAGGAGCAGCCAGCAAAGAAAAAAGAGAATCACTGTGAGCAACAGCAATGTTAAAGAGAAAAGAGGTTTTCAAGGAATAAGTTGCTCTAAAGAAAGGAGGAGGAGTACTGTGAAAATGCTAAAGAATTGGGAATTGACTGGGGAAGCATTGACAACCTTTGAGAGACCATTTTCAGTAACATGGTAGAAAGGAAAGCCACACTATAAGAGGTTGAGAAGCATATAAGTGGTAAAAAAGAATAATAACCAGTCTAGAATTTGAGGGATCTTAGAATCATTGACTACAACCCCTAATTTTACAGGTGAGTTACTATCTATTCCTTCCCAACAAAAATAATTTTCTTCTACTAGAATCTTTATAGAAATAAAGATTTCTCTCTGATATACCACACACATTTTTATGTGTTCCATATTTTTAAAGAATGCTACACATTCCTTCCACGAATTAATATCCAGTTCTTGGTTCCTGAATTAATTTTCTAAACAAGTCAATTTGTGACATATGCTACTTTCTAAATATCTGGTCTAGCTTTCATATTTTTCAAATGGAAATGAACTAGTCATTTCACAAGGGCATTTATTGTGACTCATAAGGTCATATTTACAAAGTGCTCTGAGGATTCTTCAAAGAAGGGAGTACTTCAGTTTTACAGAAGGGAGGAAATGTGGTTTAGTGTAACAATTAGAACATTAGAAATGATCCCCTAGATTTTAGGATCTGCTAATCAAAGTAACTTAGGCTATCCCATCTTCTCCTTTCTTCTTCCTCATCATACTCCCAATCAACTAAGTAGATAGGGTGAGATTTTTGAGGAAGATGGAAGATTCTTTGAGATCTAATGTGTCTAATGTGTTTGAGTGTCTAATGTGATCTTAAACAGATTTTTAAACTTAGTAATCAAAAGTAATTGTAGAAGAGCTAACTGAAAAGTCTAAATAATTAAATATTTTAAAGAAAATGCAATTTTGTTTTTTGAGCAAGTCTTATTCTGATGCTTTCTCATAAGTGGAGGTGATATCAGGTTCATGAAAACTACACCTGTGATGCATAGTCTGCAGCAGGTTGTACCAAGGTAGAAGGCTTTGGGTTGCTTGATGATGGTGTCCATGACTGATATCCCAGAACCAGAGGACCTAAGGTCAAAAAGGACCTCCATATAGTGAAGCAGAGTGGTAATTTGCGCTCAAATACATACAAAACTATAAACTTGTACAATGTAAGTGTGACCAAGCAGGTGGTCCTGCCAGATATATTTAATAAATAGATCAGCATTTTATTTTGCCTATTATTTGTAGGCAAATAGTTCTTATAAAAGCAGTTTTAAGGTTACTTAAAAGTGTGTCATCATATAATTCCCTGTAATCTTGTTAACAGGGACTCATTTGCTCAGCAGGCACAAATATAAACCAGCCCATTCAGTACCTTAAATTACTAGGGTACGGACCAATGAGATTTTATTGTAAACCACAGCACTTGACATTATACAGAATGAAAGGCCTTCTTACATAAAATCTCCTTGTTATTCTTGATTATTGGTGGTTTTCTTTTACATAACAAGGCTCTGTACCTTTAGGTCTTTTTGTAAGTGAGACTGTTCCTTGGAAAAAGCAACTAAAATGTGAATCCTGGAATGGATTCTCTCCTACTATGAGGGAATTTATGTAAATACTCTCTGAAAGCTTTGCAGTCTTGCAAGATCCATCTGTTTAGCAATCACACCAGCACAGCTATTGAGGAAATATTCAAGATATTTCTTGGGGTAAATAGCTTCCTATAAGCTCAGTTTCCTCTGTGAAGCTTTCATTCTGTTATCCAATGCTGTGTAGTGTTCATGATGAAAAGAAAACTCTTTGCTTTTAAGTGTTGTAGTTGGGATTTTTCCTCCCAAAGGGGATTTCATCCTAAATAAAGAAATTATATTATCTTGTCCATTTTGTTTTTCCCAAAATAAATGGCCTAAGGGCTTGAAAACTCGATGTCTACTCTCTGAAACAACACAATTACACACACATACACACACACACACACACACACACACACACTTTAATACCTTGAAAAGTAAAAAAAAAAAATTGCCAAATTTTCTTCAGGAAGATGTTTCATTAAACACTCATCCAGATATGCTGTTAGTCAAAGCCAAATTAACATCCTATTTCAATAATCCTCCACAGAGCATGTAAAAAGAGAAGACAAGTCCACAACAGACATAAATACAAATGTACTCTAGCTCACGCATGCTGGGAGTGTAGGCCAGGTATGCTGGCACATCCTGAAGGAAAAACTTCTCTTTGGCTCTACTTTGTTGTATGCCCATGTACACAAATAGAATGAACCCATACTAGGTTCATGAATAAGAAACTCCATTATAACAACCACAAAGAAAAATCACAATAAAATAGAGGCTACAAGAGCCACTAACAAGTATACACAGTGCCAAGTTCTGAGTCAATGAGGAAAAAGGACCTATGTTCACATAAAAGGAAACACAAATGTATATACAGATAAGCATCCAGAATTCTTGCCTGATATAAGGCTGCCACCACTTACTCCCATCCTTAAGGATTCTTAAGGAACTTCAAATTTCAGTGCGTCACATTAATTCTGTATTTTAGCATGCTTTAGATTCACTGTCTATCATCTGTAGTGAATTATTTTGCTCAGGTCTGGATAGACAAACAATGCAATTCGATCAATTTGGCTTTCCCTGAACAAAATATGGATTGATTCTATAGGGGATGCAGAGGAGAGGATTGAATTTCATTTGATTTGAAATGTCCAATGCTTCAAGGGGCATGACAGGAATGGAAAGAGGCTGCAAGTGATTTTGTCACCACAAGGGAATCATTTAAGATCAGAGAGTAGCAAGCAAATTAGAAACAGTTCAAAAGACAGTCCCTAAATATTTGTGACCAATTCTAGGAGAATTGGTGCAGCCAGCTGACCTATATTTCCCAAAAGAGTTGAAGTACTGTTGTGTCCGGGGCTATCGGATAAAAAGTTGAACTCTCAACCCTATTTTTATAGAGAGGGGAACACATAGCAAAGCAAATGCAGAGCTTCCAAGAGCAGCAAGTCAAACAAGAATCCCAGCAGAGGGCTCAATGTAGATGCCTTCTAGGGAAGAAAAAAGGCAGTTCACCCAAAAATTCTGCATGGGAGTTAGCAGAAGCAGTTGGAGACATGAGTTGTCTTTATCATACATGTTTCCTGGCTATAAGTTTTCTTTTGCATATGCCCACCCTTTGCGTGTTCCTTCGCAACACATGTTGCCTACATATGTCTTCTCCCCAGCTGGTGGTATAATAATTGGGTGATGCACAATACCCTCTAAATATGGGAGGAATCTTTTGACTTATTTATAATTATACTACTAAATTGCAGGGAGGGGCAGAGAAAATTAAATTATTTGAATGGAAATGTCTGTGTACTAATAATAGCTAACATTTATATGGCACTATGTCCCAGGCATCATGTAAGCTCTTTATAATTATTATCTCATATGAGCCTCACAAAACCCTAGAAGGGAGATGCTATTATTTTCATTTTATAGATTAGGAAACTGAGGCACACAGAGAGATTAAGTGCCTTGCCCAAGATCTCGTCTGATTATCTGAGGTCATATTTGAATTCAGGTCTTCCTACCTCTAGACCCGCTGCTCTATCCACTATAAGCAGATTGTCAGAGGGTTTAACTTGAAAAGACTTGTATGGCAATGTATAGAAATTATTATTAATTAATAATGGTAGTTGTTTGTTCCTTTTTAAATTGGATCATCTTTTTTTACATCAGATTCATCACCAATATGGTAACCTTCTTGGGAAATCTCATGAAGACATCAACTAAGAATGTCTGGCACATGGTAAGTGCTTAATAAATGCTTTTTGATTGATTATCCTTGTTAGAGTAATTTCTGAACAAAGTATCAAACACCAGGACCTAGCATTAGGCCTTGCACGTATCAGAATGTACAAGGAGCCATACTCAGGCAAGGAGCCAAGTCTCAGAAGCAAGATCAAACTTGATTGTAACTTTAGATTGTAAGACTGTAAGAATTATCATTTTGCTGACAAAGAATTGACTGAATCGTCATCCATCTCATGTCAGATTAAAATCAAGCATTTCTAATATTTAGTTCTGAATACAACCTATAATAATTAACCTTCCTGCTTTTATACACCCTAATACTAATGTGGAGTCACCCCAGGCAGAACACATGATAGTAATCAAAGGAGCCACAACAGCACTGCATCATGGCTAGAGAGGAAGTTAGAAAGAACAGCACATATAATTGAAATTGTCAAGGGAATTTCTAAAACCAAATACAATTTCCCATATTGGAATTTGACCAAGCTACTGGGCCAAACGCTCTTGCCAAAGTGCGCCATGGGACCTTTAAAGACCAGGAAAAGTTATGCTCTTTGCATTTTACCAATGGCACTCTTATGAGGAGGAGAATGATGTAATGAAGAGAGCAATGGTTTACCCATTTAATTTCCATTATTACCTGTAGCCGATAATTCCTAATTCTATATAGATACTGCATTAGAGGCAGTCAGGTGGCACAGTGAATAGAAAGCTAGACTTGAAGTAGAGAAGACCAAAATCCAAATCCCATCTCAGACACATAACAAGTCACTAAAACCCTCTCAGCCTCAATTTTGTCAGTTATAATATAAAGGCAATAATAATAACTTCCTCACAGAGATCAAGGGAAAAAATGAATTGGAAACCAATGCTATGTAAATGCTAGCTGTCATAATTTTCTATATACAACCTAGAGGTAATTCAGTGGTACAGGAAAACACAAATTTAAATCCTATCTCAGGCACTTACTAGCTATGTGTCCTTGAATAAGTTACTTAGCTCCTGTCTGCCTCAGTTTCCTCAAATGCAAAATGGGGATAATAACATCTATCTCCCCAGTGTTGTTGTTAGGATCAAATGAAATACTACTTGTCAAGAACTTAGCATAATGTCTGGCTAGATGCTTAAGAGTAGGTGTTTAATAAACAGTTGAACTCTACCTCCACTTCTCCACCCCTAATCCTGATCTCCAGTGTCATATTTCTTTCCTGTTTTACAACTCTACTTTCACCCAAAACTCAGTATGTCCAAAACCGATTTTGTCATTTTTCCTCCAAATCTGACTTTCATTTGACTTTTCCTATTGCTGTTGACGCAATCAGCATTTTCCCCATTTACTCAAACTTAAGATATTCTAAAAAAGATATCAAAGATATCCTTTGACTCTTCTTCCTTAAACTCCCACATGCCAATAGCTGCCAAATCTTGTGGTTTCTACCCCCACAATACCTTCTTGCATCATCTGCCTCCCTTCTATTCAAATACCCATTACCTTGGTTCAAGCCTTTATTACCTTTCACCTAGTTTGATGCAATGGACTCTTAGACAATCTCCTTGCCACCACTCCTCCTCCCATCAACCTGTCATGCATCAGTTTCCAAAGTAATCCTTATACAGAGGCATGATCATCTCCCTTGCTTATAGATTTTAGTAGAACCTCACTGCAAAAACAAACAAACAAACAAAAAACACCTCAACTTTGGCACTCAAGGCTTTCAGATATTTCATTCTGTTCCCCTCTACACATTTAATACTTCCCATTAGAGTGCCTGCCTTCCCCTATTCTTTGTATACATGCCACTTTCCAAACCTAGAACACACTCCTTCCATATTCTATTCCCGGAAATTCTTTCTTCCTTTAAAATCCATTTAAAAGCCCAACTCCTCTGTGAAGCCTTTCTCAGTCCTCTTATTCCAAAGTGATCTTTTCCTCTTCAATTTTCCTTCTATGTTTTGTATGGACCCTTTCTTTGCTTTCAATATATTCTATCTTGAATCATACTTATTAGTGTCCAAACATTAAACATTTTATAAGCTCTTTTGCACCTCTGTAGTCTTTTATTTTTAACTTCTCCTGCCCTCCTCCCTGAACTTTGCATAAGGTAGGTATTAATGAGTAGGTTGAAACATTAATGAATGTTTAGTGAATTGAGTTCGAAGTGGGAATCAAGAACTTCTTAATACACAGAGAGAAGTTAGATTATACAGCTGTTATATTTCAGGACTTGAATCCAGGTTGCCATGTTGTCTTGATTACATAAATGATAATTGACATTTAAAGAGTACTTTATGGTTTACAAAAGTTACATCACCATCTGTAAGGTAAATGGTATCATCATTGCTATCCCCAATTCAGATCTGGGAAAATACATTTAGAGAGGTATAAAAGATTGACTGAGCAAATGGAAGAGCTGGGACTTAAATTAGGTCTTCTGACTCTTTCCACTACTTTAAAACTGACTGATAATATAATGAGACTAGTTTCATTTCAAGTCAATTGCAGTATCAAAGAATAAACTAGCAGATGAGAGCCCTTTGGTATAGTGAATAAAATGCCAAACCTGAAGTCAGGCATACTCATCTTTCTGGGTTCAAATCTTTCCTGAGATACTGTGTGACCCTGTGCAAATCACTTAGACTTGTTTCCCTCAGGTTCTTCATCTGTAAAATCAGCTGGAGAAGGAAATGTCAAACCACACCACTATCTTTGCCAAGAAAATCCCAAATGGGTCACAAGGAGTCAGATATTAATGAAGCAACTAATCAAATACAAATATGTTTTATTCTTTATTGACTTACTTTGTTAAATATTTCCCAATTACATTTTAATCTGGTTCTGGCCTCTTTGGGAGTGTAGCTAGCCCTACTGACCTCCAGAAATCTCTGTCTGATATCTCTGGGCCAGATGATCTCTGAGGTCCCTTCCATTCTAATGGAATGAAACTTGATTCTCTGAACCTGATTCATGGTTAATAAAATCTGGTTGGCTGATTTTAAAAATTCAGTGAGAATAAATGAAATAATTTTAAATTTAAACTTTAAATAAACTTTAAAAGAAATTTAGATTTTTTAGAGGAAAAATAATAACAAAAACCTAAGGAAATGTTATATTACCTGAAAAATCTGTTTCATTTATTTACTTAATATCTTTCAACAAGAAAAGATGACTCTTCATCTCTTTCGACATTGCTCTTGTTACATAAACATACACATTAAGTGTTTGGCTTTCTATAGGACATATATAATAGGTTCAGATCATAGTCAGTAGCATTTTAAAATTTCATTTAAAAAGAGAGGGAGGGGAAAAGATACTTTTGATTAAATCCAAAAGGATAAAACTTTGAAAGTTCACCAGCTTTTCTAGGCCACAGAAAACAAACAAGACATTTCCAAATCCTGGTTCTACATCATCACATGTTTGGCTCACCTAAGACCTACAAATCTTTTAGGCAATTTTAAATGCTGACTTTTAAGGAGGTACAATTATATGATGAAAATATGATAAATAATATTTTAAATCCTTAGAAAAAAAATCATAAGTTTGAAGAATTTAAAATGAAATCGATTTATCAAATGATATATATATATATATATATATGCACACACATATCATCACAGATTAAGAATATTTATTTAGTCATGAATTATACTTCAATAAAAATGATATAGCTACCCATGACAAAATAATATCAATATCATACAGAACAAATCATCTAGATCTAAACAAATAAGGGGAAAGGAATAGGAAAGATTTGTATTGTTCAAATACTTTTTTCCCCCTAAGAGTATTTTCCAAGATAAATCATGTCTTATCTTGTTTATATTAGGAAATTTCAGTTTCCTCCAAAATCTTATCATTTAATCTCAAGTAACATAGATCAGTATTGTTTCAATATCCTGATTATTTATGACTCTTTGCTGTAAGAGCTGCACATGTTTCTGTTGGCTGGAGTGGTATTGGAATCATCTTAGTGGATCATTGACAGATTACATTTTAGTGGGGGAAGAAAAAGAAAAATACTCAGAAAAATTGTTACAGGAACTGAAAACACCAGCAATCTCTCTGCAAGCACTAAAGTCCTCAAGAGTAGATCTAGATTAAGTGATAAAAACCATATCAGGAAAATAAACACTAAGTATGAAGGTATTTCTGTAAGTGCCCCCAATTGCTATAAAAATCTACAAAGTAGCATTGTATCCTATACTGAGTAATAAGAATAGTAACAATGAGTTTCAATTCTTTCTGATACGATAGAAGAATGAGCAGCAAATAATATACTTAGAAATAATACAGCTGGCTTTGCAGCTGGACTGCCCCATTCCCAATGTTTTTGTCATTATCTAATTGTTTTCAGTTGTATCGACTCTTCATGATCTCCTTGGTTTTTTTTTTTTTTTTTTTTTTTTTTGGTCATAAAATGTTTGCCATTTCCTTCTCTAGATAATTTTATAGATGAAGAAACGGACACAGGCAGGGTTAAATGACTTGCCCAGTGTCAAACAGGTAGTAAATGTCTGAGGCTACATTTGAACTCAGGACGAGGAGTCTTGCATTGCCCTATATAGCTAACCTGCCCCCCTCCCAAAATATCTAACATATAACCTATATCACATTGTTCACAAGTCAGGAAGAAAAACATTTGGGACTCAAAATTTTACAAAATGAATGTTAAAAACTATCTTTACATGTAATTGAAAAAATAAAATGCTATTAAAAAATGCTTGTATACAGTAAAACTCTATGCAAATATATAGTGTCCCAATCCTTATTACTTATTGCTCTTGGTCATTGCTCTTTTCCTATAAAGGCTTCCTATCTGTTTCTTACTTTTGACTGCTATCATTCTAGAGATGGGGCACCTTATTTTAAGTCTTTCTCTTTGGGCAAAACAAATCCTGAAGGGCTACCTGGATGCTTAAGGGAACCTTAGTACAGCCTGACCAGCTTGGCTCATTTTTAGTCATTGAGAGATTAAATCCATTAATTTCTAGAGGCACACATTTTTATAAAGAACACAATAAACTAGTGCTTGGCACTGATCGAAACAACCAACTGGGGCCGGGCTTTTGTCATAAGAATAAAATGATAAGAGCAGAAATAAGCCAGATTTAAACAAATTAATCTACATAAAAGCTTCTCTCTCAAAGCTATTACTTAATGCAACCAGCTGTCTTCTCATTGAGAACTGAAGCAAGTGGCCCATCCTCAAATTACAATTCATTTGTGGAAAATTTGTTTGGATTGTAGAATAACTGGTGTTTAAAGGTATTGTTAGTTTGGGATAATTGGCAGTTAGTTAGGGAATGCCTATTGTACCTGGGAGAATTTTAAACTTCCATAGACTTTTAGATCACAAAAATCTTAAAAGTTGGAATAGATTTTAGAGTTCATCTAATCTAACCTCTGGACCAGTCTTTTGCAAAAATCCCTTCGATAGCATCCCTGGCAGTCTAATCTCTGCTTGAACACTTCCAATGATAGGGAGCTCATCACTTTATATTGTTCTGTCATTTCAGTCATGTCAAATTCTTTGTGGCTCAATTTAGGGTTTTCTTGACAGAGATACTGGAGTGGTTTGCCATTTCCCTCTCCAGATCTTTTTATAAATGAGGAAACTGAAGTGAATAGGGTTAAGTGACTTGCCCAGGGTCACACAATTAGGAAGTATTTGAGGCTAGATTTGAACTCAAGAAGAGTCTTTCTGACTCCAAATCTACACTCTATTCACTGTACCATCTAGTTATCTCACTAGTCTATAAGGCAATCCAAAACATTGTTAAATAGCTCTATCACTTAAGATATTCTCCCTCAAGTCAACAAGCATTCTTTATAAAACATATACTAGGTTCCAGGCATTATGTGAGTTCTGAAGATTCAAAGAAAAACAAAAATTGGGGAGCTACCTCCACAACTTATTTCTCTATACTGAGGGTATCATGCTTGTGCCAAGGTACCTCTGTAGTAGAGGGAGAAGGAGAATCTTATGTTCAATTCTATCAATAGTCACAAAATGTTTTCAGTACAAAATACAAGAGGGATAAGAAAATGCCCACCGCAGAATGTAGGATTGAGCTGAATTTGGAAAGAAGCTAGTATTGTTAAGAAGTTGAGTTGGAGTAGAAGATCATTTCCAATAAAGGGAAAAGTCAGTGGAAACACATACACAGAGAAGGAAAATGAAGGGTCTTGGGTGAAGAACAGCAAATAGATCAGTCTCTCTGAACCAGAAAGTGCAAGGCAGAGAATAACCTATAAGACTACATGGGTAGAGAAGGGATGGGTTTTTAAGGGCATATAATGGGAAGTTAGAACTTTCCTGCTCTGGAATCCTCTAATCTCTAATCATGGAACTAGCTAGAGAGAAGAAAGAACTCTGAGACAAATTGAAACTCAGACTAAGTACTTCCTCATCTATAAATCACCCTGATTTACAGAAAGAGTAAATACAAATGCGACATTAACTGAATGAATCATTTTCAATCTGTTCTATGAAATCTGAACAGGAAGTATCTAGTAGTTTCCTAGGAGAAGGAAACATGAAATGCTGATAGATTTATTTACTTGATACTTACTGCCATTAATCCTTGACCCAATACCTAATATACACTATAAAAAAAGGTTGGAAATCACAATAACAATAACAACCTAATATTGCAAAGTCATTAAAATTTTGAGTGTTACTAATCTAGGTAATAAATAAGTCAAAATAATGATACAATAATAATGATAACTGGTTTTTGGATGGCACTTTGAGACTGGTTAGAAACTTTACATATAGTGTAATTCAGTGGAAAGAACACTTAAAGAGTTACAAACCCTGAGTTCAAATCCTAGATCTGCTACTTACTAACTGTATGACTTTGGAAAAGTCACTTAATTTCTCTGGATCTCAGTTTTGTAACCTGTTAAATGGAAGATATGGCTAGATATCCTCTATTGTCCCTTTGCAACTTGATATATTACTTGTATTATTTCTTTCATTGTAATGTTCATTTTTTAAATTTACTGTCTTTTTGTGGGAGGTCTAAGCCATAACTTGTTCTATGTGTTGTATAGTGTTTGGTAATTAGTGACCTTATTAATGTTTACTGCTTCCCAGCTCCCCATTCCATCTTGAAGAGTAATATATTTATTGTTGTTGTTCAATTGTTTCACATTCAACTATTTGTGGCTCCATTTGAAGTTTTGTTGGCAAAAATCCTAGAATGGTTTGTCATTTACTTCTCCATCTCATTTTATAGATGAAGGAACTCAGGCAAACAGGGTTAAGTGATTTTCTCAGGGTCACATAGTTAATAAGTGTCTGAGGCCAGATATGAACTCAGGAAAGCTTTACCTAAAAATCACATTTTCTTTTAACATTATTACTTTCCTCTTCTCTCCTTTCAGATTGTACTTTGCTTCTGTACATTAGCATTTCCAACCAGTCATTATCTCTTTTGTTTCTTTGCTAAGAGTTAACACCATGGATTCAAGTTTTTTTCTCTTTTGTCTATTACTCCTCATGTGTAGACCACAAATTCTCCTTGTATGATTTGATTTGTCTTGAACATTTGGGATCATCCTGCTGTGCTCCCATGTGCTTCTGGGATTCTTCACAGGATCCTCTACTTCTCCTTAGCTGAATTTTAGTTTCCTTAGTCATGTGATATTTATTCAGAGATGTTTAGAATCACTTAGATATTCTAGAGGCTATCTCCCCGCTTATTATTAGCATCTTTCCTGATAGTTTATCTGTTTATGATTTTTATTTTTTTCTCTCTTCCTCTTCTCTTCCCTTTCCTCTTTCTTCCTTTCCCTTCTGTACACTTAGGATATCAAACCCTTATTTGAGGGTGCTTTGCCCAAAAGAATGTAACATTTTTGATCGACAAAACCTCGATTTTTTCTATATTTCTGCTTTGGTCAGACATCATAAAGGTCTTCCTCTCTCAATTGGAATTTTTTTGAACTACATTGAGGCTATTCTTTGCCTCAAGTCTTACCCAGCTTTAATCACTGATTGAGTGTTGCCTAAGTCAAACTGGAACCATTTAAAGACGTTAGCTTAAAAAAAAAAATCAAGGTTTCCCCATGCACCCAGGGTCATCTTCAGTCCTGATCTGTATCTTGCCCCTGGACTACTGGGACACCAGATGGCTCCAGATGAAAGAGTAAGGTTGGTGCCCTTGCACAGCCCTCACTCACTTAAATCCAACTCACTTGCATGTCATGACATCACCTCCCTGATGCCATGTGCTCTTCAAGAATGAAGGACAGAAAAAAAAATCTATTTGTGTTAAAAGTTTTTAACTGAGTTTTCTTCAAGAGGTCTTGGATAATTTCAGTCTGTAATTCTTTCTATTGCCTCTGATATTGCTGACGTTCTGAATTTTTCCTTTTCAGTGGAGGAGCAGACCATAACATTGTCTCAATTTCCTCCCATTCTGAGAAATTCACCTTTTATCCCTCAGTTTCTACTCCAAGTGACTTCTGGACAAACAGAGCTAGCTTCAGTCAGTACCTCTTTTGTGTTTGAGACTTTCTGGGTTCCCACTAAATGATGCGTTTGAGGTACAGCATAAAAAGATGAAATGATATAGGTACCAAATGTTGGGGTTCGGTCACATGAAGAACTCACAATGGCTATTGTTTTTGACAAAAGATGAGTTTATTTAGAAGAGGTTATAAACAGAATGAATAGGTCAACTAGGCCTCAGGAGTGGTAAATATGAACTAGAATTGGGAGAACATACAGTTACCAAGCAAAGGCGTTTTAACAATTAATAATAGAAAGGACAAGTTCCCTAGTGAAACTCGCAATTAACCAGGAAAAAGGAAATAATTCCATGAGATGGAAGTATGCCCTTAACTGACAGGCTAAATCTGTAGAAGAATTTAGTACCTCAAAAAAGTTAGCTATAAGGAGAAAGATACCATGGGGCAAGGAGGATAGTAAGATGAAAGACAATATAAAGCATGAAGAAGAGAGGAGAGGAAAGATCCCACAAGACAGAACACCATGATTGACTCATCCAAAGGCTGCTAGGTGACGCAATGGATAGAGCACCATCCCTGAAGTTAGGATGACTTGAGTTCAAATCTGGCCTCAGACACTCACCACTTCTTAACTGTATGACCTTGGGCAAGTCACTTAACTCCAATTGCCTCAGCAAAAAATAAAAAAATATGGCATGGGCCACAGACAGATTTATAGAGGAAATTTAACTTCAGGGGTTTGACTTGGATTTTTGACTAAATAGAGCAAGGTGGGTTTTTCCACAACTTCCACAGAGAATGGGACTACAAAACTTAACTGATCCCCATTAATACCTTTCCCTGCTTGCTTCAGGGAATAATCTTATCAGCACTTAAGGCTCTTTTTGTCAACTCCACCTACTTACTCAGTATCTCATCCCCTTTCCATCTGGCCTGGTGCTACCCATTCCTATAAACACAGTGGTGCTCTGCCCTAGTTCCTCTAGCTAAGTGCTGCCCTAGGAAAAGTTTCCTATTTTTCCATAGCCTCCTTAGGGAGGGATTGGCATAGGGAGCAGAGTTGAATTCTATTGCTCATTGTGAGAGATGATGGTCTGAGGGCAGGGGTAGTGGGATATTTCAGAAAAGATTATAATAGTAACAATCTAATTGTTGAATAGATCTCACAGTCCAAGTATGTATAAGTACTCTTGTGCTACTTTGACAAAAGTATGTGTGTGTGTGTGTGTGTGTGTGTGTGTGTGTTATTATGCATATTAAGGATTAGCCTTCTCTGTTGTTCATTTATCATGTTACCTTTTCTAGAGTTCTTAGGGTCTGAGCCTGGGGAAACAGCTATAATTTCTTTACCTCTCACAAGTAACTTATTTTTAAGAAGTCATGATGATAGAAGAAAATTTCTACTCCTCTACCTTGTTGGTTGTTTCCTCTGATCCTATCCCATTTGAACCTCAAAACAACCCTGTGATATAATTACCTAAGGTAATATCAGGCATGTTTTACAGATGAGGACAATAAAGGTGCTAAAAGATAGGCTATGAATCAGTTTGATTCCAAAACCAGTCTGATTCCAAACAAAACCTAAGCTATTGCTACCTCTCATATAAGGCAGCCATATACTCTAAACATAGGAAAATAGTAAACCAAAATTACTCGGTAGGATTTTCTTCTCAATAGAGCTTTGGAACAGTTCTATACACATCCAGATCAGAATGCTATCAAAACAAGTAAACGTCAAAACTAGAGTCAAAAATAAATGGTCCTAAATGAAAATCCTTTTTTGGGTGATGGTCTCAGAATAATTCTTGGGAACTTATTGTCCAAACTGGGAGAATTTAGAGGAAAAGATAATTACAATGTTATGGTTAAATAACTTAAACAAACATCCAGGCTGTCATGGATTTTATGTCTCACAAGGACAAGGATCCAACTGGTTTGTCTTCCTCTGTACTGCAACAAATAGAGCATCATACACAAACATTAAACCTGAGCTTTTCTTCATGTACTAGTGTGGTGTAGGACAAACTAGGTGAACTTAAAAACATTAGAAACTTTAGAAAGCACTGGTTATGGCATCTTAAGAGTTCATGATCAATAAAGAGAAGTAATAGACTTTGAGAGACCAGATTTCAGAGAAGGAAAAGAGCAAGTGAAAACCCATAATGTACTATTTTACATAAGTCACGTCCTCAAGTCAACTGAGGAGATAAAGGATGTTGTCAAAAAAAATAAATTCTGATGACTCAAATACAGTGATTTTGATCAGGTGAATTTATCAAAGAGATGGATGTGGTGGCACAGGGAAGTCATCAACTAATTTAGACTTAAAAAATATGAACTTAAGAAGTAAGGAGGGACAAGTAATTGAGGATGAATATAAAAAAATAGCATAATCTTATATAAGAGTAATGGGCAAATCTATGCTTGATTGTAGCCTTGACAGGGAGGAGAGTGCCAGAACTAAAGCAAATAATAATAATAAAGTAAAAAGTGCTCTGCAGAGAACAAAAGAAAACCTGCAAGGAAACAAAGAAAATGAATACAATGTGGAGTATTTATTATATAGGCTTTCATGAAATGGTAATTTATTTCTTTATATTTTGAATCTTTTCAGGTTCTGCTATGTACTTGGCTTTTTAAATTTTGTATTTAAGTTTAAATAAAGTAAATTTTTAAAAGATTATATTGTTAATTTTAGGGGAAAAAAGAGAATAATATTCAAATACTCAGGAATGTTCGAACTCTGTATAATACAGCATACAGTGAAACATAAGAACAACAAAAAAGCACTTTTAAAGCTATATTTGCAAATAAGAACAAGATCAATGGAGGGCTGCTCAGAGTAGATTGGTCAATGATAAAGATGACAGAAAAGGAAGGATTAATTCAACATTTATTTTGTTTTTGTACAGAAAGCTCATTATGAATCAATAGTGTGACATAATAATTAAAAACAAAACTAATGAAATTAATTGAAGATTAATTTCCATAATGAGAAAAGCTATAATTTTTGTATGCTTTCACATGAAAAACTGGTTCGTTTGTTGGTCAA
The DNA here is from genome assembly GCF_016432865.1 of Antechinus flavipes. Lineage (NCBI taxonomy): Eukaryota > Metazoa > Chordata > Mammalia > Dasyuromorphia > Dasyuridae > Antechinus > Antechinus flavipes. The sequence goes on from NC_067402.1 coordinate 163,228,339, forward strand.
ACCATCTGGTATGGCAGTATATCTATAAATTAATTTTGATAGTAATACATTTTTGCTAATTTGGCATGGTCCAAATACAAGCCTTTTATCTAATTAATATTTCTCTGATTATGTTATTCTTTATGTTTTTTCAAATTTTATATCTACATGCATATTTTTATAAATATTTAGTTTCTTATACAATGTACTTTCTGGTTTTTGTACATTGAATTGTTATAGTTGTGATAATTTTTAAATTCAAACAAAAAATTTTATCAAGTGCCTACTATGTGCTCTGACTGCCATAATGATAATTATTGTACTGTGTGAAATGATCACCACAAATATAGAGATTAGAAGACATATATGAATGGATGTAAAGTTAGATAAATAGAAATAGGAAAATAATACAAACAATGATTACAACAATATAAAATGAACAAACAGCAACAAATGAAAGTGAACACTGTAATTATAACTAATTATAACCAAACCTAGCCCCAAATAAAAGATGAAAAATGTGCCGCCTTCTTCTGTACTTGACAGAGGTGAGGAACCACAAGTATAAAATATTAAATATATTGTCAAGATTCAGCTGATGCATGAAATGATTTTGCTGAACTCTTTTGTTTCCTTGTTAATAGTGGCTGATGGTGCAGTGGAAAAGCAATGAAACTGATGTCAGAAAAACTTTAGTTCAAATCAGACTTTAGGTACTTAATAGTTGTATGATACTGCACAAGTTACTCAACTTGTTTGCCTCAGTTTTCCCATGTGTAGAATGAGGATCATAACCTTTCAGGGTTTTTGTGAGGATCAAATGAGAGGTTTGGAAAAGTATTTAACATAATGTCAGGCACTTTATAAATACTTATTATCTTTCCCTTGCTCCTTGTTACTTGGAATGATTATCTGAGAAGAACTAAGAGAAAGGACATATTTGAAAATAAAAGTGATTTAAAAAGAAAACAAAATTTCAAAAATTTGAATAAAAAAGACAATTTTATTGATCTGGACTAACAGTTGGGGTCTCCTTTTATGGGCATATGCGCACACCTGTGAATGGTGCTGACACACAACAAGGAAAATTTTCATACTCTGAGAGAAAACCAGGAAAACACTAAGCAGACTCAAATCATTTCACTGTGACTGACAGCTCTACCAAATTAAACTTCAACTATATTTTTAAAACAGCAAATCCATCAGAGTATAGAATTGAGACTGTATTATGAAGAGAGGTAGCTTGATAAGTATAGATCTTTCCCCTTTAACCCCTCAAGACCTCAGTCTCCCCTCAGTATAATGAGTTCTGAAGTGTTCTCTAAGAATTTTTCCAGCTCTATGAACCCATGTATCTCCTCCCTTGCCCCTATGCTTTATAGTTCCCTTTTAACTTGCTGAAAATTGCTTCATATAGTACCTTAGAGGCAAAGCACTAGACAAATTAATTCTAAGTAAATAATGTAACCAGACTTATAAGCTTCAAAACCTAGCCCAAGGGACCTCACACTGAAGTTCACAGTACATGCAGTGCCTGGGTCACAGGACTGTGAGAACCAACCAGCATACTGAACACCTAATCATATAGACTGAGCTCATAGAATGCAAAAGCCAATCTCCTGGATATCTGCTGCATAGCAACAGCCTGCCACAATACTTATCACCATTTTTTTTTTTCTTTCTGTGCTCTAATACCTACTTAACCAATAAAAAATTCATTTGGGGACTATTTTCAGAGCATACAAAGACATCCTAAGGTTGCATTAGCAACATCTAAGCAAAGTACATTATTCACAGTGAAACAAGTAAATCTCTCACATTTCAGCAATGTAGGAGGATGGGCAACCATTCAAATAGCTATAATTGGATGAGAAATTGACTGTAACTTCACTATAACACTATTTGCTTAAAAAAAAAAAAAAACAGCATTCAGAGAATGTCAAATCTATCCAAGACCTAAATAAACTAAATCCAAAGGATATTTAGTTACAAAAAATACCAAAAAGTACTTATAATTTGGTTTCATTCGGTGCTAAAGAAACATACCAGTTCATATTCTAATGCTACACTGGACTGATTCACATAAATCTGATGATTCGGTTTGATGTTAGAACAAAATGAAATACTTGGAAACATTCTAGCCATTAACAAAAAGAGATTTTCTTGGCAATAGTATATGAAGTAAAGATACAGTAACAATTCACCTGGTCATTGCTTCCCTGACTCTGTAATTATTATGGTAGTATAAACTATAGGTGTTCTTAAACTCTTTCCATTCATGACTCCTTTTCACACAAGAAATTTTCATATGACCCCAGGTATGTATATAAAATAAGTATGAAAATCAAATCAAATATTTATTGATAATAAGTCACAATTTCATAATCCCACATTCAGTTATGAGATCCCATATGGGTGAGGAACCACAGTTTAAGAAGCTGGGGTATAAAGAAATCAGGTTGGAAAGAGGAGCTCTTGATTTATCACAGGGTAGCTTTTGTATTCAGGTTTCTAGGAAGTTATATCAATGGTTCAAGCATTTAGCTCTTGAACTAATTAAGTCCTGAGAACAGTTTCAATACCTCTTAAGGAAAAACTAGCCTCACTTGCCCCAGGTAGCTCTTGCTCCTCGAATACCTTCTTTTCTATGTGTTAAATGCCTCTTGACTCACATAGAAATCATTTGGAGTGGACTAAAAAAACACTGATGCAGAAAATGTTTCTTCCTATTTTTCCTTCAGAAGTCATGTATTTGCTATTCATTCCTTTAAAGATAGAAGAGTTCTGGTAAGATGGCTAAATGAATGGTATAAGTAAAGTCAGTTCCCCTTAATAGCCTTAAAATAAATAAATAAATAAATAACAGAATAAATAAACATAATAGCAAAGAAGAGAAAGGAAAAGAAACCTTTACATGGAAAAGAAAAAAAAAACTTTTAAAATAAGGGAAAAAAATCCCACTATAATGAAGAAATATTAAGTAAAAATAAAGTAGAAAAAGTTCTATGAAAGAAAAGAACATTGCAGTAAGGCAATAAGAAACAGAACAAAAATAAAAAGTTGAACATGGGGCTAAATAAATAAATGAAAAGCTTACTAAATTAGTTAATTACTGAAGGAATAGTGAAATACCTCAGTTTCCCTGAATTGTTCTGCCTCAGTTTCCCTGAATCATTATGTCCTGAGTGTAATTATTGCTCTTCCTAACCTCATTGGGACTGGAAGAATTGGGGCCTCGAAGCTCTGGCCACTCTCACATTCCAAAGAGTCATAAAACTCCAAATAACTTATCTCAACTGCCTGGATGATACTCACTATTTTTTTGGCCCAGACTTCTGTCTCCTGCTCAACCATCTTCTTGACTCCCAATCTGTCAGAATAAAAAAGTTATGCTCCTTCTTAGAAGTTCCTCTCACCCAGTGTTCTGCCCCGCTCCTTGCCTTTGTTTCCCCTGATAACTGGAGCCCTATAAAAGACTCTGAATTACTCATTGAGTGGTGGATGCTTTGAGACAAGAGTCCCACTCAGCTGGTTGGCTTCACTACCCCAAATACTCCACTATTAAAATATTAAAAACCCTAATTTCTGTCTTGCCTCAGTTTCTCCAGAATTACAACAGAATAGACCAAATTGAAAACAAAATTGCAGAAGTGGCAGTACAAATAATGAAACTAAATTTTAAAACAATACAATTGGAAGAATTGAGATCCTTATATTGAAAGTAAAGCAGGTAGAGAACCCAGCTCAGCAAGACAAGGTAAAATTCTGTTCTCTCAGAAAAGAAATCAAAAGCAAACATATCATATTTCAAGAACTCATACAAGATACCACTATACCCCTCTCAGATTGGCTAAGATGACAGGAAAAAGATAATGATGAATTTTGGAGGGGATGTGAGAAAACTGAGACACTAATACATTGTTGATGGAACTATGAATAGATCTAGCCATTCTGGAGATCAATTTGGAACTATGCTAAAAAAAATTATCAAACTGTGCATACTCTTTGATCCAGCAGTATTTCTATTGGGCCTATATCCCAAAGAGATCTTAAAAGAGGGAAAGGAACCCACATGTGCAAAAATGTTTGTGGCAGCACAACATTTGTAGTGCCAGAAACTGGAAACTGAGTGGATGCCTATCAGTTGGAGAATGGCTGAATAAGTTATGATATATGAATGTTATGGAATATTATTGTTCTGTAAGAAATGATCAGCAGGGTGATCAGCAGGAGAGGCCTGGAGAGACTTGCATGAATTGATGCTAAATGAAATGAGCAGAACCAAGAGAGAATTATATATAACAACATCAATATTATAGGATGATCAATTCTGATGAACGTGACTCTTTCCAACAATGAGATGACTGACACTAATTCCAATGATCTTGTGATGGAAAGAGCCATCTACATCCAGAGAAAGACTGTAGGAACTGAATGTGGATCACAACATCACATTCTCATTCTTTTTGTTGTTGTTCACTTGCATTTTGTTTTCTTACTCATTTACTTTCCTCTTTGATCTGATTTTTCTTGTGCAGTAAGAGAATTGAATAAATATGTTTACACATATTGGATTTAACATATATTTTAACATGTATAACATATAATGGATCACTTGCCATCTAGAGGAGGAGTGGGAGAATGGAAGAGAAAATATGAAAAACAAGGCTATGCAAGAGTCAATGTTGAAAAATTATCCATGCATATGTTTTAAAAATAAAAATAGCTTTTAAAAAAGAACTCATACATAACAATTTCTGTGTATCAGAAATATTGAAAATCCTCAGGATGCCCCAAGAGATGAACCTTAAATTTAACTCACAAAAAATGAAGTTAGCTAAAAATAGAATAGAGCATTTGGAGTTAGAGGTCCTGGTTGCTTAAGGTCACAAAGATATTGACAGAAGTGAGACTGATTGTAAGTCCATTGACCCCAAATCCATCACTCTTTCTCCACTGCACCATACTAAAGTGAAATGAGGATGACTCCTAGTATTATTCATTGTTTGACATAATTCTAGATGTACTGTCTATCATAGTAAGAAAAACAGAAATTAAAAAATAAGCATTGTCATTGTTGGTGGAGTTGTGAATGAATCCAACCATTCTGGAGAGCAATCTGGAATTATGCCCAAAAAATTATCAAATTGTGCATACCCTTTGATCCAGCAGTGTTTCTATTGGGCTTATATCCCAAAGAAATACTAAAGAAGGGAAAGGGACCTGTATGTGCCAAAATGTTTGTAGCAGCCCTATTTGTAGTGGCTAGAAACTGGAAAATGAATGGATGCCCTTCAATTGGAGAATGGCTGGGTAAATTGTGGTATATGAATGTTATGGAATATTATTGTTCTGTAAGAAATGACCAGCAGGATGAATACAGAGAGGACTGGCGAGACTTACATGAACTGATGCTAAGTGAAATGAGCAGAACCAGGAGATCATTATACACTTCGACAACGATATTGTATGAGGACATATTTTGATGGAAGTGGATTTCTTTGACAAAGAGACCTCAGTTTCAATTGATAAATGACGGACATAAGCAGCTACACCCAAAGAACGAACACTGGGAAACAAATGTGAACTATCTGCATTTTAGTTTTTCTTCCCGGGTTATTTATACCTTCTGAATCAAATTCTCCCTATGCAACAAGAGAACTGTTCGGTTCTGCAAACATATATTGTATCTAGGATATACTGCAACATATCCAACATATAAAGGACTGCTTGCCATCTAGGGGAGGGGGTGGAGAGAGGGAGGGGGAAAAAAATCGGAAAAGAAACGAGTGAAAGGAATAATGTTGTCATTATAAAGTAATCATTAAATAAAAAATTTAAAAAAATGAATTAAAAAAAATTTAAAAAAAAATAAGCATTGTCAAAGAAGAGTCATTTATAACTAGATACAAGGGTAATCCAATGGTTTACTCAGAACACACTTGTGATTTAAGAGGGGGTGATTACTAAAATAATAGCTTTAGCAAAGTAGCAAAATATAAAATAAATCTATAAAATAATCAACTTTTCTATTATGAAGAAAAAAAAAAGGAAATGGGTAGAAAGAGCCATATATTTTAAAAGCCCCTTCCCTTCCTCAAAAAAAAAAAAAAAAAAAAAAAAAAAAGCATTAAGAGGCAGTGCTATCTATCTTGGTCTTAAACACTTGGATTGAAGTCCTGCTTTTGACACATATTGATGGTGGGGCCCCAAGAAGGTCACTTACCAAACTGGTGTTTTGGGCAACTTCCTCATACACACTATAAATTTCAGAGAATGGAATAACCTATTTGTATAGAATCAATGTAGTCAGTATCAATGAAGTCAGAATTCCAGTCTCTATCACAATAAGGTAGTTAATGATAAGACAAGTCTCATTTAAATAGTTTTCTGCTCTTCTAATGCTATTTCTCCCCCTTCCAAATCAGACCACCAGAGATTAAGATCAAGATGAGCTAAACCACAGAGCTCTGAACTCCTTGTCACTATAAGCTTTCATCTTCACGCTGGTCATTCTCTGTCCAGCATTGGCTCCACCTTAGACCATTCATTCTTACAGAGGACCAATGATATCAGAAAGGCAGCATTTTGACTTGCAAGTGATTTAAGTGAGGGAGGACTGCGCAAAATCATCAGCCTTACTCTTTCCTCTAGTCATCAAAGTTCAGTTATAAAACATAGGTGAGAATGACTGGTGATGGCTCAGCAGTTAATCCAGCTAAACAGAGCTCCAAGGACCATCATAGGGAAAAAGTAAATCACTGGCTCTGAATTCCCTGGATAACTCCACTGTCCTCCTCCTAGCTTTTCACCTTTTGCTCTAAGCACCATAATTAAATTAACATTACCAGGGCTTCTGGAAATGAAGTATCAATGGCCTTTCCTATTTTTCCATTTATCATCCCCATGATTTCACAGACCAACACATCCTTCTGAGCCAACCATTACTCTATGCTTGCATTTCCTCCTATTAAGATATAAACTCCTGAAAGGCAGAGGCAGTCTCACATTTATATTAATACTTTTATATTAGGACTTGATACAATAGTGCCTGATAAACAATTAAGAAATATGTTTTCATTCTTTTATTCAATAACCATCTTTTTCATTTTTGTGCTTATTGTCCCATGATATGAAGTTTCTTGTATTTTGGGAGGACCACAATGGGGTCCTCTAAAGGGAACCTATGATTCATCCATTTATGAGATTGAGGAAAGCAATTCGCAACAAATGCTGGAATTTGGTACCAATATAGGGATTCCATCATGTGACAAATTCACAATATAGGTTTCTCTTTGACAAAAGGTAAGCTTATTTGTGAGAAAAGATTACAGACAAAATGAAGAGGTAAATAGGAAATATATTTGGGAGAGCAAATAATTAGCAAGGAAAGCGAATTTTAAAAATTAACAATGAAAATGACAAGTTTCCCAGTGGAACTCACAATTAGCCAAGAGAAAAGGAATATACCATGAGAGTATATCATTGACTGTCAGACTAAATCTCAAATGGAATTTAGCACCCTAAAAAAGTTAGCTAAAACAAAAGGAAACACACCATAAAGAATGGTGGGAGATAAGAAAAAAAGATTCCATGAGGCATGGGGGATAGGTAAAAGAGAAAGATACCAGGAGGCAGGCAGGCCAACCCGAAAGGGATTCAACAAAAATGGCTTAGGCTGTGGACAGATTTATAGAGGAAATTTAACCTTAGGGTTTGATATATGTTTGGATATAAAGGTGGGTTACAGGAGAACTCCACAGGGGGAAAAAATTGTAAGGTTGAACATTTAATATCCATCAGTTTGGCTCCTTACTTATCTCAGGAAATAATCTTATCAGTACTTCAGGCTTTCTCTGCTAATTCCACCTGGTGTTTCTGGACCTCATCACATCTACTTAATAGTAACATCCTTATTGTTATAGAAATAATTTAATCAATATGGATCAATTTAACCTGTGGTATAGCAATATTTATACTCCTGTTTATAGGTGATATAAAAATTATATGATTCTTATCACACTCTGCCTCTTCTAGTATCCTTCTTCCCAACTCAATGAATAAAGTCTTTTTAAATCCAACAAGAGAACAATTTTTACAGAGATAAAGAAGTGTCTTAGAAGTGGTAAGACTACACTTGATTGTATGGATTGAGGAAAAGGAAAAAGTCAACAATCACTGGAAGTATGAAAGCATTATCCACCTAGAAAGTAAATTTAGAAGAAATGCAGATTTAAAGGAATGGAAAAAAAGGAGTTTTGAGAAAAATTCCATCCCAAACTTGTTAGGCAATGTAGTATAAGAGAAAGAGCTTGAGAACTAAAATCAACAATGCTTGTTTACTTGATCTGTTTTGAAATGCCAACTCTGTTATTTATTATCTGTGTACTCTAGGACAAGTCCATTAACCTCTTTGTGCCTCCATTTTCTCATGTGTAAAATGAAAAATTAGACTAGATGATTCTGATATCCTTTTTAGTTCTCCTTCTATGATTCTATGAGTTAAATAATTGAACCAATATTCAGTGTACAGGATTGGGCTGTGGTAATATAGTAAAGATATTCCCAAAATAATCTTTAACTTTTATTGATGCCAATCAAAATATCAACAAAATAATTTCTAGAATTAAAAAATAAGTATAATAAATTAAAATATTAAAAATTCTTATGGAGCAACAAAATATCAAAATTATAAAGGCGAACAATGGAGAGGAAAAGTAGAAAAGAAAGTATGGCATTACCAAATTTCAAATAATATTCTAAATAGTAATTATCAAAATTATCTGAATTGTATTTTTTTTTAAATTAAAGCCAATTGTGGAACAAATGGAAAGTGGAATAGATTAGACAATTAAAATTTAGAAGCAAACACATAGTAGAAGAGTATGATTCAATAAGCCCAAGTATATAAATTATTGGGGAAAGAATTTATTATTCATCAGGATCTGTTGGGAACACTGCATAATAGCTTAATAAGTTGCAAAGGGATGAACAATATAAATGTAGAGTCACATCAGAACAACTTAAAGAAAAATAGAAAGCTACATTTTTCCCAACTGTGCATAGGGGAGGAGGAAGGAAGACTTAGCAAGTTGTGACACAGGCTATTATAAAAGACAAAATAGATTCTCTTAATTATATAAAATAAAAAGATGTTGCAGAAATAAAAGTATTGCAACTAGAATAAGAAGAAAAATGGACTGTGAAAAATCTTTTTTTTTAAACATGTATGATTCAAAGTATAATACTTGAAATCTAAGGGAAATTAATAAATCACTAAAATTAAAAACCATTTTCCAATAGGAAGTGAATAAAAGTGAATAAATAAATTTTTCTAGAAGAGGAAAGTAGTTATCTTTGACTATAAAAATAAACAAAATAGCTAATATTAGATAAATATAAATTAAAACAACTCTCAGCAAATATGATTAAAAATGAGAAAAATCAATATGAGTTCTGTGGTAGAATAGGTACAATATTATCTATATAAAACTATTTACAGCAGTGATGCATTGTGATAGAAAAAAGTCAAAACAAAATTTTTGATAAAAAATTGGGAATGGAAATATAAATTTTCACATATACATGTAACAATATTATCACAATTGAAGGAATGATAAAAAATGAAAACTTCAAAGTTAAGCCACATTAAAGGATATACAATGAAAAAAAAAGATCCAAAGAACAATGTGTATGTTTGTGTATATGTGTATGTGTATGTATACATACATATAGAGAAACAGAAAACAAAAGGGTAGAAGGATATGAATGAGTCATGACAACTCTTTTATACTGTTTTGTTTAAATCTTCTGGGGAAGTTCATTTTGGTTTAGGCTTGTTCTCTGTGTGTTTCTGTTTGCTATGATAAGAGAAAACATATTGGTTAACAAAAGACTTCGGCTTCTGACTGATCAACAACATAACACTGTCAAAATGCTATTTCTTGCTATCTCTGAACATCCCCTGTTCCCTAGCATTTTTTATTATTAATGAAACCAAGGGAAGGTAAACTAACTTCATTGACACAAACCAATACTGATTTCTCAAGTCCACATCTGGGTAGATACCAAATGCCTGCAAATGGAATACAAGAAAAATGGAAACTTATTTACTTCATTTATTCCCCAAACCAATTACTGCCTCAAACAAAAATTTAAGTGATATGCTTGATTTAACAGAGAGCCAACAAGGCTCTGAATTCAGGGCAGGTGCTTGTGACAATATTGCCCCTCTAAACACTCTAACTAGGATGGTACAAAATACTCAGAAGCAGCCTCTTTCTCATCTTCATGAAGAGCATTGGCCATGTCCAAATATGTTCCTTAAGGCTAATATATCACTACTTACTTTTTCAGTTCCTGCCACTAGGAAATGAGTCATTTAAATATATATTGATATCCTCAAAATTTTCATTAAAGTATCATCTTCCAATTTCATTATAATATACTTAAAATGGTTTGCTTGACCAAATTATCTTCTAAACAGTTATTTAATTTAGTCTTCCATAGGTCTTTGGTAGAGAACTCAGACACCCTAGAAACCAAACAAATAAACAAAAAACCCTATGAGCAATTTGTTCTCTAATGTGGAACTGATACCAAATGTTTATTCTTTGAGTCAATAAAGGTCAGAACATGTTATACTGTCATGATTAACATACTGTACAGTTTCATACTTATGGCAACTGAGTATGATTCAAAGGCTGCTTTTAGTTTTGAAAAACCAAGAAGAAAAAACATGCTCATCCATAATAAATGTAGGGAGGTCTCAATGTGTTTTGGGTAGCTAGAACATTTATTCTAAATTTGCTTTTTAGGAGTTGACTAATTTTCTCTAAGAGCAGACCTCTAAATCCAGCAACTTTATTTGTTGTAATTTTTTTTTAATTTTTTGTTTTCATATCACATTCATTTCTGACTATATCCCTTCTGCTCTCCCCTTTATTCAGAGGGCCACCTTTAATAACAGAGAAAAAGTGGGGCAGCTAGGTGGTGCAGTGAATAGAGCACTAGTCCTGAAGTCAGAAGAAACTGAGTTCAAATCTGGCCTCAGAACTTAACACTTCCTGGCTGTGTGACCCTGGGCAAGTCACTTAACCCCAATTACCTCAGGGGAAAAAACAACTAAAAAATAACAAAGAAAAAGAAGTTCAGCAAACCTAATCAATATATTGATCAAATCTGATCCTATTTAGAATGTTCCACACCACAGTCTCTTACCTCAATGAAGAAGTACATTTTCTCCTCTCTTCTTCAGGGCCATGCTTGGTCATTATAACAGTATTAAAATAAATAGCATTCAGTTTTGGGAAGGGTGAAATGAATTTTTTCCATTTATACAAAGTCACTGTGTTTACTGTTTTTCTGAAAACCCAGTAACTTTCATTGGTTTTCACAAATAGAAGCACCTTTAAATTTTCATACCATTTTTCTCCAAAAAGGAGAATATTATTGCCATATAGTAATTCTTTTTTCTAACCCCTGTCAAAACCTGTTATAAGAGGGTGGAGAAAGGGGGACTAGAAAGAGGGTAGGAAAGGGGAAATAGTGTCAGGCAAAGGAATAAGCTTATTGTGTCGTATTAGACAGCTGGCTAAAGGGAAGCTTTGAAACAGGACTTTTTAACCTTTTTTGTACCAAGGATCCTTTTGGCAATCTGCTGAAGGCTATGGAGCCCTTCCTAGAATAATATTTTCAAATCCATAAAACACATAGGATTATAAAGGAAACCAAAAATTAATAGAAATAAAGATGAAATTTTTCTTGGACATCCACCCTCTCTCAGATCTATCCAGATAATCCCAAGGTCTTTGGACCCATGTTAAGAAGTCCTCCTATTTGGGGCATGAACATCTTGCTTCCATTCCTGCTTCTATTTGGTTTAAGTGACATCCATAGATTGTCCTAACCCTTAATGATGAGGTTCTCAGTAACTGGGTGCGGTTGGCAGAGAGGGACTGGAACATTAATGGAATTGCTCCCTGGGGCAGGAATGGAAGGTCACAGATAAAGATCAATTTGACCTGATAGTCTCACCCTCTGTAGAGGTCAGTAGTGGCCTCACCTTGCTATGTCTGTTCAGAAATCTGAATTATGTCAAACCCCTAAGGTTGAATTTCCCCTATAAATCTGTCGATAGCTGATGCCATCTTTGTTGAATCTCTTTTAGGTGATACCCCACCTAGAGTACTCCGTTTTGTGATGTCTTTCCTCTCCCTCCTTTCCTATACCACTTGATATCTCTTCTCTCATCCCCTACCATTCTTTCTCCTTATAGCTAACTAACTCTTTTAAGGTGCTAAATAGCTCTTTTAGGATTTAACCTTCCAGCTAAGGGCATATACTCCAGCTTCACAGAATGTTTTCTTTCTCCTGGTTAATTTTAAGTTTCCCTCAGGAATTAATTGTTAAAAACCTCTTTCCTTGCTAACTATTCTCTCAATTCTATTTCATAATTATCATTCCTGGTATCTATTGAATGTCTTCCTTTTGTTTGTAACTTCTTCTAACTAAACCCACCTTTTGCCAAAGAGGATGGCCAGTGTGAATTCTTCACAAGATTGAATCTCAACATTTGGTACCTACACCAATGTCAACTTTTTTGATGCTGAACCTAAACCACATCTTAACACAGGTATTTTCTGTCTCAGAGATCAACCATCTAAGTCCAGCAATCCAAAGGGATCAAAGAGATGGAATTCTACAGTACTTACTTTCTCAGAACAGCAATTTCATTCTCTATGCTGCTTTCCTTGCCTTTTAGTGCCTTCTTAGGGATACATTTTACTGCAAAAAGTTTTTCAGTTGCTTTCTCTTGGGCTAAAACCACTTCAGAAAATGCACCACTGTCAAGAAAAACAAAAGAGAGAAAAGAAATTTAGAAACATGAGAAACACAGAAAACATACTTGTGTTTTACAATGATTCTTTAAATCCTAATGCCTGGTTTTAGTTTTAGTTATTTTTCATTCTAAATTAAGCACTTCATCCCTTCCTCCCCAGTTCTTTATGGAAAGAAATGTATACAAATACATCCACAGAGAAAAACATATTATTTGAATGTTTTTATCTTTGAAATAATACATTTGAATCTCCTATACTACTATTTCTTGTCCACCTCTAATGAACATTTGCTTTAATACTGAATCACTTTTGAAAAGCATATTTTAAAATGCAGAAAAAAAATTAAAACAGAAAATAAACAAGAACACTGGATCTTCTCAAAACTTCTGGGGCTCCTTCAGTCAGCTGGAAAGTAACAATAAACTTTTTTGCTGTGTCAGGAATCCAACCACAGAAAACATAAAAACTGTCAATTCTCTGAGAAATATGAAAATGTAATGACATTGTAAATATATGTAACTTCAAAAACTAGCATTGGTTAATTGGTTGGCACATGTAGAACACTTTTTTTTTAATTTAGTCAAGCATCATTTAAGCCCTTGTTATAGATCAAGTATTATGCAAACTACTAGAGATACAAAGAAGGGCAAAAACAATTCCTGCCCTTAAGGAGCTCATATTTTAGTGAAAATATTTCACATTTAAGTGAAAACATAATCGAACCTAAAGTTTATGCAAGAAAAACTCAAATTTAATAGAATGTATTGTCAGAAGCAAAGGCACCAGCAACACTTCTTTCTGGGAAAGAACTGTTGTAGGAAATGGAATTTTAAAACTTGAAGGAAACCAGGGAAACTAAAAGGAAGAATAAAGAGGAGAGACATGATAGGATATGTGCCACTAAGTATAGAGGCATAAATTTGGTATTTGGATCAGCCTGTCTTAAATGTTTACACTAAACTTTTAATGAAGATGAGTGATATAAACTGTATATTACATGGGTATGAGGAATAAATAGAGAGGTGGGAATGGACCAGATTATAAAGATTTTTCATGCCGGAGTACTTTATATTTGATCAAAGAAATAATAGGAAATCACTGGAGTTTATTACATGGAATAGGGGACACTTTAGAAAAAAATCATTCTGGCCCCTGAGCAATGATGCTTTTAATGGGAACTTACCTAAAAGAGAAACTACTCAAATTGAAATTTGACCAAAGCTCAGAAGGTCAAATGTCATTGCCAAGAGAATCTGGCATTGCTCTTCCAGCCAGAAGAAGCAACAGATCATGGAATCACAGATGAAGAAGGGACTTACAGGCTATCATTTCCAAGCCTCTCTTTTTACTGATAAAAAATTGGAGCACTGGAGTGAATGAAACATTTGATTAGGGTAACACAGCTAAGAAATGTCCAAAGTGGAGTTTTTTTCAGTCCCGTGACCTATCTGCTCTCTCCAACTCACCTTACCACCCATCCTGTATTTGAAAGTGAGTATTAATAATAGAGCGACCGTTAAATATTAGCTTGAACAAGTGAGGAGAATCTCTTGAATCACTTCTTCCATACCTCTTTTTAAAGTCTTATCTTTTGTAGTAGCTACCCAATCTTAATTAAAAAAAAAAAAAAAAACCTTATTGGCATAAATTGTCATTGCTAATATAGGGTCATAGGAATGTTTTGAAGAAAATCCTACAGTTCCAGAACATTCATCTTCTTTAAACTGGTGAAAATAAACTCAGAAATAGATTATACCAAAGTAGGTTGCACAAAGTTCAATTTCAGAATAATGGAATCATAGAAAATATTTTAGATAGCCAATGAGCCCAATCTCCTCACTTCCCAGATATAACTATATGTATTACCTTTAGGATTAATGGAGTAAAATGGCAAATCACATCATTTTTCTTACTATATTCTTCATTTCTATTCAATCTTATGCATAAAGAACTATAAGAGTTTCCCCCTGAAGTAAGCAAGTTCTTTAGGTCCAACCAGAGATAAATTAAATCATATACTAAATTGCCTGGATTCCTACAATACTTTAAATAATCCTGTCATCACACTTTAATGGCTTACTTGTAAACAACAAATTTGTCAAAAATGTCTTCCTCCCACCACTCAGTCTATTAAATAAACAAGTTGGTAGGAGATAAGGAAGTAGAGTTGATTATTAATTTCATTATGTTTGGGGAAAACATAATATAAGAGAAAAAAGATGAAATAACACATCTAATAGAAATCTCAATGTTCTAAGAACTGTAATTTTCAAGTTGTGACAGGATTTATTTGAATTCTGAAGGAAACCATTAAAATAGCAATTTAGAATTTACATCTAAGTGAAATCTTCATGACAAAATATGAGAAAGGTCAAATAAAATAATTTAAAATAATTAAAACATTTTCTGCACCTAAAAAAAGCAGTAAAAAAAATTTTTTTAAGACTAGATTTTTCTTTCTCTCTAAGGAAAACCTAGGTCAACCTCTAAATATACTCAGTAAACTCAGTTGGCAATCATCAAACTTTGCTTAGCTATATTTTCTAGAATAAACCATTTGTCTCTTTAAGTCAAGATTTATAAAGATCTAACACTATTGTTATTGCTCTTTACATTCCAGCCTAATTGCTGCTTCCAGTGTATCACATTCCCTCCCTGTCTTGAACAAACTGTGCTTCCACCAAGAATGTTCTCTCTCCCCCTTTCAAATTCCCTTTGTTGTTGCTGTTGTTGAATCATTGACTCTCTGAGACCCCATGTACAGTATTATTGGTAAAGATACTGCAGAGGTTTGCAATTTCCTTCTCCAGCTAATCTGACAGATGAAGAAACTAAGGCAAATAGGGTAAAGTGATTTGCCCAGGCTCATAAAGCTAATAAGTGTCTGAGGCCAGATTTGAATTCAGAAAGATAAGTCTTCCTGATTTCCAGGCCAATGCTCTATCACCTAGCTTCTCTAACTTCTTTCAAAACTCAGCTCAAGTGTTATTTTCTACAACAAGTCTATCCATTTACTATTACAAAAATCACTATCTACTTCCTACCTTATATTATAGTTTATATTGAAGCAGAAGATGATTACTGACTCATCTTCCCTAGTTCAAATCTGTCCTTAGAAACTTAATACTGTGCTACCCTGGATGGATCATTTAATCCTATTGGTCTGTTTCCTTATCTGTAAAATTATCTAAAAAAGGAAATAGCAAACCATACCAGTATCTTTACAAAGAAAATTCCATACGGGGTCATAAAAAGTCAGATATAACTGAAAAAAAAAAAAACAAAACTCCAGACCAAGACCAGGACTTCTTATATGCCTCAGCATAGCCAGGGGGAATAACAAACACCATCTCTGAAAACCTTCATGTACTTCAGCATTGCCCTGGGCAGACAGGCAATGGTCAAGTATCTCTGATAAAAAACTTCATTTCTCAAATATATAGAGAATTGAGTCAGTTTTTTTTTTTTTAATCCAAGCTATTTCCTGGTTGATAAGTGGTCAAAGCATATAAACAGACAGTGTTCAGTTGAAGAAATCAAATCTATCTATAGGTATATGAAGTAGTGCTCTAAATTACTTTTGATCAGAGAAATGCAAATTAAAATAACTCTAAAGTACCATCTCACACCTATCAGATTGGCTAATATGATAAAAAATGAAAATGATAAATGTTGAAGAGAATGTGGGAAAATCGGGACACTAATGCATTGTTGGTGAAGAGTTGTAAACCGATCTAAACATTATGGAGAGCAATTTGAAATTTGCCCTTTGAGCAAAGGGCGCACAAATTCTGCATGTCCTTTGACCCAACATTAGCACTACTAAATCTGCATTCCAAAAACATCAAAAAGTGAAAAGGACTTACATGTACAAACATGTATATAGCATCCCTTTTTCATGGTGGCAAAGAATTTCAAATCAAGGAGACTGGCTCAACAAGCTGTGGCATATAAATGTAATGCAATACTATTGTGCAATAAAAAATGATGAGCAAGCAAATTTCAGAAAAACCTGGAAAAACTTATATAAACTGATACAAAGCCAAATAAGGAGAACCAGGAAAACATAATGATCTGAGACAAGTATAAAGGACTCACAAAGGAATATGTTGTCCACATCCAGATAAAGAACTGATGGACTCTGAATGCAGATTGAAGGATTTTTTCCACTTACTTTATTCTTATGTTTTTTTCTTTGATCTGTTTATTCATTCACAACTTTGACTAACGTAGAAATACATTTTACATGATAGCACACACATAACCTATATCAAATTGCTTACCATTTTGATAACAGGGGAGGGGAAGGAAGGAGAGAGAAAAATTTGGAACTCAATATCTTGTAAAAATAAACGCTAAAAATTATCTTGCTAAAATTGTTATTGTGGAAAAATAAACTTCTCTTATTAAAAAATAATTTAAAAAACTCCAAATAGTTTGCATTTAGTTTTCTATGTGTGCACATACTATTTCTCATCAATAAATTTCCTTGAGGGCCTGAAATGTTTTGTTTTTGTCATTAACTGGAATAAGCTTTTAAATGGGTAGTGAGTAAACATTAGTTTGCTACTCTTTGATATCATAAGCAGAAGTGATGAACTCAAATCCACCACAAAGTCCCAAATGCCATCAAATCAGATTGAAGTATAACTGGGGAATGTTTAACAAAATAAATTTAAAAATATAAAACAATATAGATATTCTTAATTTGTGATTTATAATGTGTGTATTATTCATCAACATGCCATCACAAGGATCTATTTATTTTCAAGTTTGACATCACTTCCATAATGGTACATTGTATTGCATAGTGGATTAATTTAGTAAAAAAGTAACAAAATTTATTACCAAGCTCATATTACTAATGATGCTAACAATGGGGAAGAAACAGCCCTCTACCCATCATTAGGAAGAAAACAAAGAGCAAGTTAATGGCTTGAAAAGCCCAAGAATGATAGAGAGCTAAACCTGGAGATTTCTTAGAACAAGTAACTTCCTATTATTAATGATTCTAAAATTTTAACAAAAGTTGTTTGAGAATATCATTAAAAATATCATTGTCTTATTTCTAAAATGTATAGGCAACTAAGTCAAAGTTAGAATAAGAATCATTCCCTAATTTAAAAATGGTCAAGGGTTATGAATAGGTAGTTTTCAGAGTAAGAAATGTTAATAGTCATATGAAAAATAATCTAAATCACTAATTATTAGAAATGCACATCAAAAAATTAGAAATGCAAATTACAACCAGATATACTAAGATGTAAAAAAGGCAAAATGACAAATGCTGGAGAAGTTTGGGGAAAAATAGATTCACAAACAAAGTAGTGAACCTGTGAATTAGCCCAATCATTCTGAAAAGCAATTTGGAACTGTCCTAAAAGTTATTAAATTATTTATACCCTTTGGCCCAACAATACTTAGGTCAATACCCGAAATAGATTTTTTTTTTTAATTTGTGATGGTAAAGAATTAGAAATTGAAGGCATTCCTACTGATAGACTGAACAAGTCATAGAATATGAATTTAAGAAATGATAAAGAGGGTGGTTTCAGAAAAACCTTCAAAGACATATATGAATTAATACAAAGTGAAATGAGCAAAACCAAGAGATAATTAGAACAGTAACAGCAATATTGTAAAGATAATCAACTTTGAAAGATTTATTAACTGATCAACACAATGATCCACCAAAATTCCAAAGTATTCATGATGAAGAATGCCATCCATTTCTAGATAAAGAATCAATGGACTCAGAGTACAGATTGACGCCTATCTTATTCTCTTTTTGTTAACAATGCTAATTCACAAACTTGTTTTACATAACTATACATATCCAATTCACTTGTATGTAACTTCCCTGATATCATGGTCCTCTTCAAGAATAGGCAGGTGAGAGGGAGGGGGAGAAAGAAGACTGAAATATCTGTAACTAAAAATAAAATAACAAAATTTTTTACAATCATTCTTCAAGAGGAAGATGGTTTGATTTAAAATTTAAATCATACTTTGGAGTTGCTATTACTAAGTGAAATTACTGTTTGTATAATAAAATATTGATCAGAAAATATGCCAAAATTTGAAGTTAACCTTAAAACCAAACACACACACAGCTATAGATAGAGAAGTAGCCAGTTGAAAAGAAACTATATTTTTCTAGAGAGAACTGATTGGGAAGGAAGAAAGGGGATATAGAAAATGTGACAGCCTATTTGGCCTTTTTCTTTAGTCATCATGGAAAGAAAGAGGCAAGAACTGAGTAGGGCTCTTGGATGAACTAAGATATTTTCAAACAAGAAAAGATGGAAAGAACTGAAGTTATTAGGTTTCTTATTTCAGAGTAGGCTGTTAATGGACTTGCTTTTCCCATGTTTTTTAAAAAGAAAATTTAACATACAAATTAATTTTATTGTTTTATTAACTTTATTTTCTGTATTGAGCACAATTCAATTCTATCATTGCATAGTATAATAATGGCCTTTTAAAAAAAAAAACTAACCAGGAAGTAATTCCAAATGTAAAACCATGAAAAGTATAAAGGATGGGCGAGAATAATTGAAAAATGAATTATCATGCAGAGCAGATGCTATTTGGCTTTGAAATCTGCAAAAGTACTTTACAAATATCTTATCTGTTCCTCACAACAACCCTGAGAATTAAGTACTGATATTAGCCCTATTTTACAATTGAGTAAACTGAGCCAGGTAGAGGTTAAATGACATCCAGATTAAGTATCTCAGGCAAGATTTAAACTTGGGACTTTCTGGATCAAAGAATAGCACTCTAACCACTGTGGCCCTAGCTATAATGCAATAGAATCCTGAAAGATGAGTGAATGGAAGAAGGTAGATTTAACCTATTTAAGAGAACAGTTTAAACTGTTCAGCACACATTCACATATAATTAAAGGGACAATTATATGTTATCTTTATTCATTAAAACGAGTCAGACATGGCCTCGATTTGGCAACACAGCTATTTATTTGTGTTTCTGTATGTGCTTGGATAGAGATAGGGCTGGAACTGTGATTTTTCTGATAAAGGGAACTGTCAGGAAAGAAACTCTCCATCAATGGAGATTGGTACCTCTTTTTACAAGTGAGAGTTTTAGAAAGCTGCCTAGACCACTGAGGAGATAAATGACTTGTTGGAGTCATAAACCAGTTATTTTATGAATTTATGTAAACATCACATTTTACTGAGGCAGTTAGATGAGCACAGTAGATTACAGCATTGAACCTAGAGTCAGAAAGACTCTTCTTCTAGAGTTCAGATCCAACCTCAGATACTTCCTAGCTGTGTGATCCTAGACAAAGTCACTGTTTGCCTCAGTTTCCTCATCTGTAAAAGGAGCTGGAGAAGGAAATGGCAAATCACTCCAATATCTTTGCCAAGAAAATCCCAAATGGGGTCACAAAGAGTTGGACATGACTGTGGGGAAAAAAAAGACTGATCATATTTTAAGTGATTATAACTTCAAACAAAATTCAAATATATGTAACCACTTCAGGGGATTCTTTACTCACACTAATCAGGACCTGTATATGTCAGAAGTAAAAAGGTAATGAAATTCATTATTTAAATTTAGAAAGGATACTTCTATTTACTGAGTTACTAGTTACAAATAAGAGGTATCCTATTTGGTACATAATTGTTATCTTTTTAATGCAATATTCCTAATTTTGTCCTTAACTTGGTAATTCCATGACAACCAGTCTCCAACAACCTGAAGAACCATGACAAGACTGTATAAAATATGCTTACTACTAGTCCAATTTTCATTGAAATTATTAGTCATTTAAATTTCCTAAAGAAAATTTGTCCAGTGGCCCTCTTCAACAATGAGATGAACCAAATCAATTCCAATAGAGCAATAATGAATTGAACCAGCTACACCCAGTGAAAGAACTCTAGGAGCTGACTATGAACCATTACATAGAATTCCCAATCCCTCTATTTTTCCACCTGCATTTTTGATTTCCTTCACAGGTTAATTGTACACTATTTCAAAGTCTGATTCTTTTTGTACAGCAAAATAACTGTATGGACATGTATACATATATTGTATTTAACTTATACTTTAACATATTTAACATGTATTGGTCAACCTACCATCTGGGGAAAGGGGTGGGCGGAAGGAAGGGAAAAGTTGGAACAAAAGGTTTTGCAATTGTAAATGCTGAAAAATTACCCATGCATATATATCTTGTAAATAAAAAGCTATAATTAAAAAAAAAATTTGTCCAAAAGGAAAGCATCAATTTTTTGATGCTTTCTCAAATACGATATTTAGTCATTTCTTGTGACATTTTCACTCTTTTATATTCTCAAGATATTTTTGTGCTTTAGAAAGTCTCTGTTGGCCCAAAGTTAGTTATATATAACAAACAAGTTTCAAAGAAAAGGATTTATTTTTGTATCTTTGGGGCTTTGTAGCAATAAACAGGTGCTTAACAAATGCTTGTTGGTTGATTTAAAAATCACTGTCAGGATTGTTAGGGCATTTCATACTATAATTGTTTTCTATGACAAAGGATGGTAATTCATTTCTACTATGTTCAAAATAATTGTATGAGATATTGATAGCCAAGGAGCCAAAGTAATTGGCCATTATATATGATTCATTAGCAAAAATCAGGAAGTAGAGACAGGTGAAATATTATTGTTTGGGACACAAACATAAGCCACATAAGATATCAAAGAAAATTTGGCTGTATGCTGAGAATTGGAAACAATTTTTCTGAGACTAAATTTAGCCTCATTCTAATATAGATGCAAGTAAAATAATTTCTGTGACTACAATTACATGAAGTATTCACATTAAACTTTTTTTTAATTTTTTTAATTTTTATTTAATAATTACTTTATATTGACAGAATCCATGCCAGGGTAATTTTTTTACATTATCCCTTGCACTCGTTTCTGTTCCGATTTTTCCCTCCCTCCCTCCACCCCCTCCCCTAGATGGCAAGCAGTTTTATATATGTTAGATATGTTGCAGTATATCCTAGATACAATATATGTTTGCAGAACTGAACAGTTCTCTTGTTGCACAGGAAGAATTGGATTCAGAAGGTATAAATAACCCGGGAAGAAAAACAAAAATGCAGATAGTTCACATTCGTTTCCCAGTGCTCTTTCTTTGGGTGTAACTGCTTCTGTCCGTCATTTATCAATTTAAACTCAGTTAGGTCTCTTTGTCAAAGAAATCCACTTCCATCAAAATATGTCCTCATACAATATCGTTGTCGAAGTGTATAATGATCTCCTGGTTCTGCTCATTTCACTTAGCATCAGTTCATGTAAGTCTCTCCAAGCCTCTCTGTATTCATCCTGCTGGTCATTTCTTACAGAACAATAATATTCCATAACATTCATATACCACAATTTACCTAGCCATTCTCCAATTGATGGGCATCCATTCATTTTCCAGTTTCTAGCCACTACAAACAGGGCTGCCACAAACATTTTGGCACATACAGGTCCCTTTCCCTTTTTTAGTATCTCTTTGGGGTATAAGCCCAATAGAAACACTGCTGGATCAAAGGGTATGCACAATTTGGTAACTTTGGGGGCATAATTCCAGATTGCTCTCCAGAATGGCTGGGTTCGTTCACGACTCCACCAACAATGCATTAGTGTCCCAGTTTTCCCGCATCCCCTCCAACATTCATCATTATTTTTTCCTGTCATCTTAGCCAATCTGATAGGTGTGTAGTGGTATCTCAGAGTTGTCTTAATTTGCATTTCTCTGATCAATAATGATTTGGAACACTCTTTCATATGAGTGGTAATAGTTTCAATTTCATCATCTGAAAATTGTCTGTTCATATCCTTTCACCATTTATCAACTGGAGAATGGCTTGATTTTTTATAAATTTGAGTCAGTTCTCTATATATTTTGGAAATGAGGCCTTTATCAGAACCTTTAACTGTGAAGATGTTTTCCCAGTTTGTTGCTTCCCTTCTAATCTTGTTTGCATTAGTTTTGTTTGTACAAAGGCTTTTTAATTTGATATAATCAAAATTTTCTATTTTGTGATCGGTAATGATCTCTAGTTCATCTTTGATCACAAATTTCTTTCTCCTCCACAAGTCTGAGAGATAAACTATCCTATGTTCCTCTAATTTATTTATAATCTCGTTCTTTATGCCTAGGTCATGGACCCATTTTGATCTTATCTTGGTATATGGTGTTAAGTGTGGGTCCCTGCCTACACATTAAACTTTCAATGAGTTAATATTACATATGTGTGTATACTTACTTATGTGCTTATTTATTTATGTGTTATTAAACATACCTATAGGCCAGTGATGTCAAACTCAAAGGCAGAAAATTAACTTAGCTTTAAAATATAAAGTTCTCTATGTTTTATTTTTATTTATTTTGTTAAATATTTCCCAATTACATATTAATATGCTTCTGGCTATATTAAGATCTTTCTAGGGACAGCTAGATGGTGCAGTGGATAGAGCACCAATCCTGAAGTAAAGAGGACCTGAGTTCAAATCTGGTCTCAGACACTTAATGCTTCCTTGCTGTGTGACCCTGGGCAAGTCACTTAACCCCAATTGCCTTAGGGGAAAAAAAAAAAGATCTTGCTAGCCCAGTATAGCTATCAGGCCACATATTTGACACCTCTATGATAGATTATTTCTGGAGAAAAACTCCCCTAACCACATAGTTCAGCATCTTCTATGCAACTTATGGCCTTAGACCAAGGGCACTGAGAGATTAAATTGCTTGCCCAAAGTCGAACCCTCATATGCATCATAGTGCAAGGGAATATGGAGTAAAGGACTGAATACTTGTCTTAGGTTCAGGAAACATGAGATATATATTTGTGATTCTGTATCTTAGATTAAATAATGATTTTATAGTATTTTATGGCTCACAATGCACTTTGCATATATCCTCTTAATATCTTACTATATATGTATGTATCTATTTACAAATAGCTATTTTCATAGTCTCCCTCATTAGTCTGTGAATTCCTTCAGAAAAAAAAAGACTGGGCTCAGGGGAGATTTTTATTCATTTGTGAAATTTGGGATCTTTGTACTCCCAAATTTTAGCATAATGCCTGGCATATAGCAGAGCCTCAATAAATGCTTATGACACTGACTGATAAAAGCAGAATCCTGACTTTGGGAATTATCAGAAAAAAAAATTGCTGTTCTCAAGACATTTATAATTTACAATGGGGGCTACAATACAAATTGATGAAGAATTTCCTAGGTATCTGCTCAACAAGATCAATAAAAACAATCAAGCTGCATAAAAGCTCACAAAAGTTTTTGTTTTTTACATGAATTAGCTAGATTTCTACACTAATCCAATTAACCATATAATAAGCAAATTGTCTCTTCACTTTGAGCTGGCTAGACATCATTTCAGCAACTTGAATATTTATTAATTGGCAAATATGGTAGCACCTATGTGTTCTTGGTAGTTGTCTCTTCATTTGTGAAACAAGGAAGGTTGGACTAATTTCCCTTTAAGGTCCTTCCCAGACCCAAAATTATATTCCTAAATTACTCTAATGACTTCAGTTTCCTCATCTATAAAACCTGGACATAGGATTATATGAACTCTGAGATCCCTTTCAGTTCCAAAAATTTTATGATCCTGTAAGTCCCCAGGCCTTTCAGAGATGCAAAACTAATTCATAATTAACCCAACAGATCTATGCCAAAGAAGGAAGCCAGTAGCCTTAAGGGGAAAAAAGTTTCCTGGCACCATTATAGACTTTGTCCAATAATACAGTAAACAAACTAAAAACATTTATAATTCTCAAGGAAAAGTCTATAGAAGCTGGATTTCATCAAAGCTAGTAATCCAAGCAAAACCGTATCAAGTTCTGTTATGTGGCTCCTAAGGGAAAATTCCAAACTTAAGAGTCACTTAAATAGGGAAGAGTAGAAGCTTATGAATGGATTGTTGAGATGTCTTAGTAGCT
Source organism: Antechinus flavipes (assembly GCF_016432865.1). NCBI lineage: Eukaryota > Metazoa > Chordata > Mammalia > Dasyuromorphia > Dasyuridae > Antechinus > Antechinus flavipes. The sequence continues at coordinate 163,253,119 of NC_067402.1, forward strand.
TTTTGTTGTTGTTAAGTCATTTTTCAGTCATGTCTGATTCTCTGTGACCCCATTTGGGATTTTCTTGACAGAAATACTGAAGTGATGTGCCATTTCATTCTCCAGCTCATTTTGCATATGAGAAAACTGAGGCAAACAGAATTAAGTAATGTGTCCAGGGTCATATAGCTAAAGAATGAGGCTGGATTTGAATTCAGAAAGATGAATCATCCTAACCCCAAGCTTGGTTTTCTATCCATTAGTCCAGTAGCTAGAACTAAAAAAAACTGTAAATAAAGATGTCCCTTTTCCAGAAAAGCATATTACATCAAATTAATAATATCTAACATTTATATAGTATCTTCTATATTCTAGCCACTGTATTAATCACTTTACAATTATTGTATTTGATCTTCACAAAAACCTTTGAGACAGGTGCTATTTATTGTCCTTATTTTATAGCTGAGGAACATGAAGCAGAAAGAGATTAAGTGATTTGGCCAGGATCACACAGCTAGGAAGATGTTATCACTGTGCCACCTATTTGCCACTTTCTTTGGTGTTATCCAATGAGAAAGCCCCAAAAGTTTAAATTTTCTGGTAAGGAAAACAGATTTATAATCAGATATGATAAATTAAACCTTCAAATTTCACTTCTAAGGAACTCTTATTTGAAGTGAGTGAAACTTCCATGACCATGAAAAAAAATATCCTGTAACTTCATAAAACATGCCATTTTCAGTTCAAACAGTACAAGTGTATGTATATGTATGTATATGCTTCTCTAAAGTCCTTACTTTTTTAAAAAAAATATTTTCTGCTAAAATAAAAATGCATTGTCCTCTTTCAAATAGTCAATTTCTATCAAGAAAAAGAAATTCATGAGATTATTTTTCTCTGTTCACAAGTGATTTCTCTGTTATTTCTGCTCTGTCACAACTGATGGAAATGAAAAGTATTTTATTTCATCCCATCTTGATAATAATTCCAATTTCTCTCAGTTTGGCTTGTAAATTTTCCTTATCTGGCTAAAATGCACAGTAACCAGAATGTTAATATAGATCGATTAACTATGTTTTAAATTCTCTCTTATTCAAAATATTAAACATTTGAAAAAATAATGATAGAATTAAATCCTAGTTCCTTCTTTTAAAAAAAGGCTTGAAATCTGAGGGCTCAACATCATTAACCCAGAAAAACAAACTACTTCAGTGATTCTCAAATCCTGGTCTCCAGCTATCTCTGGGAATCCCCGAGCCTCTTTCAAGGGATCTGCAAGTCCAAAACTAGTTTCATAATCACTGGAATTTCTAAAAATAAGCAAATATCAATAGAGATAAGATACATTGACAAAAGCTCTTGGGAAAGGGAAGACAACATTAATCATTTTTAAGAATGTAAAAAGATCCTGAGACCAAACAGTCTGATGACCACTAAAGTATTTTGAAAGACAGTTTCCTATCACAAACAATTCATACCAGATAAAGGAGTGGGTTGGAGGCAATTGACATGTTTTATTGTTATTTGAGGTCTCTGAGGTGAAAGGAAGTTAAGAGGAAGTTATTTTCTCAATTTCCATAAGAATTCTAAATTCAATGCTGTTTTTCAGGGATGGAAATAATCCTATAACCACTACAGTCCAATGCAGTATCTAACAACACATAGTAAGGACTTAATAACTTTTTACTGACTATAGTTTTTGATTTCTGTGCAGTTCTGCAAAAGCCCTGAACAATAAAGTGGACATCAAGAAACTCAAGCCTCTATGAAGGATTCAACACCAAATTGCTACCAAACAGAAAAATAAATAAACAATCTGAGTCCCAGTTCGCTCATCTTCAACATGAGGGAGATTGAACAAGATGATCTTTTAGGTCCTTCCTAGTTCTGATAGTCCATGATCCTTATATATTACATTAATATAATTTTCAAAGCTGAACTGAATTGTATGCAGTCTTTTTAAAATTATATTTCTTGGTCATTTTAAAATGAGACAATTTTCTTATCAGTCCTTATTCTCCTCAGTAGTATATACACACAGATATATTAATAACTTATAAGAGAATTTTCTTCCAGTTCACAGTCCTCAGATACTTATTAGATATATGATCATGGGCAAGTAACTTAATTTTCCCGTGCTTCAGTTTCTTCACCTGTAAAATTAAATGAATGGATTCTTAGGTTGCTCCCAGTTCTAAATCTGTGGTATTATAATCTCTATAATCTGAATGGATTTAAAATTTACTCTTTAATATTGTCCCTCATCTGTTCATTCTTTCTTTTTTCTAACTGCTCACATATCTCATTATGATTCATTTTCTGACTAATAGGACTAATTTAATCTTCAAGTTCAATTCACAAGCTCTTCTATTTCCCAACATAGTCATATTGTGCATTATTGTATGTTGGGCACTTGGAATATAAAGTAAAAAATGGCAGCCATTGACTTTAAGGAGCTAACATTTCAGAGGGATATGAGTGACAATTTGGCCATGGCATGGTTCATTACAAAAGCAGCTAATGTGGGTGAATGCATTAGCCACTGTATCCTCCCATCACCTTACAGACATGGCATCCATTTCAGCTCATGAGAATAAACTGATCTATGAATCCAGGGGCTTCATGGTTAAGCTGAGTTGCTGCTCAACTTTTCTGGAACAAGTTGTATCTCTGAATAGAGATTTTCATTAAAGCACAGAAACACATGGCTAGCCCTCCAGAATATCTCTGTCTCTCTTCCAGCAAAACAGATGATCATGATAAGGAACAACACAGCAATTCTCCCCTTTGATACTGCACTACGGCTATTCACAAAAGGAATGCTTCTACAATCTGGGATATAATGGACCCAACTGTACATCAGAGTTGCCCTTACATAGCACTGGGATAGGATGATTTATTAAAATAGTATTTTATGTTTGAAAATACATGTAAAGTTAGTTTTCAACATTCCTTTTTGTAAAACTTTATGTTCCCTCTCTCTAATCTTTCCTCTCCTCAAGATAGCAAGCAATCTGATAGAGGTTACACATGTATAATCCTTTTAACCATATTTCCATATTTGTGATATTGTGGAAGAAAAATCAAATGAAAACAGAAAATACTATGAGAAAGAAAAAAAAAGCAGGAAACAAATTACAACCAAAAAAAGAAATGTGAAAATACTAGGCTCTAATCCACATTTAGTTTTCATAGTTTTTTCTCTAGATTTGATTGGCATTTTCCATCCCAAGTTTATTGGAACTGACTTGAATCACCACATTGTTGAAAACACCCAAGTCCATCATAGTTGATCCTTATATAATTTTGTTGTTAATGTGTACAATGTTTTCTTGGTTCTGCTCACTTCACTCATCAATTTATATAAGTCTTTAGAGGCTTTACTGAAATCAGCCTGTTCATCATTTCTTACAGAACAATAATATTCTATTACATTCATATACCATAATTAATTCAATCATTCCCCAACTGATGGGCATTGACTCATTTTGCAATTCCTTGCTACTACAAACATTTTTGCACATGTGGATCATTTTTCCTCCTTTATAATTTTCTTAGGATATAGACGTAGTAGTGATACTGCTGGATCAAAGGATTTTATAGTTTCATAGTTCTTTGGGCATAATTCCCAGTTGCTCTCCAGAATGATTGGATCATTTCACAATTCCACCAACAATGTATTAGTGTACCAGTTTTCCCACATCCCCTCCAACATTTATCATTATCCTTTCCTGTCATCTTAGTCATTCTGAGAAGTATGAAGTGGTATGAAGTATGATGATCTGAAGAGCTTTCTGCTCCCCAATAGCCACTTAATTGGCTAATTACAGTGTCTGAAATTCTAAGCATTTATATTCACTAATCGATGTGTTAGCAGCATTCAGACTTCTGATATATCAGAACAACCTCTTGCGATTCTGGGCAAGACACAACTTTTCAGATCTTTAAAATCTATAAAATGAGGGTATCAAATCTGGATGATCTCTAAACTGTCTTCTAGCTCTAAATCAATGATACATAAAGTAACCTAAAAAAACTACTATGAAAATGCAATTATGTTATCTTGGTGAGTAATGTTAGTATTAACCATTAGTACCACTTCACATTCAGCTAATGGAGCAGCTAGGTGGTACAGTGGATAGAGAGTACAGGACCCACAGTCAGGAATACTCATCTTTCTGAGTCCAAATTCAGCTTCAGATACCTACTAGCTGTGTAATCCTGGGTAATTCATTTAATCCTGTTAGTCTCAGTTTCCTTACCTATAAAATGAGCTGGAGAAGAAAATGATAAAAAAACCAACTCCAGCATCTTTGCCAAGAAAACTCCAAATGGAGTCACAAAGAGTTGGACATGATTGAAAATAACAAACAACAAAAAACACAGAGTAAGGCCTCAAGGGAATGGCAATGGATAGGAAGGGAGAGAGGAAGTACACCTTGAGATATTTCCACCACTAGTCAAAATGATCCCCATGCCCAGTTTACACCTCAAATTTTTACCAACCCACAAAACCTTACTTAGTAAAAAAAATTAAAAACTGAATCCTCAACTAAGAGAGCAGAAAGTTTGTCAGCTTTTCTTGAAGAACATCTTTTGAAACCATATTTGATGCATTTGTGATAACCACAAGTGTTTCACTTGGAAAACACTACTGGAAAAGGCATCTACCATCTCAAGAGACTATCTGGGCCATAATAAACTTTTTCCTTTACGTCCCCTGATACAGTCAACTAAGAAATGTCACCTGGGAGAAAACATGAACAGAGGCATCTTCACATCAGTAAGCTAATTAGAACCTTGAGCAATTTAGTCTATAATTTTCTCCATATATGGTATACCCAATGGATATCCAAATCCTACTTACTATTCTTTTAAGCCCAAGGATTCAGAATCACCCATCTTTATGCTTAAAATAACATTTTATTTTTTCCAATTACATGTAAAGACAAATGTTTCCATTCATTTTTCTAAAATTTGAGTTCTAAATTTTCTCCCTGCCTCCTTCAATTCTTCCTTCTCTGAGATGATAAGCTTTTTGATAAAGATTTTATATGTGTAATCACTTAAAACATGTTTTCGTATGTCATGTTGTGAAATAAAAAAATAAATAATAAAGGAAGTAAAATTGGCATACTTCAATAGGCATTCAAATTCATCAGTTCTTTCTTTAGGTATGAATAGCATTTTTCATCATGAAAGAACCACCAAATCGTCATTGACTTCTAGAATGATAGCTATCAGAAGCTATTTAACCCAATGCTTCATTTTATAATTGAGTACAATAGAAAGGGGAACTTGCCCAAAGTTATACAAGTCATAAGCAAAAGAAGTAGGATTTGATCTCAGCTCCTTTTTCCCTAGTCAGGATTCTTTCCACTGTATCTTTTATCTGAAAATGCTAGCAGGGAATGAGAATAAGACTGTCTTTCTTCATTTCATGATAAAATTGAAAGAGAATTGACTTCAGAGTCAAGAGACCTGAATTCAGATATTAACATTGATCTTTCCTACCTATGTGATCTTAGGAAAATTACAGTTTCTCTAAGATTCAGTTTCTTCATTTGTAAGATGAAGAGGGTATAGTCTATGCACATCTCTGAGATTCCTTCTATCTCTAAATCTATGATCTCAGGATCTAAACATTAATTCATTTACACCTCCCTGAATTGTCTTTTGAGTGTTCAGTGTCCAAATCAACCACTTCACCAACATGGTTGGAGATGAAGGAGCTAGGACATAGCTGATGAGCCCCCAAAGTAAGTGACCATGTCAGTCCATCAAAACAAAGATAGAGAATAATCCTATACCAGGGCACTCTCAGCACACCTCTGGATTTCCATTCAGATTTCTCTGGTTCAGAACTCTCAATTCTTTCTTAAATTTGACATTGTGGACAAATTCTAATTCCAGACTTGGCTCACACTCATGTTTACATTGTGCTTTAGATACTGTTCCTCTTTCACCAGAAGTAGTTTCCCCTCAGGTCCAGTGGTTGCCTACATTTTCTGTATTTACCAGCAAAGATTAGTAAAATGTATACTAAAATCATCAAGATCCACCAAAGTCACAAACAGTAAACAAAATGACCCATAAGTATTCACTAATTTTTTTCATTTAGTATGCATATATATACATAAGTTGCTCACAGATATGTTCATTGACATGAAACATTTTAGGCAAAGTACCTGAATGAACAAATGTTTTTCATCAAATCAGGTACCTCACTGACTAGTAGCAAAACAGGCTCCTGTCCCCACTCCCTTCATGACTTTACTTAGAGGAACAAATCAATATGTCTCAACTCTCGTCTGGATTCATCATAGAAATTTTAGAATAAAGAGTCCCTGGCATCTTTCCTGGCATCTAAACACCAGGGACAATTTATATCAGATTTTTCTCTACTTTTTTATAACTGAACACATCAACCCACCATAATTCAAAGCAAGTCTATCTCTGTTTCTTATAGTCTGTGTGCTAGCCACTGAAAAATAGTACTTTAGCCACTGAAAAATAGTACTTTTGCATCTCAAGAGTAATTAACACAAGCAAATAAATTGACATGCTTCTTTAAGAAAAATGAACTACAAATAAAAGGAGAATGAAAGACCCCAGTGAACGTCATATCTCTGATGAAGTATCTCATACAATACTCATTCAAATTTTAATAGGAAGAGCAATAAACTGAGAGGAAGTCATCATGATTTTGCCACTAACTAGTCAAGTGATGGAGGAGAAATAATTTAAGCCTTCTGAGACTCAATTCATTTGTCAAATGAAGATATTGTTCTAGAAAATCTCTAATATCTTCCATCTTTAAAATTCTATGGTTCTGAAATTCTGATTTCATGAGCCCCAGTGTCAGATAATCAACTGACTGTATTGTGGCTATTTCTACCTGTACATCCAGGAGATATTTCAGACTCACCATGTTGAAAACATAGCTCATTATGAAAACTGCCTTGTTTCTGTTGATGATATCACCATTCTTCCATATCCCACATTTGTAAATCATCTTCAATTCTTCGCTCTCTTTCCTTCCTATATCCAGTCACCAAGTTTTTAAAAAATCTACTTCTACCATATCTTTTAAATCCATATCCCATTCTCTCCATTCCTACTTTTACTACTGTAATCCAGGTGCTCATCATATGTCATCTATGCTACTGTAAGATTCTCTTAATTGGTCTCTCTCTTGTCTAACCTATTCCCTGCACAGCTGCCAGCACCATCTTCCCAATTTGCAGTTCTGTGTCACTCAAGAATTTCAAGTAGCTCCCTCTTACCTTTGACAAAATGATAATGTGTCACAATGGCACTTTTTTAAAAATAACTTTTTATTGACAGAACCCATGCCAGGATAATTTTTTACAGCATTATCCCTTGCACTCACTTCTGTTCCGATTTTTCCCCTCTCTCCCTCCACCCCCTCCCCCAGATGGCAAGCAGTCCTTTACATATTAAATAGGTTACAGTATATCCTAGATACAATATATGTGTGCAGAACTGAACAGTTTTCTTGTTGCACAGGGAGAATTGGATTCAGAAGGTATAAATAACCTGGGAAGAAAAACAAAAATGCAAAGTGTATATTCATTTCCCAGTGTTCTTTCTTTGGGTGTAGCTGCTTCTGTACATCCTTGATCAATTGAAACTGAATTAGCTCTCTTTATGGAAGAGATCCACTTCCATCAGAATATATCCTCAAACAATATCATTGTTTAGGTGTATAATGATCTCCTGGTTCTGCTTATTTCACTTAGCATCAGTTCATGTAAGTCTCACCAGTACTCTCTGTATTCATCCTGCTGGTCATTTCTTACAGAACAATAATATTCCCTAACGTTCATATACCACAATTTACTCAACCATTCTCCAATTGATGGGCATCCATTCATTTTCCAGCTTCTAGCCACTACAAACAGGGCTGCCACAAACATTTTGGCACATACAGGTCCCTTTCCCTTCTTTAGTATCTCTTTGGGGTAGTAGAAACTACCCCAGTAGAAATACTGCTGGATCAAAGGGTATGCACAGTTTGATAACTTTTTGAGCATAGTTCCAAATTCACAATGGCACTTAAATAACTTCACTAAACCAATTCCTGTTTGTTAAGGGGCAGGTTAATTCTCTAAAAGCCTCTACAGCTATGGATCATAACATATGAAGAAGTTGCAGGGAAGCCTTTGCTGACCCAGGTGTTGCGGACTGGGAATGAGATAAATTAGAGGTAGAGGGAAGAGGAGAGAGGTCAGACAATGCAACAGCCTCTCAGTCAGAGAGGTCAGAGAACAGCAACAGCCTCTCAGTCTCCTTGTCTCATCCTCTCACAAGAGAGATCCATTTTCGGTTAGATCTCTAACAGCCACTGTCAGGTGTCTCCCGTGTATTCCGACAGCTCTCCCACGTATTCCAACACCAGTTTATCTTTCTAGACTTATTTTAAATCATTTTCCTTCAAGCACAGAATGTCTTGACCAAAATGATCTATCAATTTTCTATAAACCTAATACTTTAACTTCCTCCTTCAAATCTAAGTACAAATTGTTTTCCATGCCCAAAATGCACTTCTTCACCTCTGCCTCTTATTAATTCTCGACTTCCTTCAAGTTTCATCTCAGATGTCACCTCCTACATGATGCCTTTCCAGATGTCTCTGGTAGCTGCAGTTTTCTCCCTCCTCAAATTGTATTGTGTTTATTTATCTCTGTCAATGGTATATTCTCTCTCAATAGAATGTAAACTCCAAGAATAGTGATATTTTTGGTGTTGTCTTTGCATTTACAGCCTCAACCACATACTATATTTCACATTTTAAATGATGTTTATAAAAGCATGGATCATTCTCCTGTATATCTTAAAATGAGGAAAATAATGAACCTAAATGTTGCCTTTATCTTTTCCCTTAGTAGCACTGCTTTGCTAAAGAAAATAGAGGAGGCTGGAGTGGACACTGGGAAAGGTTAAAGGAGAGATAATAGATTAATATATTAAGAGGGAAGTAAGGGCAATGAAATTGGGGGTATACAATGGTTAACCCAAATATAACAAAAATTAATTTATTAGTTGTCAATATAAGAAGAAGCAGAGATCTTGGCATTGCACAATCATTGATCACTTTTTACACAGCATAAAGAAAATACACAAAATCATAGGGGAAAGGGGGCAGGAAAGGAAATGACCATAAAGCATCTACTATATGTCAGACATTGTGCTAAACCCTTTACAAAAATTATCTCATTTGATCCATAAACCTGAGAGGTCAGCATTATTATTATATCCATTTTGCAGTTGAACAAATGGAGACAGATAAAGGTTGAGTGACTTGCCCAAAATCATACAACTAGTAAGTATTTGATGCTAAATTTGAACTCAGATGTTCCTGATGTCAGACTAAGCATTTTATCTATTCTGCTACCATACAACTTTAGATTACTACTCCTTTAAAGCCAATAATTAAAGACTGCCAATCTTTAGAAGAAAATTCAGATGTCATTTAGTTCAAACCCTTTCCTAATGGAGGATTTCTTTTTACTAAATCCTTAATGAAAGAAAATCAGGCAATTTTCCCTTGAATATGGGGTCCTTCTGGGAAAATAATCCCATAGTCAGGAAAACAGCCAGGACAGAGGATGACAGTTTCTGTCGGGTAGTAGAAAGCACTACGTGACTTTAGATAAACCACTTACCTTTCTGACTTTTTCTTTGATTCTCAGTTCTGAATTTTGTGAATGTAGAGTTAAGAACAGATTAAACCAAATAGTTCATCATTATAATGATGAAGAGTACCAGGACTAGGGTTAGGAAGACTCACCCTAGTTCAAATCTGGCCTCACACACTTACTAGCTGTGGGACTTTGGGCAAGTCACTTCAGCCTATTTACCTCAGTTTCCTCCTCTGTAAAATGAATCAGAAAAGGAAATGGCAAACCATTTCAGTGTCTTTGCCAAGGAAATCCCAATTGGAGTCACAAACAGTCAGACACAACTGAAATAAGTGAACAACAACAACAAAATAATGATGAAGCAAAAGAGGGAATCAGTTTTGGAAACAAAGTCAGAATAGCTAAATGTGTATTCATTCCAACTTATCATGGGAGGCCACCCAGTAATATGGAAAGAATATGGAATTAAAGTAGCTACATTTGAATTCTTCTTCTGCTTTTTACTACCTATGTGATATTAGGCAAATCACTTTCTCTCTCTCTCTAAAACTCAGTTTTAACATCTATAAAATGAGAGCATTGAACTATATGACTTTTAAGGTACAGATCTAGGTGGAAGATCCCATAACCAAGGTGCCCGAAATGTCAAAAATTACCCCAAAGGCACAGGGGCAAAAAAAACTCTAGTTATTAAAATGGAGAGAAAAGGAAATGAAAAACAGGGAAATCAGACATTCTTTTTCTAAGAAGGATTTAATTGTAAGTTAATCTAAGAAAAAGAAAATTCAGTTTTCAGGTGAAAATCAAGAATTAACTGAGAAATGTCAGTTGTGGCACTGGATATACTATTTTACTGGAAAGACGGCCTTTTAGAAATTAAAATCGTGAGCTCTCTCTGATTCTGAAATTATAATTCCTTGTGATTAGGCCAATGACTAAATCTGTGATTTCACTAGAATAGGGAACTCTCTGTGAGCAAACTCCTTCCACTAATGCAAGTCTATATTCGCTACCACTTAGAGAAATTAAGAAAAGGACTTGACTAAAAACACACAGTCACTGTGTCAGAGACTAGACTTGAATTCAGATCCTCCTGACTGTCTTTATGCACTCTGCCTTTTACTTTGAAATTAAAGACAACAAAATCTACTTATTCTAAAGCATTCTTGTGCTATGTGGAAAGGTCACTAACTCATATGTCACAATTGTGACATATATATATGTGAGACTGTGATTTGAAAACTCAGATGGACTTCAAAAATCTCTCCAGCTTTAGATCTATGATTTAGTAACTATTTTCAAGGTTATAGTGTTAATCTCCATATTTCCAGTTTGGGAAGAAATAGTTCAGTTTATGACTTATTCTGATAAAATGGCATTAATAAAAGAAGAAAAAAAGAAATTTCAGGTGACAATAATTATTCCTTTTTATATATTTGAACATCTGAATGTTGGGAAAAAATCCCAAAAGCATCCAGTGCACCACATCTTTATATTCTGTGAAGTTTCTTTCTTTTGCTTTGTCCTACTTCTTAGAATTCATTTTCGCCTCCCCAACTCTTCTGTTATTCACAATGGTAGATGTTGTAAGTCATTATGCTTATCATTTTTCACAGGGCTCTCAACAATTGGACTTTGCTCCCAGACAATATGTATAAGCAAGTGTTCTGCATACAGATGAGATACCACCATGGAGAAAGGGAATTAGATATCTACTAATGCTGGTATTACTCTCCATGCTATTTCTGCAACTATCAACTTATCAAAAAGAAAGAAGATATAGCTGAGTGGACAGAGATGCTGGAGAGTCCAATTTATTGAATGTTTAAATCCCCAATTGACAAGTTGGCTTTCAAAGAATTTAGAGTTGAGGAACTTTGGGGATCATCTATTCAAAGGCCCTCATTTTAGAGATAAGGAAATAGAACCAGAAAAGACAATGATCCAGTATAAGTTGTAAACTGGATCATAAGCTAGATAATATCAATACCAGAATTAAAATTTGTCTTCCAATTCCCAATATTGCTTTCTTTCTTCTGAAATGTAACGGGCTTCCATAGAAAAACATTTATCCATCAATGTCCAAAATAGGAAAAATCATGTTAATGTCAGTATAATATATGAAAAACTCTTGCCACAAAGGTCCAGAGGTAAATGAAATAATTAGGAGAGGTGGGTGAAAGGATTATGTAAGTTAATAGAGTTTAGGACCAGCTGTGCGCCTTCATGCTCCTACTCTTTTCCTAACTGGGTACCGACCAGATGTCTTAACTTCTTCCACTCCAGGGTATTATCTCATTAGTCCTTAGAACCTTTCAGGACAATTATTTTTCACCACTTCCCATTTTTCTCTCCTAGACCAATGTCACTTTAATGCTAACTTCAAGATCCATGATTTGTGACTGGCCATTTTATAGTTGAAAATACCTTGAAGAGGAAAAATTTGGATAACTAAACCCTCTGGTTCAGGAGTCAAGGTAGACCAACCATATATGGGAAGTTAACACAGTGCAGAAGAAGGAAAAGGGTATCTGGGGTCAGAGGATGGGATTCAACCCTACCTTGGACACTTAGTAGTTTGGCAACAGCACAAGGCACAAAGCATTCTGGGCTTCAGTTTCCTTAACTCTAAAATGAAAGAGCTGGAATACAAGGCTTTTGAAGCCCCTTCTAATTTTAAATATGAGTCTCTGATTTCTATTCTGTTCAATAGAACAGGGCTTCTTAAACTTTTTCCAATTGGAGAAATTTTTATATGACCCTAGATATGTAGGTATATAAAATAGGTATACAAACCAAACATTTACTGATAAAAGTCATAATTTAGGGACCCCCACATTCAGGATCCCATATGGAGATGTTAACCACAATTTAAGAAGCTTGGCTTTAGAGAGTACCCTGCCCTTGGAGACAGCTCCCTAAGATGCAACCTGCCAACATCATCCATCTCTCTCTCAAAAGAGAGCCATGCTCTGACATACTTGTCCATCTTTTTCTTCCTAATAGTCCTAGCTTCCTGTTTGTTTGACCCATTCCTCATTTCTGCTGGTTGGCTTTCAGTCTGGTGCTTCTGCTGGCATTTCACCCGAGGATCACTGAATCTCTTGAATGATTCCTTCCAGAATGATACAAAAACTACAGATTAGTCTTGACAAACATTTCAGTGTTAGGAAGCCTGGATTTTCCTTATGGTACTTGACATATACTGAAGTCCTATCGAACTCAGGGAAGCTGGAGTTGGGGCAGACTGATCATTACTTCTGTATGCTTCCATTTTGTAATCAATTAATCCTTAATAAACATTTGTTCATAAATAATCATTAATAAACAGTAAGTCAATGTTTTCTGTGTTTCTGGCACCACATTGGGAAGTGGATAACCATAATTATTTGCCATATATCAGCCCTGCAATAACTTATGTACTGAATACCCCTACATTGACTCCTTGGGAATGGCAAAAGCACATACAGAAACTTTTCAGTTTGACCATTTAACTCAAAATCATCCAGCCTGGGCCTTATGCTCATTCTTTTCTTTAGGATCCCTTTAGGCGGCTAATTTTTAGGTTTCTCATCTTATTTAATTCCCCAGTCATTAATACCAAGACATAAAGGGGATATTGTACATACAGTACAAAGGGGACAGAAGCAGCATGGGCACAAAAAATTAGTTCACATGTTTAAAAAGTGATTTGACATAAAATATATGGGAACTTCTGCCCAGCTTGCATCCCCTGAGGACTAATGAACAAACTCTTGTTGACTCTAGTTTTCTCTAACATGCTATAAAGACTCATTTAACATTTTCAAAAGTGATTTATTAAAGCAACAACCTATCAAAATACCAGATTTCTAGCATTTGATTTAAACAATCAATCAGCAAACATTAACAAAGCATTTAAGTGGCAGGTATTATGCCATGTCCTAAGGATATAAATACAAGAAATGACAATTCTAATTTATTCCCAATTCACTGTGGGTCACTGTTACTATAGTTTACTATAGTGTCTCATTTCTCTCACAGATAGTATGTGTGGATATCTATTCATTCACTGGGCTTGTTCATTACTCCAACCTGCACTCATACTCATACTGAAAGTTCTAGGTTCTCAGAAAAGGACCACCATCACATTCTATATTCGGACTCTCACTCAGACATAATAAGAGTAATCCTATTGTGGGAAAAATACACTCCCCTCTACTCAGTACTTCAACTTTGGAGCCTCCAATGATAAAAATGCATTTAATGATCTTAAACATAACAAAAAGTTATGTAGGAGTAAGGCAAAATAATTTTATAGGTACTCAAATTTGAAAGCAAATGTAAAAGTAATAGAAATATGACAATCCACACATAAACTTAGATCACCCTAATGCATTGCATATCTGTAAAAGAGAATGGGGGTGAAGCTACAAAAATCTGCCAGTGAGGCACATGTGTGATGAAAATGCTCAGAGTAATTCACAACTCTGGAATTATACATTTTAATGTACTCTTCTTGTCTCACGAACTGTCCATGAAAATTCCTTGACTAAATTAGCTTCTGTATTGAACAGCTGTTTCCCCTGCTAAACTGAATTAATCCATGCTGTACTTGACTAATACATCCCTGGGTATGATGTCCTCAACAATAGCTATGATATCCATTACTTTCAGATTCAAACTTAATTGATGAAGTTTGAAATGTTTCCTTCTTTCTCTCCATCGCTAACAATCCCACCTTTGCTCACAGATAATAAAATGTTCACTTACTATCAATATTTGTATAAATAATGATTGTTCCTTTATCATATGGCTATACTGATTTTCCTATCTCAGATGTACACTATAGTTTGCCCCATCTGAAAAACAATTTTCTCAAAAATCTATATTAGAAAAATTGCTTCTCTTAGACTTCTGAACAAATCAGTCTTTTCTTTTTTTTTTTAACTTTTTTTTATTATACCCTTTTATTTACAAGATATATGCATTGGTAATTTTTCAGCATTGACAATTGTAAAACCTTTTGTTCCAATTTTTCCCCTCTTTCCCTCTCCCTCCTCCCCCAGATGGCAAGTAGACCAATACATGTTAAATATGTTAAAGTATATGTTAAATACAATATATGTATACATGTCCAAACAGTTTTTTTTTTCTGTACAAAAAGAATTAGACTTTCACAAACTGTTTACTATGAAAGGGCAATACCTTAAAGAGAGTATCTACAGAGATACAAGTATCTACAGAATACATATAAAGAAACTTTACAAATAAACACAAAGTAGTTAGTATGAACTATTGGAGAAGAAAAGTACTGGCCATTAAAGGGTTCAAGAAAAACTTCAAGTGGAAGGTGGAGTTTGAAGTACATCTTGAAGGAAAAAAGGAATTCTAGGAAGTGGAGGTGAGGAGGGAGGGTATTCTAGATATGGAGGACAGCTAATGCAAAGACACAAAGAAAATGGAATGTTATGTATGAAGAACACTGAGAAAGCCATTTTGGCTGGTTCTCAGAATGTGGAGGAAAAATAATGTATGATGTACAAGAAGGTTGGAAAGGTCAGCTACAGCAAGTTTGTAAAGGGCTTTAAAAGCTAAACAGAAGAGTTTATATTTCATTCCAGACACAATAGGCAGCTACTAGAGTTGATTAAGTAAAGGGTTGACACATTCAGGACTGCACTTATGGAAAATTATTTTGGCAGTTGTATGGAGAATGGACTGAAGTGGGGAGAAACTTGAAGCAAGGAGACAAATTAGGAAGTCATTGTAGTAATCTAGAAGGAAGTGATGAAGACCTAACTAAGGTGGCAAAGCAAACAAATTCAAGAGATGTGGTGGTGGTTAAAAAAAATTTTTTTAAGCGAGATTTAGCAAACTATTGGTGAACACTATTTTTTAAGCTAATCTACATTAGATCCCAACTATTTGCTCACCTGTATTCTTTTTTTTTTTTTTTTTTTTTTTTTTTTTTACAAAGGAGAGAGAGCATTTTCATTGTGTACTGACAATTGTTCCTGAGTCAATATCAAAAGCCTTCTCAGGAAAATAAAGTTTCCTTGGAAACCAAATATTTAGCAGGCAATCTTAATCAATCTCTCTTTCTGTGTGTGTGTGTGTGTGTGTGTGTGTGTGTGTGTGTGTGTGTGGTTTTTCTCTGTTTCTGTCTCTGTGTGTCTCTCTGTCTCTGTGTGTGTCTCTGCATGTGTCTGTGTCTGTCTGTGTGTGTGTTTTTGTCTCTCTCTTTCTCTGTCTCAGTGTTTGTCCCCTTCCTCCCTGTTTCTATCCCCTTCTTCCTGTCTCTCTCTTTCTTCCCTCTCTCTTTCTGTCCCCTTCCTCCCTGTCTCTCTTTGTCCTTTTCCTCCCTGTCTCTCTTTGTCCTTTTCCTCCCTGTCTCTTTCTCTTTCTTCCCTCTCTCTTTCTGCCCCCTTCTTCCCTGTCTCTCTTTGTCCCCTTCCTCCTTGTCTCTTTCTCTCTCTCTTTCCTCCTTCTCTCTTTCTGCCTCCTTCCCTCCCTATCTCTCTTTGTCCCCTTCCTCCTTTTCTCTTTCTCTCTCTCTTTCCTCCTTCTCTCTTTCTGCCTCCTTCCCTCCCTATCTCTCTTTGTCCCCTTCCTCCTTGTCTCTTTCTCTCTCTCTTTCCTCCTTCTCTCTTTCTGCCTCCTTCCCTCCCTATCTCTCTTTGTTTTCTTCCTCATGTCTCTCTCTCTCCTTTCTTTGTCTCTCTCTTCTCTCTTCACCCCGTGTTTACAATCGTGTTCATATTTAAGTTGTTTCAGTTTTTTAAAAGCCTTGACTCGATACAACATGTGATAAATAGAGTTTATTTATCTTTATGTAATATGGAGGAAATGCCATTTCATCTTCTACTCATCCATATTTAATAGTCTTCAGCCAGAAAAAAAGCAGCACACTTTCATTATGCTACTTAACAATTCCCCCTAGAGGAAGTCTATATTGTGTATCTATGTGTATGTTAGCTGAGCAGGGTTTTTTCCACTTTTCACATCATTCACAATGTTCAATTGTGACATTGCTTACATGAGGTTGTCTTTTTGTTTGTCAACAATCAGCAAACGCCATAAGCCACCCTCTCACACTCCTCACCACAAAGCATTGCATGGTTATTTAATGAGAAATCGAGATGAGGCTCACTACATCTCATTTTTTATTATTTGAGAAATCAGTAAAAGAGAATTTTGAGATAAATATTCTATAAACTGGATACTCAGATTAAAATATAAGCTTTTAAAATATACTTTTTGAAATCAGATAAAACATTTAAAGGATGTTTCAAAAGTATTATTGCAGTTTGAAGCAATTATAGCTTAAAACCTTTGCCACGTCCATCATGATTGGGTCTCTTACAACTCTATTTCTATGGTCTTATCACCTGCTAAAGGAAAGTTTGAGAATTGTTATCCCTTTCACATCCAAATTATGGCATCCTTACAATATGGAAAATTTGCATTAAAATTTTTGGCCCTCCTTTCCAACAGACCAGAAGTCTGAATTATTAAGGTATTATAACTCAAGTCATATTGCTTTTATATAATACTATGCATAGATTTTATGCATTTGAGTTTCTAAACTTTTTTTGTCATCTGCTAGCCTTCATATATCATCTGTGGCTTCTGTAAAACTCCCTCCCAATTCCCATTTAATTTCTTAATGCCTACCCAAGATATATCTAAATTGCTATGGTGAAAGTCTTAATGTAAAAGGGATAGCTGTAATTTATAGGAAGACAACTTGTACAATGTCTCAAATTTTATTTTCACTCCTATGCTATTCATATCTCAGGTTTTTGGCACATAACAAGGGCCTCATAATTTCTATCATGGAGAAATATACTAAAAGAATATTTCTTCCCTGATTTTTCTCTCTCACACAGGGAATGATCATCAGTTTGGGAAAGAAAAAACAAAATTGATGAATGGGTCAATGAAATCTGAGGTAGTTATGAGAAAATAAAAGAATATGCAGCTATCTTCATCAGTTTTGATAACCTTGCCTTAATACTTGAAGGAAGAAGACACAGCCTTGCAGATGTGATTGCTGAACCATGTTCAGTATTCAATAATAAACCACATATGATGGGAGAGTCACTACAAAGTCAAATATCTTCCAATCTTTCAAAAAAGGGAAGGATGTTGACTCTAAAAACTATAGGCTAAATTTTAGTTTCTGGGAAATTCTATAATTAGTTTGTGAGCCTTTAGTAAAAAGAGAGAGAGAGAAAGAGAGAGAGAGAGAGAGAGAGAGAGAAATAATCACTAGAAGTTAGTATGGGTTCATTAAAACCGAGTTATCTCAGACTGACATCATTTTCCTTTTTAACTGGTAGAGTAGGAAATGTTATAGCCTTTCCCCACAATAGAACCTGAATTTCATAAAGGTATTTATCAAAATCTTTCACAGTATCTTTATGGACAATATAAAGACATATGAACTAAATGATAATGCAGTTAGGTATGATTTTTTGTTATAATAAACTTAGATAACATCTTGTGAATATTTAGGCATTTCCATTTTTTATATTTTATGCGATATGTAGTATAAAATAATTAAAAATAACTCATATATAGAGAGTGCTTTAAGGTTTACAAAGCATTTCATATGTTAGCTCATTTAATCTTCATTGCAGCCTTGTGAGATAAATGCTATTATTATTCCTGTTTTACAGATGAGGAAACTGAGGGTGAGAAGTTAGCCAGGGTTACAAAGCTGATACACATCTGAGAGAGGGTTGGAATTCAGGTTTTCTTGACTTTAAGGTCATAGCTCCATTTACTAAATTCTCCTTATCCCTCACACATACCTCCCCTACCTCTATTAAAGTCTTAATCCATTGCCTCATTGTGTCATAGAGGTGATTAGGGATTCTTGAAAGTTTTGCCAAGCACAGAACAAATTCCAACAGTTCTACCAATCTGGAAAAGCTTCTTCCATGAGCTTCATAAACAACTAAGTAATCTCTTGTCTGAAGAACAGATTAATTCAATTAGGAAAGGCTCAATACCATAGAATTGCCAACTAGATGATTCAAGTTTGGAATCACAGCCATTATCAAACCCTTTACTTTCCTTATAGAAGCTCCCTGCATCAGGGACTGTCTTTGGCCTTTCTGTATATTCTCAATATTAAACACCATGTCTGGCATATAACCTGTGCTTGATGTTTACTGACAGCATTAGTAGATACAGGTAAAAATTGTAGGTCTTTGAAATACTGTGATCGTAAATATAGAATTGTTCGAGACCTCAAAATTCATCCAGAAGGGAAAAGACTTGCCCAAAGTTACACAGGAATTAAGTAGATAAGATAGGAATAAAATTCAATATTTTTTTGCCCCAGTTTGAGCCTTCTTACCTTTCACCTGGATATCACAATAATCTCCTAGATAGTATTTCCCCTTATCCCAGCTATCCTCCATATTGCTGACAATTTGATAATCCTAAAGCACAGGTCTGGCCAAAAATCAAGAATCTTCAGGGGCTCCCAATTATCCCTTGGATAGCTTACACAAATTCCCATTTGACAAGCCCATCATAATCTGGCTCAGCCAATCTTTCCAAGCTATTTTTACTTCACCCCTCCTCAAGCATGCTACGCTCTAGCCAAACAAGCCTATTTGCTGTTTCCTGTATATGCCATTCAATTTCTGACTCCACAAATTTGCACAGATTGATAATGTTTTCCTCCTTTTCCACCTCTTGGAAAAACCAGCTCCTTTCAAAAAAACTCAGCTTAGACTTCCTTCAAGCTACCTTTGCTGATTAACCCAATCTTTACTACCCCACTCCTACCATTGCTTCATATTTATATTGTTTATATTATCTTGTATTTACTTATTTATGAATGACATTCATCTGGTAGAATTATGCTCCTTAAGGGCAGGAACTGGAGGGTACAACAAATATTTGTACCCTCATTGCCTAGATGTTTGTGGCATATAGTAGGTGCTTAACAAATGAATTTTGATGGCTGGATTATAGAGATGGACACAAACTAAATCATCATAGGTTCATAAATTTGGAGCAAGTAGGGATTTAAGAATTTTTCTACTTCAAACCTTTATTTTAATAGGAGAAAATGGAGATCCAGAAAAGCTAATAACTTAGCCCAAGTCACAAATCACAAAGAATAAAATGAATGCAAACATATCCTCTGACTTTAAATCTAGCATTTAAAACCCCAAAACTATCCAATGATATCTGATATTCCTAAGGTTAAACCCTAAGTGATGCCAAAATGAGCCAAGTGCAATTATTTGGATGTGAAATTCTGGTTGGGACACCACCCAATAAATACGATTATTAAGAATCCCTTTGGACTGAATTTGAACCAAGTAAACTCAAAGCTTAAAGTCTGTGTCCATGAGTGACATACATAATACATAAATAAATACTTGGCTTTTCCTCTGGTCTTCAACATCTGTGATACATTTCATTGTTCATTTGCTTCATAATTGAAGTAGTAATATTAAATGGCTAATTGTATTAAAACTGTGCTTTCCTGGACAAAAGACTTTTTATTTGTAAATGCTAGTAAACAATCAATTTATAATACTATAAGCAAACCGTATATCTTTCTCACTCAGAATGACCATAAGTAAAATGAAATGTTTTATTTGAAAACATATGCATAAACCATCCAAGCTTACCACTTGGACTTTTATTTCATATCTGTTGTTCTCTAATGATCTTGTTCTACTATGCCAGTTTATTATAAGGTTTACCTAACTAGTGATTCTAACACCAAGAATAGAGGCAGAAAGTCACCGACTATAATAATACAATGGGTTTTTTTTTCCTCTTTATAACAAACTAGGTATTTATATACAATCTCTCTCATCCCAGAACCTCAGTGTGACATGTGATTTCCTGGCCAGGACATTGTCTAGCACAGTGCTAGACACAGAGTAAGTGCAAAAGAAATGATTGACAGGGTTTTCAAGGAGTCAGCAGCCTATCCAAAGGCAATAGGACTTCAATGAAAATACAGTCAGTTAGCCAGGACAGCTTCACAGCAGACAGTGGTTTAGCTAACACAACAAGCTATATACTTGGAGCATGTGCTAAGCCTGCAAGGGGGTGGGGACCAACTTATTTTTGTTTTAAATGACTAATTTATACAATAGTTTGGGCTAGGAAATTACAACTAGAAACCATCTGGTTTCAGAAGGAATGGCTACAAGAAGTAAAGCTTTGCTCTGATCTTTCTCATTTATATTAAGGGAAGTAATAATGTCAGACTTCTGCCTGGTCGGTATGATGTCCATATGAGCGCAACATCAGCTAGTCTCTTCCACTAAAGTATTTAAATTACACTCAGGGGAAAAAAATAAAAAAGAAGCAAAGTTAAACAAAGTCTGCTTTTTTAAGTCCAGTTATTATGAAAAGGATCAATATTTGCTCAATTCTGTTTAGTTTTTTCCCCCTCAAGTTGTCTGTACAATTTGAAATCACCTGAGCCAGCAAAATGTTGAGGGTTTTTTTTTCCTCTGAAATAAACAAATTGCCAAATTTGCCGTCATGATGACAACTGTCCTTGGGTGTTTAATAAAATCATAATTTACTTTAATCTTTATAATGAGCCTATCCCTAGAAAAAAGCTTTAAATGAAAAGCAGAAAAACCAAGTTGTGACATTGGATACTCAGGAATATTTAAGCAACCAAAATAATATTTTAGAGGCATCTCTGGATGGTGCAACAGTTAAAGCACTGACTAGGAGTCAGGATGACTTGAATTCAAATTTGGCCTCCGACACTTATAAGAGTTATGTCAATTTGGGCCAGTTGCTTAATGTCTGTTTCCTCAGATATAAAGTATGCATAACAGTAGCACTTACTTTCCAAGGTTGTTTTGAAGATTAAATGAGGTAACATTTTTACAGTAGTATTGGATATATAGTAAGTACTTAATTAATGCTTACTTTCTCCCATTCTTGGATATGAAAAAAGTACAGAATATATTATGTTTAAAAACATCACCAAAAAATGAACTCCATTTTTCCTCAGTTTAGAGAGATTTATGACCTAAGGCACAGAATAAGGTGATGTTGCCAAAAACACTCATATAAAGGTAATCTAGTGACAGAGGCACCATTACCAAGTGTCCTGCATTAGGTGTTCTCTCTGTCCAAGATCTCAGGCATTTTGCAGCACAGCTCAATGATTAAAACTCTTCCAGGAACATAAGGAAAATCAGCAAAAAATATATCACACTACTCTCTCATGTCTGTAGTCATTGTATACATTATTTCCTGATTCTGCTAACTCTACTCTGAATAGGTCACAATATGTCTCTCCTCCTTCCAACTCATTTTTTATTTTTTATTTTTACTTATTATTACAGAGATGCTATATCTCAGTAAGCACAATATAATGGGCTAGCCTAAATCTAAGACTAGTGGTTTAGAATATCTCCAATTTTATATTCTTTTTTGTCTTCTTATTTTATAGTTGCCTATAGACTTTACTTTTATAAATAGTCTGTGGGAAACAAAAAAATAAGAACTAGATTATTGCCTTCATTACAATTATTACTCCAACCTTCCTTCTCTACATAATCCTGCTTTACTTCTCTTATAATAGATGTAGGTAGTGAGGTACACAAAGGAGTTGTTCTGGTCCAGTCATAGTGTAAGGCAGCCAGTCGAAGTCCATTTGTCCAGTTTAACATTGATTCACATGGAATAAGTTGTAGAAAACATTACCCTTTACTATTAAAAGAATCTGAGATTTCATCAGTATGGACAAACCATTTCAGATGCCAACTCTTTTATAAGCTAGTAGAGAGACTTTAAGAGTTATTATGACTCCAAAACTCATCAACCTGCTCTTCATCATCATCATCATGAAAATTCCCAAAGATAATAGACATAGTCCAAATGCATAAAAGGCTCTTGCTTTTATTATGTCTCTATGTGGGTCAGAGAATAGTGTAAAAAAATTTTGTGGGTTGATAAATTTTGAAACTTATTATCAAACTCACCTTAGGGCTTTGTACATAAGTAACTCTTTTTGTGGTATGAACTTTCTTTGTAATCCCCTAAATTCCTTTGAGTAATTTTTTATTTATATATTAACATATTTTGTTTTTACATTACAAGCATTTCCAGATTGTCCCCATGCCTTACAATTTAAATGAAATAAAAATATATTTACAAAAATATAAAATATTCAAAATAATAGAATAAGAAATAGCATTAACAATCCAGTTTCAGAGAGGAAAAAAATGAATGTCATACATGAACTTTTAAAACAGAATAATGTTTTTAAATAATTAATAATAACTAGAATACATATAGCACTTTCTATAATGCCAGGCAATGTGCTAAACACTTTAAAATTATTATCTTATTCCATTCTCACAACAACCCTGGGAGTTAGGTGCTATTATTATCCATTCTTTACAATTGGAGAAACTGAGGGAAAGGTTAACAGGATCTCATACTATGTCTACATATATGTGTGTAATTTATTCATATGTGATTATATATTTACATATATGTGTGTATGTGTTATATTTTTTAAGTAGGAGATATCCCTAAACTCAAGAAATTTATATATTTCCTTGTTGGGGAAATCTAACAGGCTTACTTACCCATAAAAAGTAAATGTTATAATGAAGCAGATGAGCAAGAGTTGATTGTACTGCAGAGAAAGGACCTGAACTTTAGACTACAACTCCTTTAACAACAACCCTCTATTCTTTTCTCAGCCTCTCCCTCTCCCTTTCCTTTTCCCTCTCTCTGTGTCTCTGTCTGTCTGTCTCTGTCTTTCTGTCTCTCTCTGTTTCTGTGTCTCTGTCTATGTCTGTCTCTGTGTCTCTCTATCTGTGTCTGTATGTCTCTGTCTCTGTCTCTGTCTCTCTCTGTGTCTGTCTCTATGTGTCTGTCTGTCTGTCTGTCTCTCTTTCTCTGTCTCTGTCTGTCTGTCTCTCTTTCTCTCTCTCTCTCTCTCTCTCTCTCTCTCTCTCTCTCTCTCTCTCTGTTTCTGTCTCTCTCTGTCTCTGTCTCTCTCTGTCTCTGTCTCTCTCTGCAGATTCCAACTATACACAGACCTTCCCTCTCTTTTAGAACAGAAGTGTTCTTGTAAGGAATTTTTTTTAATGTGTACACACTGCTGAATTAAGGCTTTTCACCATTTGTCATGACAGGAGATCTGCATGAATTTGCATTCGTTTCCCAAAGCCTTCTACACACAAGGAATGCCTCGTAATCTAGAAAATGTCAAACCTCTGAGTTTCCCTTCCCACCACATCCAGCAGGTTTTCCTTCAATTAATTTCAGATCATTAGCCTGAATCTTCACTAAGCTGGTTACCTTGAATTACAGGGTGATTGGAGAGATTTCATGCAGACCACTTCATCTGCATGGGTAAATGACATTGCTCAGCTGGGCAAAGGGCACAGAAGAGTCCTTCACAGAGTATAAAGAACTGTGATACTGTGAATGCATTTGTGCACCTACTATAGTATCTATGCCAATGAAAGAAAATATTGCCAAGGAGAATAGAAAACAGAAGATTCTGGCCAATTGGATGAGGAAATGCAATTCTAATTACATGTGGTTGGTTCAAAATGTAAATAACTCTTGAATCCATAATAGGGAGTTAAAGATAGGTACTCCAAAATAATTATTCTTGAATACCAAAAATCTTATTCATGACCTATAGTTCTAGGTTCCCATGACTTGGTATCATAGGGCATACTGTTAAGTGGTCTTAATAGATTTGCAGATGTAAAATCTAAAATACTTGAGTTCCAATGCTGCCTCACACACTTAATAGTTTTGTGATCTTGGGCAAGTCCCTAAATCTTTTTCAGCCTCAGGTTCCCATCTATAAAGTGAGGATAATATTACTCTGTTTCCCAAGGTTTTTGTGTGTATAAATCAAATGAAATAATATGTGTAAAGTGCTTTGGAAACCTTAAAGCGTTACATAAATATTAGCCATTATTATTATCACAGGATTTAGAACTAAAAGAAACTACAATTGAATACATTGCTGGCATAGTGTTGAAGTATACAAGACATATACAGCTGTTTTTGAATTGCAAGTATTCACAAAATATAGTAAATGATTTTGATATTTGCTTCATTACATTCCATCAGAGGCAGTGTGACATAGTAATTATAAAATTGATCTGGAAGTCAGAAAGACTTGGATTCAAATCTACCTATTGGTTGTGAGACTACTGGCAAATCACTTTGACTTTATGTGCCTCAGGCAACTAAGACTAGAAGTGACTCAATGAAAGGAATTCCCTCACAGGGAACTGCCTCTAAACCTGAAAATCACAAGCTCAGGGGAGGGAAAAGTATAGTGTAAGAGAAGCTAGAGCACAATGGATAAAGAGAAGATTCATCTTCCTGAATTCAAATGTAGCCTCAGATTTTACTTGTTATGTCACCTTATCTAAGTCACTTAATTTGGTTTGTCCTCATCTGTAAAATGAGTTCGATAAAAAAATGACAAAAGCACTTTAGTATCTGCCAAGAAGACCCCAAATGAGGTCCTGAAGAGTCAAACACAATAAAAATGACTGAACAACAACATAAGGGCACCTTACCTAGTATCATTCACTCAATCTGGAAAAACAATATTATAGAACACCAATTGGTTCTATACAATTATAATAGGTAGGGTGAAGAGCTACATTCTCCATGATGCTTGGGCTCAGAATATAAAATCTCATTGTGAGCATCCTCATGAAGCAAGTCTATGCGACATCGACTGATTGCATTTGAATGAGATGGAGAATTAGTGAAGATCTCTGCTGGATTGAA
This sequence comes from Antechinus flavipes, assembly GCF_016432865.1. Lineage (NCBI taxonomy): Eukaryota > Metazoa > Chordata > Mammalia > Dasyuromorphia > Dasyuridae > Antechinus > Antechinus flavipes. The sequence continues at coordinate 163,278,540 of NC_067402.1, forward strand.
GCCACATTGGACAAAAGAAATCTGGGAACTAAAAAGGGATCAAAGACAACATATTCCAAAAGAAGCCATTTTCAGCAGGGTCCATTGAAGGTTCAAACCACTTCATTCCAATTAGAGAGAGAGATGTGGCATATGCCTTCCTTTCAGAAGTAGGTGTATATGTAGAAGCCTCATTTCCCAAGCAACTCTATAGGGAAGGAAGATGAAAGTCTACTTATAAACACATATCGATAATTATTTCTTGCTGTAGTTGATGATGGTGGTGGTGGTGGTGGTGGTGGTAGTAGTAGTAATACTAGTAGTAATAATAAGTTATAGTGGTAATAGTAGTAGTAATAGTAATGGCAGGAGGAGAAGGAGGAGGAGTAATAGTAGTAGTAGTAGTAATAGTAGTAGTAATAGTGGTAGTAGTAGTAGTAGTAGTAGTAGTAGTAGCAGTACAACCTTACAAATATTATCTCATTCAATCCTCACAACAATGTTGTGATTTAGGTGTGACTGCTACACTACTTTACATTTGAGGAAACTTAGATAGAAGTAAAGTTTCTTACTCAGTGTCACAATCAAAGACTAGATTTGAACTCAGGTCTTCCTGATTCCATCAATCTATTGTGCCACCTAGCTGTTTTTTTTTACTATTCATTTCTACAGTTTTCACTATCATCATTACCATTATGATTTTGTATTTCAATGCTATACCTTGCCTTGGTCTGTTAGTGGTTAGTGGTCCAACCAGATATTTGGACCTAATTATTTCAGAAATGCCCAGTTGTTCTTGGATAGGTTTTAAGCCAGAGATGATACTCCTTGAAAATCTCCCATTATTTAAATGTAAGTTTATGAAGGTCCACAGTTGATTGAAAAACAGGGCATATAACAATATTATAAATTGATAATCTGTCAAATATTACTCAGGGTTCCTGGATGTTTCATCTGGATTTAGTTATATCATATTAACAACATGGAGAAATATTTTTGGAGCAAATATCTTTTTTACCAAAATTCTGCTGAAGTTCATTGAGCAAGATCATTCAGTCAATAAACACTTATTAAGCTATTACTACATGCAAGTGTTGAATTAAGTGCTAGGGACAGAAAGCCAATAACAGTTTCTGCCCTCAAATAGTTCACGTTCTAATGGTGAAAGACTACACATAAATAGCAATTTATGTGTAAAATATGTTATGTATTATGTATAAAAGATGACATACAGTCTGAGGGGAGGGGGAGGGGACTATAACAGCTGAGGGTATCAGGAAAGGCCCTTTATAGTAAGCAGGATTTGAAGTGGATCTTGAAGAAAGTCAGGGAAATTAAAAGTAAGTGATGAGTGAATAGAGCATTCTAGGAACACACCCAGTGCAAATGTGTGAGGAAGAGCCAAAATCTAGAGAGGGGGCAGTTCTGCTACACCTTGTCTTGGTCAAACCACAAAAGGAAGATTGTGTTGGATTCTGAGTTCTACATCTCAAGAAGTTCACCCAGAAGTTGAGATATCTCATATTTCAACATGCAAAACATTGTGAAAGAAAAGGCATTTTTGTTGCATTTGTTCTACAGTAGAGAAATCGTCTCTACAGAAATCGGCGTCCAGAAGAAGTTGGATGTTTATGGACCATGTCCAGAAAAATGAGACAAAAGCTTGTCCCTAATCATTGTTTTCAGCATAGGGTTTGCATACACTCAAGGAAATGATAACATGCATACATAGAACAAACCTAATACAGAGTTTAGCAAATAGTGGCTCCACAATAAACATTTCTGTCTTACTGATTCCTCCTCTCCAATTATACTCAATTTCTATAAACAGTTTTCTTATGCCATACCCTGGTACCATGTTACTTTCTACTGCTATGCAATACCCTTTAGTCCTCTTCTTTCACTGTGAAAGAAAAGCCCCTCTCTATATCTTAGATAAGAAAAGAACGTTTATCTGCAGTGAATTCCTCCAATAGGCACTAAAACCCTAGGTAATAGGAACACTGTGATCACCAATTGGACTGCTTAAAAAGACCAGAAATCTTGAAATACCTATGCATCCCTATGAAACTCTATAAACCCCCAAACCCTGGCAGAATTAACTAATTATCTAATTTTCTGTTTTTCCCAAACAACAAACCAACAAACCAGTCAGAAGGACAAGCTCCTCCATAAAACACCCTTCATTTCTTCCATATCCTCAGATATCCTTTAGCCATTATATAATGTTTTCCTTCCAGCTTTTATTTTCCTTCTTCACTGATGATTTCATGGGGGCCTTTAGTATGAGAAGAAAACTATCAAGAAAACACACTAGGTCTAGAAAAAGAGCTGGTCAAATTCCATTTCATGCAAATCACTAACTTCTCTCAGTCCCACTATTCTCATCTGTAAAATGGGAAGTTGGATTAAGAGAACTCTTCCAGCTGTAAATGAATTTTGCTTCAAAACCTGAATCCAGTGGACTTCAGAGCTGATTTTCAAAAGGGCATTCTCTAAATCCTGTATACCTACTCTTAGGAAACCTGAAATATGCTATCTTTTTAATAATTTTTTTAACTTGAGAAATAAATTCATTAACCATTGATCCCAGATGTTCCCTCTTAAATTTCTCCTCCTTTAGCTTTGAAGACCTATGATGATCCTATAAATAAACTGAAAATTGTATCAATACTTCTGTATATAATATTATATTCCAAGTTAAATAGTAAGAAGATAGATTAGTAGTCAGGGAACTTATTCTCAAATCCTGGTTCTGTACCTTAGAACTATGTGGTCAAAGGTAAGAATTCTCATTTTCTCCAAGATGACTTTTCTCATCGGCGAAATAAATTTAGACTAAATAATCTCAAGGTCTCTTCTAGCTCTGAATTCATGGTCCTTCCAGAATATTAAAAAATTCCAGCTACATCATTCATTGGACTACCTACTTCATGTACAACATTATACTAAGCAATGGAGAGGAGGGTAATTAAACCTAGAGGAGTCACAAAGATCATTAAAAGGCGGTTTCTGCCCTCATGGAAACCAACATGTCTCTGTCTATCAGGTTCAGTCTGCTATAAATAACACTCACTTTTAGCCTGCAGCTTGTTAGCTTATGTGCTATAGATTAAATTTAGGCCATTACTCTGATGCCCTCTGAAAGTTTCTGCAGTCTGGTAGCAAGGGAAGATAGGTGCTGCATTGGGTAAAAGAATATTAGAAATAAAGTCAGCCTATTATTCCCAAATGGCATTTCCTAAAAAGACATTTGTGGTGCAAAGATTTCAGACTGAAGCTAGTATACCCATAGGATTGCTAGTCTCTTTTCTTCCTCAACCACAGATTTCTCCATAACCCTAGGGTCATCTTCCTAGCTGCTATATATTTCCAGTTTCTTGAGTCTATGCAACTGATAACCTACAAATTAATGAAGTGGAAAAAGAAAAGAAATAAGGACAGAAAGAAAGGAAGAAGGTAAAGAACTAAGTTTTTAGATGGAAGAGCACTATTTGCCAACTAAATGAAAGAGATGTAGCTGACTCCTTCAAAATCTGAGAAAAGCAAAAGAATTTGAGTTTCCTTAGTAGAAACTATTTTCCTCTGTGGTTAGCTTCAAGGACTTTACTCAGCTGAAGGGATCAGAAACATGCCCATTAAAAAAAAAAAAAGTGAGACGTAAAAGAAAAACAAGATAATGATCTAATCCTTTGTATCTATAGAGATAAATTTAAATGTTCTTAATCAGAGGTACCAAACATGTAGTTCATGGCCATACATAACCCACAACCCTCTTAAGTGTAACCCATATCAAATTATGATGCAATTTGGAAATATTTTTAAAGAAATAAACACACAATAAAGCATAGATAATATTACATTTTAAAACTCAGTCAAAATGCAGCCTACAGGGATACCTATGTAAGCCATCAGTTGCCTTTTTTATTTAAGATTATGCTACTAATTTAAACTATTTAAGAACTATTTAAGGTTCTGTCTTAAACTCTTTCCAAAAGAAACACTAACTGAAATGCTTCCATATATATCTGATGTGGATGAAACTTTATCTAGTTTAAAAATATTGACTCATTCAACATTAACCAAGTATTTATTATGTCCTTGTATATTCCAGGTACTGTCCTGGGTATGACAATTTAAAAAAATTAAAGCATCTACCTTCAAGAGGGGAACATTCTACTGGTTCTGCATATATATAGAGAGAGAAAATTACCAGACTATTCCTTCATCTCTTCTTATACAAAGGCTAATTTGTGAGGAGCATAAACTTTTTCTTGTTTTATTAAAATACCTCTATAATTTGTTGAGAATCAACATTTATTAAGTAATTCCATGCAAAATTGTGAGGAAAAAAAAAGATTAGACTAGGAATTTGATATGAATCTTTCCATTGGATTATAAGTATCTTAAGATGGAAAGAGCTTTCCAAATATCATTGTTATCATCATTCATCTTGTTCTTGTCTATTATGATCATAACTTTAGAGCTGGAAGAAATTTTAGAATCCATTTCTTTCATTTTTTCAGAAGACAAAACAGACAGCAACATAAAATGAATTGTTCAGAATCATACCACTTGTAAACTTCTGAATTAGAATTCTAGTTAGATCTTCCTGATTCCAAGTTTAGGACTTTATTAGTAGTGGTGGGAGGGGTAGTAAAATATATCACATATGTACTACTTCCAGGTTTACTAAAGTACTTTCTTCCTAAGCCTTTGAGCTAGCTCATAGTCCATATCAGATATAGAATTCACACTTATGTGTCCAAGTTTTTCATCCAAAGCTCTTTCTAATATATTACATTTTCCAGTTAAATATATTTTTTATAATATACTATGGAATCTTAAAAATTAGTAAGAAATCAATAGCTGTTGACTACTGACTGAGCTACAAAAAAATGGGATATAAAACATTGACAGAAGTAGATATTGTCTAAAGTGGGTTTCCTTCTGCTTTCATACCATGAGAGTTTCAAAGAGGACAGGATCTCATAGAGTTCCAGGCCATTTCTGTGTGTAAAGATACTGTCTTTTTTCAGCCATTCTCAGGATTTCCACTGCAAACATCCCCATATCTGATCTGGAAAGGGGATTACTTTGTTTTTTCATAGTTGTTCGAATGATTAAATCCAATCCTATACCCCGAGCAGGAACTAATCCTTCAGTAGACTTTAAGCAATACCCACTATGCTCAATACAATTATTTTGCTTACCAAAGGATTAGTTTTTTAGAGAAACACTGATATAGGCCAACCCCCATCATCTTCATACACAGTACTCTGCAGAGTATCACATGAAGGTCACTAAGTCAGATTAGAATGTAGAAACCAGAGAATGGGAAATTATTTTTGGATGCTACAACAGAGAGTTAATATAAAAATATTGAGGAGGAAAATGACATTTAAGCAGACAACAAATATAGTAGTAATATCATCAGATGAAGATTTGATCTCTTCGAACTGTTCGGTTCTGCAAACATATATTGTATCTAGGATACACTGCAAAATATTTAACATGTATAGTACTGCTTACCATCTAAAGGAGGGGGTGGAGGAAGGGAGGGGAAAAATCGGAACAGAAGTGAGTGCAAGGGATAATGTAAAAAAATTACCCTGGAATGGGTTCTGTCAATAAAAAGTTATTATAAAATAAAAGAAAAAAAGAAAAAGAAACAACAAAAAAAGAAGATTTGGTCTCTTCTTTATAATTAATTTCAGTATCTAACTTTTTTTCCCCATAAAGTATAAAGGGAGGATAGGGATAAATTTCTGCTTTTAATTATCTCTGTTGGATAAGACCTTTATTCCCCCATTTTTCTTTCTATTTTCCCCATTCACTGCACACTCTTGCTTACATTCTCTCATATGCATCTATACTCAGCTGTTTTTTCTCCCTCTCCCTTTCCTTTCTCCCTCCCTCCTTCCTTCCTTCCCTAGTTAAAAGCAACAAAGCTTGCCAGACTGCTGGAGATACACACCCTCTACACTGCTGCAAACCCATCTCCCAAGAGTTCTTTTTTGGCTCACACATATCATTGAATGTATTTAAATACATTAAATGCAGCCACCTGGCTACATCATGATTTGAGTGAAGCAAGAGCACAGGGTGAAATCCCAGGAGTTCATAGAGAAAAAGAAAAAAACTCCATGGAAAGCAAGCACCTTGAGCAGCCTGCCACCCAGAATTTATTAGGAAGAGAAATGATGAAAAGAACTGGTCAAAGGAAAGCTCTAAACAGCTGGGGACCAAATTCTTTTTTCCCTCAATACTATTATTTTTCCAAAAACATACATAGTTTTAAACACTCATTTTTTTGTAAGACTTAGTGTTTCAATTTTTTTCCTTTCTTCCCTTACCTCTCCCCTCCCCAAAACAGCAATCTGATATAAGTTAAATATGTGTAATCCTTTTAAACATATTTCCATATTTATCATGTGCAAGGAAAAAAAGGCCAAAAGGGGAAAAACATAGAAAAGAAAAAGCAAACAAACACACAAATGAAAACACTATACTTCTAGCTACATTCAGTCTCCACAGTTCTCTCTTTGGATGCGGATGGCCTTTTACATCCCAAGTCTATTGGAATTTTTCTGTACCAAATTCTAAGAAAAAAAGGAGGAAAGAAAAGGACCCATGAATGAGGTTCAAAATCTAGCCAGTCAAGTCTGACCATTTTCCCTTCATATAAGTTCAATATTTATTAAGCCATTTTTGGTATAGAATACTATGCTAATAATCCACTGGCAGAGATAAGAAATATGGATCAGACAAGATCTTCCACTCAATGAGTTGATAAAATGTATGTCTTAAATATACTACAGTACAAAATGATACATAAGTACCTAATGGAGATACAAATAAAGCAATATATCAAAGTATTTACCAATGTTGCAAGGGACTGAAAGGATTAGATAGAGATTCCTGAAAAAAAAAAAAAAAGGCATTTAAAATAGGTTTTAAAGGAAAAAGACAAAAAGAAAGTACAGATCAGAGTAAAGGAAATCAGAGAACGGAAAATCAGTTTAGAGACTATAGCAGTAACTCAAAAGTGAGGAGATAAGTAGGGCAGCTGAAATGAAAATGGAAAGGAAGAGGTTAAAGTTAGAGACAGTACAGAAGAATCAATAGGATTTGGTGACTGGTCCTGTGGCCAGGGAGGGAAAAGAATCAAAGATTACTCTAATGTTTCAAGACTATGCAACTAGGATTTGATAAGACAAGCAAAGAAGCCAATTTGGGGAAAATAATAACATCAATTTTAGACAAAATGAGTTTGATGTGACAGGAAATTCAAGTGCAAATGGGGAGTCTTCAGTATGGATGACTTCTTGTCAATTATTACAATGGAGAAGGTAGGAGAAGGTTTTAGACTAGATATTCACTTACAAGAATGAAATTCTATGATTCTGTGAAGTATCTAGTGACTAGAACTTGGAAGACAGACTAGACTAGAAATGTTTATAAGGAATGATGCACCAGGGAGAAAGCAGATGAGTTCAAATCCTGCCTCTGGCTGTTATTTTCAACAACCCAGGCAACTCTAAGACTATAAAATGTAGAACAGTTGCCAATCTGAATTAATTAGAATGAAATTCTTTGTAGCAATGAAATCACAGGCTCTGGACAAAAGTGAAAACAAAAATTACTAATCCAATGAATTTCTTTTGTCTCTGATATATTCATGTACGATAAATTCAAGATACCACTTAAAAAGAACAATTCAATAAAAAGTTGGTAATCTGAGAGCAGTAATGAAAGGCTGCAGAATCAACTGAGGTTTACAAACATATTCAACTCTAGAGTTTTGATCTGCAATGGAAAAAAATGATCAGGTATAGACATGAAATTCAGTATCACTGTGGTAAACCCCTGGCACAGGGGAGGGGAAGAGGAGTACTAGGTTATCTAAAGAATGGCAAACAACCTAAGATCAGAAAGATCAACAAGTAAAATCAGGCCATGACTGCTCTAGTTCTAGTCTGGGTGAGATAGGGAGACAATCCTTTAAAACAGTAGGAAAATAATATAACAAAATTATATAAATTGTTTTTATTCCCATGCCTGAGACTTACTTGAACTTATTTTCTTTCCCTAAATTCCATTTGGATCAGTTGTAAATATTCTTAACTTTTTTTTTGGGGGGGGGGGACTTTTTCATCCATCAAGGTTTATATCAGTCCTAGAACCCATACATACATACATATGTACATAGTCAGTGTCCTCTGCCCCCAGAGTCTCTCAATTCCTCAACTACAAAACAAAGAATTCTCTTTCTAGAACCTCCATTTAAGGACGGATTCCAGCCATCTTTTCCTTTCCTTCCCTGTGTACTCCTCAGGAATTCATTATGCTTCCATGGCAAATACTCTTTTCCTTTCTCCCTTTTATATCTTGTCTTTCTCTATTTCTTTGTAACATACCTGAGGATAGACACTGTATTTTGCTTTTCTTTGTACCACCAGAATCTTAGTCTAGAATATAGATGCTTGATAAATGTTGACTAAAATACATAAAAATTATTGAACAACTGAATGATACATTTATATCAATTATGGAAAAGACCAAAAACCTTTACATAACAAATATTTAGCTTTGGCAACATCTTCCTTGAAGTAACTCCTGGCCTGAGTAAAAGCACAGTCACTAGTTTACTAATTAATAAGCTCCTTGGAACCATGTTATGTACACAATATTGCCTAGCAGAGTATCTTCTGCAACACAGGTATAATTATATATATCTTCCAAATATATATCCTACTATATACATACATACATACACACACACACACACATATTGCTGATTATTTGCTGATTCATAGAATGAAATCTCAGAAACACAGAATGGCTAAATTTTAGGTCTGAAGAATACCATAATCTAACTCTCTCATTTTATTGAAAATCAATCTGAAGAAGTTATAACTAATAAGTTCAGGTGGATATATATATTGTATACACAAATACAAAATATATAAATACACTACCTATGTAGTTTCTAAGAAGTTTCTAAAACTTTTGAGTTTTAATGGCTGCATAAATAATATACCTTCCTAGAAAGAAGATGCATTAACTAAGCCAATTGCCATGTGTCCCTACAGTCAGAGTTCTGTTTAGAAGATAAAGAACTCCCATTTGTTGAACATTTTACAGTTTATTGAGGACTTTCTTCATAAACAACCCTATAAAGTAGGCAATATGGGCAAGGGCTTCTTAAACTTTTACCACTCATGACCCCTTTTTGCCTGAAAACTTTTTATGCAACACTGAGTAGATAGGTATATAAAATAAGTATACAAATCAAAAATTTACTGATAATAAATCAAAATTTTACATTCTTCACATTCAGTTACATGACCCCATTTGGGGTTGCGATTCACAGTTTAAAAAAACTTTGGTATAGGCATTACTACTATTTTTAAGATGAAAAAACTGAGCTATTATCAAAGTTCATACAGCTATCAGGTATAATTTACACATAGATCTTCTGACTCCAAGCTTAGACTACTTTTCATTATACCACAGTGTCCATCAGCTATGCAATGGGAAAAACATAGGGGGAATTATGTAAATTATTTTGGAATAATTTTGGAATTATGGAAAATATTCCATCCCATATATTAAGTTTTCAATCCCTTAGTAGGTAACCTATATCTACATTTTGGTTATTTCTAGAAGGTGGCCCAGGATCATTCCCAGATGTAAATAGATAGATAACTAAGCAATATATCTCTGAAGTCCAACACATACACTTCAGGTAATTCTGGATAGATCATCTATCTTTATTGATGTTTAAATGTGAGAACTAGATATTGAACTACGATGATCATTGACCCTAGGGTAATAGAGGAAAGGGTAAGGGCCACTATCTTTTTTGTTCTACTAAAACTTTCTTCTTCCAAGTACTGAAAAAAAAAAAAAAAAGAATCATTTCATCCTGACTTTGCCACTAAAGTTATTGAATGATCCTGTGTAAATCCTTTTGCCCTATCCTTTTGTGACTCAGTTTCCTATACCAGACAGAGAAATAAATCAACTTTTCTCAAGAAAGTAAAGGAAGAGATCATAACAATGGGCACTAAACCCCTAACAGACATGACATGTTCTATTACATTGCTCCTAATTCATCTTTATCTTCCTTTGAAAAGCAAAAAAGCAAAAGCAAAAAATCATCTTGTCAGAGCAAGGAATTATTGTTCTATTTTATGAATCTGCTTGCACCAAGGTGAAAAGCTCCCCTTTAAAGTGTACTTTTACTGAGTCAAGTGACAAAATGTCCCCTTCATTTGTGTTGTAGCTTCAGTCTGACTATGAATCTCTATAGGGTACCACCTCCCCAGACCTCATAGTTTCTCCTTTTAAGGGATTTGAAAAGGACCCTTGGGAGGAAGAGAAGTAGTGAATAATAATCAGAATGCCTCAGAGCCACCTGCATGGAAGTTTTTGATTTTACTATCAGCACTGACACATCACTTTTTTTTTTTTCTGAGAAACAACCGGAAGGTATCATGAAATATGGATGTAGGAATAGATTGCAGGCAGCAAAGATAATGCCAAAAAGATTATCATCAGTATAAAAGGGAATATAAACTACTGGCAGAGAAATAAGACTTATAAAAATATTCTTACATGGCTCAGGTTATTAGTTGCTCACTAAATAACCATATCTGAGTTGCCTGCAAGTGTCAAAATTGCTAAAGAGAACACAATATATAAAAGAATCTATCTTGCGATCTTTACCTTACTAGCTCTTTTCTTTGTGTCTCCTGCTTTTATCTATTAATTAAAATTTAAAAAGAAACAGAAAAGCACTAGACTAGGAGTTCAAAAGAAAGGGGGGAATATTCTGTGAGCAAAGACATGTCATTTCTTCACCTGTAGCTCAAAAAAATGATGCTCATCAATAGCATCCTATTATGAAACAGAGGTGTTTTTTTTTTCTTAAAGTCTTTTTGTTAGATAATTCTTGAAAGAAAACAAAGCTAAACCCAAAAGTTTTACATTCTCTTAGTATTTCACAATAAATAGTTAAATTACTACCCAAACTACCCAAAACAAACAAAAATAAAACTGAACCACAGTTTAAAAATGTTAAGAAAAGAAATATAGTCCTTCAAAAAAAATTCTCTGCACACATTTTTTAATGACCCAAGTTGTACTGAGGGCTCAGGAGATTCTAAGACTGTCTTCTTTTTTTTCTCATCTGCTTATCCTTATACACTAATCAAAAAAGAAATAAAAAAAAGAAATATAATTCTCAGAGAACATCATCTCAGATAATAAGATCCTCAAGCATCCTATGCTCTGTTCAAAGTTTCTCTGAATGTTCTTTAAACATAGGACTTTGATTAGAATATTGGCTATACACAATCATTTCCAGATAGACAAATCTTGTCTATATTTCCTATTAATCTGTGATCTCTCTGAGGGGTCCGGACCATGAGTTTGCCTTTCATCCAGGGTTTAGTAGAATGTCTGGAGCACATTAAGCATTTAATGGATGCTGGCTGACTTATGGCACCCCTGAATTCAGAAAACTAAGAAAGACTAACAGGAATAGCCCCATTCATTCAACAAATAAATGCTGAAGAACTACTTTACTATTTACAAGGCGCTATGCTAGTCTCTATGTAGGAACGTATAACAAAAATGCCTACCTTTTACACTGTAAGCACCCAAGGATTTGGGAGCTTCTTGGAGCATTTAGCTTTGGGAAAGTACTCACCCTCCTCAGTGCGTATGCTCAATGAGATTTATTTGTAAAGCACTTTGCAAACCTTAAAGCTCTATATAAATGTTAACTATTATTATAAAGAAACTGCTAATAATACATTTTGAAATCATCTTCCAGGAGTTTTCAAAACGTATTTTATAGTCCACATGTGCAAATTACATGTAGGTAGGCAATGATAAGCACAGAAAATCAATTGGATCCTGTTACCCTTAATTTAGGAGATAAGTATTAATTAATGTTAGCATCATAGATTAGGGGATTATCAGTCCAGGGCTGGAAGAGTCCTCTGAGGTCAGCTAGTCCAGCCCCCATCCCATGAGGAAAGGGAGAGTGAGAGTAAAGGGATTTCCAATCTTAGGATATTGGACAAGTAGTGTTAGAGATACTGGCTCCAAATTTAGTATCTTTTTTATTTTACTTACAAACAAGTATTCGTAGAATCCATCACATTGCTGAACCAGATCTCTTTTTCTGAATACATCCAAGAACTTTTTATCTTTGCTCAATTGTTTTGTCATTGTTGTTAATTTAGTTGGCTGTGGGTTTTTGTTTTGTTTTATTTATGATATTCCAACATTCCCCTCATGACATTCTTGCTCACAAACCTCTGACCTCAGCATTAATATCTCCTGGCCAATGAGGAACCAAATCCTTTAGGTCTTGCTTTTCAGGATGCTACCCATGTCAGGGCCATGTTTTGAGTTTCTGTACTCTAGGTCTACTGATTCCTATCCTTCACAGAAATTTCTACCATTCTGACATAAATTCCTTTTCTCTCTCATTCCTATTTGTTTCTCTCCTAACTCATAATTCTTTCTCATAATCTTTATTGTTATTGTAGTGTTGATTTAACACTTCATAACTCCATTTAGTTTTCTTGACAAAGATATTGGAATTAGACAGACAGACAGATAGCCCAATAACACTGAGTCAGGCTTTTGTATGATTTGATATTTGTATACATGGTTTTTGCCATTTCCTTCTACAGTTCATTTTACATATGAGGAAACTGAGGTAAACAAGGTTAAGTGACTTGCCCAGAGTCACCCAACACTTCATAACTCCATTTAGTTTTCTTGACAAAGATATTGGAATTAGACAGACAGACAGATAGCCCAATAACACTGAGTCAGGCTTTTGTATCATTTGATATTTGTATACATGGTTTTTGCCATTTCCTTCTACAGTTCATTTTACATATGAGGAAACTGAGGTAAACAAGGTTAAGTGACTTGCCCAGAGTCACCCAGCTACTGAATGTCTGAGGCCAGATTTCACACCTAAGGAAGATAATTCTCCATGACCTCAAGCCTGGTGGTTCTATCTACTGCACCAATTCACTGCCCATACCCTCTCTCATCCTTTTCCTTCCCTCCCCAAATTTCTTTGGTGAATCTAGACATGTTTCAGTCTCGTCATTCTCAATTTTCAAGCTTCTCCTCACCCATTTCCACTTTACAGTTTAATCAATGTATTTATTCAAGGTCTTTATAAACTCTTAATACATGTTAAAATTTCAATAACAGGTTGCAGGTGTGATAGAAACAATCTGCAAATGGCAATTAATCTATTAACATTTAGGACAACTACATTACACAGTTGTCTACAATGAAGCCTTATTTTAGATCCTGTTGACAAACATAAAAAAAAAACCATGGTAGAAAGAAGGAAAGAAAAAACATGCTTTTAATTAAGTACCTACTATGTGCTAGGCACTGTGCTAAGCACTTTGCAAATATTATCTCATTTAATTACTCCAACAGCCCTGTGGAGGATGCTCACTGATTTAAGAAAAGTGAATGAACAGATGGAAACTATGGGAACTCTTCAGCCTGGACTTCCATCTCCTACTCAGTTGCCTAGAGAATGGCCTCTTTGGGTCATAGATATTAAGGATTGTTTCTATTCTATCCCTCTGGATAAGGAGGATATGAAAAGATTTGCTTTTTCAGTGCCCAGCGTTAACTTAGCTGAGCCTTATAAAAGATATGGACGCACAGTTTTGCCACACGGAATGAGAAAACAGAGTGGGAGAACAAGACCCAATACCCCATGTCCAAAATGCAACAGAGGCTTCCATTGGGCCTTAGAATATAGACAGATTCAGGGAAATGGGATGAGGGGCCCAGCCCCAGGGCCCAAGGCAAAAAACACTTGGGGCAATGGTGCACCCAGAGAGTGCCTACAAGTCCAGTACCCATACATGACCAATCAGCCAGAAAGCCACATGATGGGAGAAGAGGATTACACAGTCAACCAGCCAGGAAGCAACCTGATGGGAGAAAGGAATTACAATTGGGGAGAATAGAGCTGTATGCAGCTGGGACAACTGAGATACCCCCTGGAGAGGTGAAATCTGTTCCTCTCCAGCCTATGGATCCCTTACCTCCAGGCTCAGTAGGCTTGACCATTTCACCTCCTTTTTATACGTACGAAACAGTGTCCATCCACACACTCATGTGGGAAACTGGGGAATATGTAGATAACATCCCAGTCACTAATACAGGTAGACAATGTGTGACTTATCACCCAGGAGAAGTAGTAGCATTAGGTTTACTCATACAGAATCCTAATAAAAAATCTGGTGATAGTCACCCAGATTCTGACTCCAGACTACAAAATCCAGGAATATACTGGACAGCAGCTGTAACGGCTGACCGACCTATGCTCACGATCTATATAAATGGCCTACCATTAGAAGGATTGGTAGACACAGGTGAAGATCGTACAATCATTAAAGGTGCCAATTGGCCCCGTCACTGGCCAAAGATTAAAGCAGACACCTACATGTCTGGAGTAGGAGGATCAATAGCAGCTAAAGTTAGTGCTGCCCCTATGAGATGGACTTTTGAAGGCAAAACAGGAGTTTTTACTCCTTGTATAGTTGAAAAAATCCCCATCAATCTGTGGGGAAGAGACGTTTTACAGCAATTAGGATTAAAAATGAGTACTTTGGTTTTTTAAGCAGGGCTGCTGTTGAAGGCCTGCCAACACTTTCACCTGTTCCTATCCGATGGATAGAACAGTGGCCCTTAGGTAGCGATAAAATTCAGATCTTGTTAGATACAGTACAGGAGCAGCTTGAACAAGGGCACTTACAGCCCTGGAAGGTAAGTCCTATTACTATATCCATTTTACAATTAAAGAAACTGAGGCAGAAAAAGATTACATAACTAGTAAGTATCTGAAGTCAAATTTGTATCCACAGGCTTCCTGACTCCAGACCTAGTTAGTACTCTGTGCTTGACAGAATTTATAAACATATCAGTTATGGGGTGTGTGTGTGTGTTGGGGTAAGTTATCATTAGTTTATCGATGCTATTTAGAATTTATTGTCTTTCTATTATGCTGTTTTTTTCTGATCCACCTCTACATCTTTCACCTTCATTTCTTTCTTTCCTCTTCAGTCTCCAGTCTATTAAGATCTCGTTAAGTCTTTCCTTAACCATTGCAATGATCTTAAAGGAGAACTGGAATCCTGGTCCTACTGGCTAACAGTGGGAGAAGCATTCCCAGAAGTATCAAATATTAGCCAACATTATTATAGAACAGACACCTCAAGCCTCCAGAGGTA
Source organism: Antechinus flavipes (assembly GCF_016432865.1). Classification (NCBI taxonomy): domain Eukaryota; kingdom Metazoa; phylum Chordata; class Mammalia; order Dasyuromorphia; family Dasyuridae; genus Antechinus; species Antechinus flavipes. Next base: position 163,293,821 of record NC_067402.1, read on the forward strand.
TACCTAGAACCGGTATAAATAAATACCGAGATAAATAGAAGCCGAAACCAGAAAGCAAACTCAGCTACAACTAGATTTCATTACCATAATTTAGAAAGTGGCACCATGGCACAGTGTTTGAAGAATTGATCTCAAAGTCAAAGAGAATTAAAGCCCTGTTTCTGACATCTACTAGCGTTCTAAGACTGTAGGTGATATCTCCAAAGTCTTAGTGCAGTTTTGGGCTCCACTGGCTTATTGCCCTAGATAAGCTGCAGGGAAGGTAAAAAATAATTATGACTAAAAGAACTCACTATATCCTTGAAATCACTTGAAATCTGATTTAAAAAAAAAACCAAATGAATGAATATAAACAAATAAATAACTTATTGGATCAAGTTCTTTGCGTGTTCTAATATTTGTACGTTTTTCCTTTCCATCAAAATAAGAATTTATGGAAACCTACACTAAATTCTTTGATAAACTTGAAGAACAAAACAGCAGCAAAGATTACTAAAATATGTGGGTTTCCTAGATGGCTCAATATTTTGTTTACTAAATTAGGAAATCTGCCTTTGATTTTAACCAAATGAAGATATGTAAAATAAGTAGAGAGGTATTCAGATTACTGGCAAAGCTTTGCCAGTATGAGAACAAACTGGAAATATTCCTTGACATCACTTAGAATAGTCTCAAGAGGTGATCAAGAATTAGTTTAATCCTTCCATCCTAAACTGGCATAAGGTTATTAGTTCACATGATACTCTGAAAAAAAAAATAACAAAACAAAAAAAGACTACTTGACTCCATCTGGAGATGTCTTAGAAAAATAATTACTGACAATTAGAAACTATAAATACATTGACAACATTTTTTATTTTTAATAAAAGCCAGAATTTAACTGAGGCAGCAATTTTGTGCTCTGACAAATCCATGACTCTAAAGCAATAGATTTGCTACAGAACTTGCTTTTGGTTGAGCTTGTGAGAGAATGAGACTAACCTTTTAGTCTATTAAGTTAATGATCATATATTTATTTAAAACTAATTAAGGATTTTGATGAACAGGACTTTGGATTCCCAAGAATGAATCTTCTTCAAGCCAAAAAGAAATTTTAGGTCCAAGATATTCACTTGGCAACAAAGTTTGGCATGAACCACACTAATGAAAAATAGAGGTAAAGTATATAATCCAAAATATTAGATAATCCCAGGCAGTTATATTTAGTTTTGTAATTCTCTAGAGCTTTGTTTTCCCCTGGAGGGAGGTAAATAAGTTTAGCTTCCTAATTATGCTTTTCTTAACAAAAGTATATATTTCTTAGGTACCCAAAAACCAAGGGAAATCAAATAATTCAAATGCATACTTATCCACAGAAGATTACAACTTGGCCATGAATGAGCTGCTTTTATAATATTAATTGAGAATTTTTATTAACTGAGTTAAAATGTTCTTATCTATTTACCTTTCTTATGTAAAAGGTACTAGAGCTGAGAGTGAACAGATAAAAACCATTTGAATTACATTATGCAAAGGGTCGTAAAATCACAGATTTAGAGATTTCAGGAATTTTAGAGGCCATCCAATTAAATCCCCTCATTTTACAGAAAAGGAAACTGAGATCCAGGGACATTACGGTCACACAGGTAGTGATAAAATATATTGTGACCAATTATTTTAAAGAGCAGTAATCCATTCAAAAAGTATTTCACAAGTGCCTTAACCACACGGTTATGATGAGGAAGGAAACAGGCTGAAATCTCAAATCTCCTAATCCAGATCATTTTTAATTATACCATATTGCAGTAGATATGTACTGAAAATCAACTATGTTTGATCTACACTTCAAAGACATGCATTATTGTTTTTTTCCTGTCCCCCATATGTTAAGACAAAAAGGGGGTTTTATCATTTTTATCATTATATCATGATTTTATCATTTTAATATTAGATCAGCTGCTCTCACTATCTCCCCACTTTACCACATATATTAAAAAGAAAATCCATAATGTTTTTATTCTCATAAACCTCAAATTAGGTGCTTCCAATAAAAAACAAAGATAATCTTGTTAGCTGCTAACCTTTAATCCTTTTTCTATCTACCATACTCATAAAAATATGTAATTCTAATACAGAGGTATAAGATAGCTGATGTCATATTCATCTTTCTTTGTACTAAAAGATCTAATTAACCCTTCCTCAATGAAAAATCAAAAGAGCCTATGAATTTTCCAACTGTTGTGGTTTTTTCCCCTATGTACTTATACAATCCCCAAGTGTATGATTTTTCCATTACCAAAATAATACAATCAACATGGCTTATGAAAATGTATTTCAGATACATAGCTCATCCCCATGGGGAAGCCAGGAAACAGACAGGGACTGAATCTAATAGAGGAAAATATTGATTTTCTTCCAAAGTCTGAATTCAAAATGCTAAACATGAAAGTCCTAACAACCCAATGAAGGTTGCTAGCTTTCAGGAAATATTTTCTCATTTACGTGCTGCTAATTTCAATCCTGAGTCATTTGCCACTATCCATCTTCTCTGCTGCCATTCCCAAGATGCTGGAGAAATCCATGAAATGTCAACTGGGTCCACGACAAATTCAAGTTACCCAATCTCAGTAGGCTCTTACTGATACAATTCCCTTACTCATTCTGATGAATTCTTTGGACCATAAATACCAGCAAACATGGTCATGGTTATAATTGAAGTTTGGGGCAGGTGGGTTGTACAGTGGGAAGGGAAAAAGAGTAAGGAGGAGAAAAACAGGGAGAGCATTTATTGCTTATTATGTTCTAGGCAGAATGCTATTAGAAATATGTATAATGGAATGGACTTCTTCACATATACCTTAGAGAGATGACCAGCAGGATGAATACAGAGAGGCTTGGAGAGACCTACATGAACTGATGCTAAGTGAAATGAGCAGAACCAGGAGAACATTATACACTTCGACAACGATATTGTATGAGGACATATTTTGAGGGAAGTGGATTTCTTTGACAAAGAGACCTGAGTTTCAATTGATAAATGACGGACAAAAGCAGCTACACCCAAAGAAAGAACACTGGGAAACGAATGTGAACTATCTGCATTTTTGTTTTTCTTCCCGGATTATTTATACCTTCTGAATCCAATTCTCCCTACGCAACAAGAGAACTGTTCGGTTCTGCAAACATATATTGTATCTAGGATATACTGCAACATATCCAACATATAAAGGACTGCTTGCCATCTAGGGGAGGGGGTGGAGGGAGGGAGGGGAAAAAAAAATCGGAACAGAAATGAGTGTCAATATAATGTAATTATTAAATAAAAAATTAAAAAAAAAAAACATATACCTTAGAGAGGAATTAAGTTCAAAATGGCTTTCTCCCCTTCCCTATTATCATAGCTTTAAGGATACAATTGTCCTTTCATGCCATAAAAGAATGCATTTTATCATTTCTGAATCCACTATAAAAGGTCATTTTCTCACTCCTTCCACTAAAAAGCTTAACCTTTGTCCTCACTCTGGCTATTGCTTTGCCCAGAATGATAAATTTCATAAATCTGTATCTATTACTTCACCAAGAATTGAAAGTATTTTCTCTCAGTAACATAAATCCTGTCTTTTAGGTGACAATGTTGCTGTTCAAAGAATCTGGATCAGTGCCAGGAGGGCCATGAAAAATGATTTGTCTGCTGCCTACTCCAATTAATAAACATTTCCAAAGTGTCTACAATTACACAGAAGCATTCTGCTACCTATTGCTTTCCATTCTGTATTTGAAACATGACCAGTCATATCTCTCCATCACAAAGGCTCAGAGTGCTTTTTTAAAAAGGATAAAATAAGGACCTCAGAGAGACCCATATTTTGTGTGTGCCTTCAATGCCCTCAAATTTTTCTCTTGTGAAAAACTGGGTCACTAATAGACTGCAGAACTGTGAATTGATCCAATCACCATGGAAGGCAATCTGGAATTCTGCCCAAAGAGTTATAAAACCGTGTATACCCTTTGGCCCAGAAATACAACTATTAGGTCTATTTCCCAAAGTGATCAGGGAAAAAGGAAAAGAACCTATATGTTCTCAAAATATTTATGGCAGCAATCTTTGTAGTGGCAAAAAACTAGAAATTGAGGGGATGCCCATCAATTGGGGAATGACTAAACAAAATGTGGCATATGAATGGGATGTTCTATTGTATCCATCCAATACTCTGTAAGAAATGATATGCAGGGTGATTTTAGTAAAGATATAGAAATAATGAAGACTGAAATATGCAGAACCAAGAGAATATTATATACAATAATAACAATATTTTTCTAAGAATAACTGAAAAATCAAGTTATTCTGAATTTTATAAATATTCAAATCAAGTACAAAGGATCTATAAAGGAAAGTGCTATCTACCTCCAGAGAAAGAACTGATAAACAGAAGTAAGCATAGTGTGGTATTACATTCATATATGTATACGTATTTGTATACATATTTATGTGTATGTCAAATAGTGACATTCTCTAGTACTGGGTGGAGAGAGAGAAAAGCAACTCACAGTTCAAAATGTAAGCCCACAAAACGCAATTTAATTTTAAAAAACTTCCTCTTAATGGATAAATCTAGCAGGCCAGGACTCAATTAAATACATGGCATTAAAATATGCTCACTACAAGTTTGATGACAGCTTTAAGGAGAACAACTGTTTCACAACAGTTATCACCTCTCCCTCTCTACCCACCACCACCACTACCAATTAATTTTGAAATGGCTATCTCTCATTCTTTATCTCCACAGAGATAATAGCAAAACACCCAATGTGGCACTATTAACAGTTCTGTCCCAACTAATGATTCCTTCCTTGACAGACCTTGTATTCTGAGGATGGTAGTTTTATCAGAGAGGAAAAGAACAGCATTAATTTAAAGGAATACAAATGTTTAAGCTCAGTAAAACTTTCTTAATTATCGCCAGAAACCAGGAGAAGTGACATGATATTAAAAAAAAAAAAAAAACAGGACAGTCAAGAGGTCTAAATACATATGACCTCAAGCAAGATTCTTTGCTGTCCTAGATTTTATTTTATTTTTTTAATGAAGGGAATGACTTAAACTCTTCTATACAGTGCCCTTCTCAGTTCAAAAAGCCTATCACACCAGCAATGTTTTGCCCTGTCCATCAAGATCTCCAGAACCTGGAGCGTATCCCACTCCATCTTTTACAGCTGTCCTCTGTTATCTAGTTGGGGAATATTCTATCTAGAAACACATTGCTCTTCCTCTGAATACCAGAAGGCTGCTGCATAGGTGTCTAAGTTTCTGGCACCAATAGGATTATGGGTATATCTATTTTCATAGGGCCAAGTTTTTCCATTAAACAATTTCTCCAGAAATAATCAGTCTGAGCCAACTTCACATGACATTCCTGAAATAAACAGGCAATCAGTAAGCATGTGTTAAATGATTTCTATGTTCCTCTCATTATGTTATCTGCTGAGGATACAAAGACAAAAATGAAACAGACCCTGCCCTCAGGAAGCTTGCATCTTATTGAGAGAGACAATATATACAGAAATTAAAATAGGCAAAGGAGTAGAAATGACTTGAAAGGATGATAAAAATCAAGGTGTGGAAAAAACATATGCAAAATTGTATACTAAGACTTAACTAATAATTATCCTTCTTATATCCTGTATTTTAAGAAAAGAAAGGAAAAAATACAAAGCCTGGTTTGCCACTTTAAGATAGCCAATAACTAAGATAGACTCATTAAGATCCCAAACCTGCTCTTGTCTAAATAATCCAAGACCACTAATGGAAAAGCATTCTGTTCGTTTTTTTTTTATTTTAATGAGAAATATGCTAACCCTTGCTTAATCCTTAAATATGCAGCATATTGGCTAGTATTTGATGATTTTTTCAACAGAAGCTGAGCAGATATCCTAGAATAGCAAACCACTGGACAGAGCTTTCAGGAATGACTGACAGGACTAACTTTATCTGTCAGCAGAGTAGGGGAAAGGTGATTTCACTGTGACTTCAGGAGATTAGGCAGAAATGTCTAGATGATACTAGAAAAAATGATAACCGTTCTCTTTTACTCCTTAATAATACCAAGATTGAACTCTGAAGCTCCTTTTTTTCCTTGTTTAATGCAAATACCTTTGAGAAGGTTAATACTTAATCTATTCTCAGTTCCTAGCTCCTCAGAGGAAATGATTTTAAAGCAAGTTTCAATAAAATGACAAAAAATAAGTAGGTTTTTCCAGAAGTGGGAAGGAGAAGGCAAGAATTAGAAGGATGCAAAACTCACAGAGCAGGGCTTTTGGTCTTATGTGTATCTTGCTCAAGGCTCACACTGGCAAATGAGGACTTATAGAAAGTCTCAATCACCCAATAGAAACTTGCTACTTACTAACTGTGGGTCTTTTATTATTTATTTAGTCACTGAATTTAAAAATGTATTAACCTTTCTTATTCATGTATCATAATAATTTTTGGATATTCTATACCACCCACACAATCAACCTCCTTTAAAGGAATAGGGAGGTCCCGGGGAGAATTTCCTCTACCAATTTAGGTCAACTCTTTCTCTCAAGCTATGGTCTTGAAAGGCTAACAAAGTCAATTGTCTAGGGTCTAGGGTCACATATCCAGAAGAGAAGACTTGAACCCAGGCCTTCTTGGACCTGAAGTCAGCTATTTATTCGCTATATTGTCTCTCATTAAACCAATGAGAAAAAGTTAAGCAAAAGCAAAATCAACCCACAAAGAAACTGCATTTCTCATTATATACAACATTCCTCACCCATAAGTCCTCTATTTCTGCAAGGAAGGAAAAGAACTGTTCTACAAGATTTTTATAAGACTTCCATGGCAAACTAAATAAGCCAATGGATCATTTCCTAGTCTCACACTCACTAAAAGAAGTAAAAGATTTAAAATTCCAGGATGGCAGATTTTTAAATCCAAGAAATGAGAGGCCATGAATCCTTCAACTCATCAAATTGATGAGTAATACACGAAGGAGGTAGTTCTTACAGTAGAGCCAATTTCTTTGCAGAAAAGTTAGACTTTCAAATTGTGACATCACTGACATTTGCTGGGTACTGCCAAAGGTCCAACGGAACATTAAGTCCTGTCTTTTGAGCAAAGTGACAATCTTCTTGCCATCTACATATTAGTTCAGTTTCTTAGTCCTGGCACAAAAAAACTGTAGTTATTTTTAGAATCAAGATTTTTGATTCTGATGTATGTTATTATGATGACCTCAGATTACCTGATTGTAGTCACTGCATAGATAATGATATTAAATAATTACTTCTATTAATCCTATAAAATCAAAGCCAAACCAACACACACATCATAAATCAGGAAATATATATGCATATAAACATATATATACACACAGACACACATACACCTATATATATGCAGTGCACACAGTATAACAGTAGTCTGGGAGATAGATATTTAGAGAAGGAGAGACAGACAGAGAAACAGAGACAGAGAGACAGAGAGAGAGAGAGAGAGAAAGAGAGAGAGAGAGAGAGAAAGTACTATCTGTTAGGCAGGAATTTAGACTAATATAATTTTGCAGCTTTTTCTTTTTTTCCAATAAAAAAATAAAAATCAATGAAACAAGTCAGATTATCATCTATATAAACTGAGAAAACTGATTACTCATACATCATTAAAGGTTAAAGATACAAATATTTCTCGGTTTAAATAATTTATGTGTGTCTGAAAAGGTTTGTACAAATCCAATTTTTAAAATTGAAATATGCAATAAAGGGGACTTATTATTTAAAAGAACCTTTGAATTCCTTTGTAAAAGGAAGATTATTGCAGTATGAATAATCAGCCCTTAGTATCCCTGTTTTATAAGTAGAGATTCCATAAAGCAGAACCTGTTAAAAGAGGGCATAACTGTTTAAGTATTCTGAAAATTATGGCCCACTGACTAAGACACAATTGTGTAAATATGCAGTGAGGATTTCAGAGGTTGACAGACAATCCCCACTTTTTGCCAATTAACATTTCATTTCTCCATTTACTCAATGATGCCTAAAAGAGATCCATCCTTTAATTCTATTGTCTTTACCCACTCATTCACCATTTCTACTGATGACATAGAACATGTCCAAACAGTTGAAAATAATCACAATGGTTCCTTTAGGATTTCACCTTATATACGTTGGTTTATAGGAATGTGCTGTGTCTAAAAGCTGTCCACAATGATGTCAGTCTCAGTTCAATGGCCTTTGGGCATGAATGTCAGTAATTTTGGCAGGAGAGACACAGAAAATAGGGGTGTCTCCTTACTCCTAGAAAAATCACTGGGCTTAGGGACTCAAGATCCGAGTTCAAATCATAGAGGTCCCAGAAACTTAACACTTGTGCACTTCATGTGCAAGTCGCTTATCCACTCTAGGATAGGGACAGGAATAGGACAGGGCTCAGGGATTTGACTGATCTAAGAAATTCCTATCTGAAGAAACTTCCTCAATGAATGCTGGTCAGCACTTTTTCTACAACTTCTGGTCTTAGAGAATTGCTTAGAGCAGAGATGTCAAACAAGAATCCCACCTTGGCCCCAACCAGATTAAGATGTAATTGGGAAATATTTAACAAAATAAACTTAAGATGCCAATAATATTACTTTTTTCACAAGGAAATTAGTGTTAAATGACTTGCCCAGGGTCACATAGGGATTAAAGTTAAGTGTCTGAACTTGGATTTTAACTCAGGTCCTTCTGACTTGACTTGAAGGTCAGTACTCTATCCTCTGTACCACCTAGCAGCTCTCAGTGAGGCTACATTTTAAAATTAATTTAAATTTAATTTTAAAATTAAAATTAATTTAAATGATCATTAAATCAATAATAATTAATATAATAGGATAAATTAATTAACAAATAATAAACCATTTAAATAATGAATAAAACTAATTTAAAATTAAGTCAATATGCAGGTTGCAGGGATCCTTATTACATAATAGCTCTTTCCACTCTTTTCAATTTGAGTTTAACACTGCTGGTCTAAAAGAGTGAGAGACTTGGGGGGCAGCTAGGTGGTGCAGTGATTAGAGTACCAGCCCTGAAGTCAGGAGGACCTAAGTTCAAATCTGGCCTCAAGCACTTAACCTTTCCTGGCTGTGTGGCCCTGGGCAAGTCACTTAACTCCATTGCTTCAGGAAAAAAAAAAGAATGAGGGGCTTAAATGCCTTATTCAGGGTCAAGTGAATGTCAGAGGCAGACTTGAACCAGGGATTCCTGCTCAGATGAAGATCAGCTTTTTTTCCCTGCTCTACACTACCTCTCCAAGTTTCAGTAAAATTGGGATAATAATATATGTGTCACATGCAATCACAGACTTGTTATTAGGAAAGTACCTTCATCAACTCAAATGCACTTTATCAAGAGGAGTTACTATTGCATCACTATAGATCTTGCAAGGATTGGCTGATTATACAATACCGATTATAAGTGTGCCAATCGATTTGGCAGGAACTTGGTGTATGCATTTTGGCAAGCAAAAAACACATTTATTATGTCATGCATTGTGCTAAGTGCTTAACAAATATTATCTCATTTGATCTTCAAAATAAAACTGGGAGATAGGTGCTATTATCATGCTGATTTTACAAGTGAAACAAACAGAAATCCCATAGCTAGTAAATGTCTAAGGTTTTCCTGACTCCACACGTGGAGCTCTTTCCCACTGTACCCCTCAGCTGGCAATCATGCCTGAAATCCTATATAGAAAAGACTGCTGAGTTCTGCTTTAGTCACTGGTCATATTGATTAGACTAGCCACGTCATTCTCAATTACAGATATAGGGCAAATTTGTAAAACTTCTGAAGTATATGACACCTATATCAGAGGAAGACAAGTCTGAACTCAGAGGGCTCCTGCACTCAGCTTTTACTTCGATGGCTATGCTCATTATGGCACTCCCTCACATATAAATTAATCTAGCTATCTGGGGTCTCCTTCTAAAGTATTTTTAACCCATGGTTATTTTTTTCCATTTTTCTTTTGATCTGAATTTTAACAACAACACAGTAGAACAGAAAGAGAAGGATGGACATGAAACTTCAAAACTGTCATGGAGAGGTTGCTTTCCTTTTTAAGTACATAATAAATTCAACATGTTTCTCAAAAGCTGTTCTGCTTATCTGTTATTCCTTCTGGCCTTCCTTCTGTTCTTTACTGTGCATTTTAAAAACGTGTTTCAATGCTCCTCTTTTTCTTTCTTTTCTTTTTATTTTTTTCAACCTTATCTCTCCCTCCCTTTTTCTTCCCCATTAACCTTGCTCCCATTGAGAAAACAAAACAAAACAAAAAAAGCAATTTAAACAAGATAATCAAGCATAATAAATTGACTATGTCCAGGAAAACATATTTCTCTTCCTCTGTCAAGAGGTGGGTACTATGTTTTATCACAAGTTCTCTGGAATTGTGTTTGGTTGTTCTCAATATAGAGAACCCTGAATGAGGAAATATCTTTATTCATTTCACTGATTAGAGTTCTTAAGTGTTTATAACATTATTATTAAATAAATTGTTCTCCAAATTCTATTCCTTTTCCTAGTGATAAGCTTATAAAACTTTTCCCCAGGTTTCTCTAAAATCACCCATTTAATCATTCTTATGGTACAATAATATTCTATTATAGTCATATCATGGGTGCAGGTTGTGTTCACATGAATTTTTCTAGATGAGGCTCACAAGGAGGCATGTATCTGTATTCTCCTAGGAAGATTTTGATTTCTAACAGGAAAAAAAAAAAAACAGAGGATTGGTCATGAAGGTAGCCATTCTGTTCTCTTCAGATAGTGAATACTAAACTAGAAGTATCTCTGCCTAAATATTTTTAATTCAAAGAATAAATAATTTTTTAGATTCAAGCCATGCTTTTGTTCACTACCTTTATTGAGAAAGGAATAGCTCCAAGCAAAAGAGACAGAGAGACAGAAAGAGAGAAAAAATAGAGACCGACCGAAAGAAACAAAGATTTCCAAGGCTTGACTTCTTCCCACTAAATGCAAGTTACAAAAAGTGAATAACAAAGAAATCCATTTCTTTCTCCAAGTTGATAGCAAACAAAAAAAAAATGGAAAAGTTATAAAGAAAGAAAAGATATAAAAATTTTACAATATGTAAAATAATTGTATTCTTCCACTGGGAGTATGATTATCTCAGCTGAACCAATAGGAAATGCCCTGAAGTCTTTAGGATAGGGATAGGATCATGGTTCTAGATCCTCCAGATACTGACTTCTTCCCAGAATCTTTCTCCCTTCAGGAAATTCTCTCTGTAAAGAATCTGGATCCATGTGTTTCCTTTCTCAAAGCTGGAAGCCAAAAGAAAGGAATCTCCCACCCCCCCACCCCAAGTCCTGACTAACTCTGCCCAAGGAACTACAGAGTTTCAATCTCCACTGATGAAGAGTCTTTTGGAAAAGGACTTGAGCTCCTGGCTATACAAAATTAGCTTAGCCATTCCCCATTTAATGGATATTTTCTTATCTTCCAGGTTCTTTGCTATAGCAAAAAGAATTACTATAAATATTTTTGGTATGTACGGTTCCTTTTCCTCTTTTCTTTGGAGCTCTAAGTCTAGTAATAGTATCACTGGCTCAGAGGGTATGAACAGTTGAGTGACTTTAGGGGAAGAGTTCCAAATCACTTTTCACAATGCCTAGACTTGTTAGTTCCCATCACCAACAGTTCATTATTGTGCCTATTTTCTTACAGCTCTGCCAACAATTTCCATTTTTTTGCCATGTTGATCAATCTAATGGATATAAAGTGGTACATCAGAATTGTTTAAATTTGCATGTTTTTAATCTCATTACCAGAAGCATTTTTTAAAATCTTTGTTAATAGTATAGATTTCTTCCTTTAAATACTTCATATCTTTTGACCAAATGATCAAATCAGGAGATGACATTTGTTCATAGAAGGCAAGAAATACTTGGCAGAGTGCCTGATTCTCTTTCTTTGTCTCTGGGTAACAAGAGTAAGCTGGGCTCACCACTTTTGCTATTGGAATCACTGTTTAATGTTATCTGGTCCCAAGCTCTGGTTACTTAGCACATGCCTGATTTTGATTATGTCCTATGAGGCCTTTCTTAACATCACCAACAAGGGAAAGCATCAAGGTACAGAGACAGACTTTGAGAAGACCTCAGGAAAGACCTATCTTATCCTGAATTCTGCCGATATCGTCTTATTAAGGAACTGTTCTTTATATAGCTGTAATGTGTTAAATCCAAATTTGTTTTTAAACCAGAATTATAATATCACTGGACTAGGACTCGGCTTCTTAAACTGTCGGTCACAACTCCATATGAGGTCTTGTAACTGAATGTAAAGGTCATAAAGTTATTATCAGTAAATGTTTGATTTGTATACTGATTTTATATACTTATAAACCCAGGGTCTCACAAAATTTCTTGGGCAAAAAAGGAGTTGTGAGTGGAAAACATTTAAGAAGCCCTGAGCTAGGGAACCTCCAGGGGAGGAAATGTCTTCTACTAATACAAATCTGGACCTGATTTTCAATTTATACTTTTAGAGAATTTTCCAAAGAACCAAGAAGTGAAGTGACATGGCCAGGATTACACAGTCAGCATTAGCCAGAAATAATATTCAAATCTGCATCTTTTTACAGTATACTGTGACTTCCTCAAACCCAAGTTAAAAAGAAAACCAATCAAATAAACAGTCTATATTTTTTTAGAATCTACTTTCCCAAAAAGTTTCAACATATCCTTAACTGTCATCTCATTTGTATTATAACAGGACTTCCATTTGCCCATCTGTAAAATTAATCAGATGGTCTAGCTGACCTCAGGTTTGTTTTTTTCTTAATTCCAAATCCTATAAACTTATAACTCCCTGAGAGAAATGCCAAAGAAACATTGCTATACCCATTTTGCAGGTGAGGAATAAGAACCCAGAACTTAAATTATCTGGCTATGATAACACAGGGTTTTCAGGAATAAATCTAGCTCTAGACTCCCAAAGTTCTTATTTCCATATAACTTAACTTTCCATCATTTTAACTCGGACTTCAAATTGATTTTCTATAATTCAGTTATAGGAATAAAGCTAAAATGGACTTCAGGAGTAATTTAGTCCAATCCTTTCATTTTACAGATGAGGAAACTGAGGTCCAATGAGGTTAAAAGACCAAAGTCACACAAGTATGTGCAGAATTGGAACCCAAGTCCTATGCCAGAATTCAGCATTTTTTCCTACACTGTATCAGAGTCACTTAATCAATCCTAGTATGTGTAATATCATTTAAATTATAAACAAGCAGCCTAATCTCCAGAAGCTGGAACTGCCTATTGTCTCTTCCATCAGATTCACAAATTGCCATGACTTACCCACTTCTCTAACAACTGATTTCCAATGCAGTTGAGCAAAGAATGGGAGAGCCAGCAGAGAAAGGAACCCCTCAGTAAGTCACAAATACTTCAAGAGTAAGCCCCTGGCAAGAATCAGCCTCTGTGGATCATATCAATCTTGCAGCTCTTCCTAGACAGTGGAGAGGTTGATATGATCCTGAACCCCCAGTACTTTGCCTTTCCTCCCACTTCAATTTCATAGCAATAATCTGCTTTAACCATATTTGCTAAAAATACACTTCACATCCCTGTTACACTTACTGATACTATTTCAGGCTTGTTTTCATTCTGTCTTAGAAATGCCTACATGGGGAGCACTAAAAATGTGCAAAAGATTACAATATTACTTTCACAAGAGTCCATCTTTCCTTCTCACAGAACATAAATCTGAAAAGCATCTCTACACCAGATGATAATAAATGATTTAAAAGAAAAAAATGGAGTAAGGGAAGGAAGGAAGACATTACTAAGAAAAATGATTTATCTAGTCACCAAAAATAAGTTAATATCCGCTCCCTAATACCACATCCCCATACTACCCTCAAATGGGCATAGAAAACATGCTGGAAATCATTATGTTACCGACAAAGCAGCTACAAAAATATGCTTTCTACTGAAAATCTCTTGACACATGTTCAAAGCCTGGAAAATAGCTCAAGAATGCCACATGCCAGGGCTTCACTCTATGTATCATTCCCTGGAAATGTTTTTTATATTGGAGACCTGGGGAAAGACTATAGGAGCGTCATTAAGAGAGCCAGCCTTTATTTTCATGGTGGACAGTGGTCCCCTTGTAACAGAATGCATATTCCCTCAAACTGGTTTCTCTGAGTGACATCTCTCAGTAGAGCTGAAGCTGGCATTGAACTTTCACAGGGATATCTTGGAAGAATAAGTGAGTTTGGCTGCCAGAAACTCTGACTTGTCTTACGTTTCCAAGAACTTTGGCTCTCTATAATTAGAGTGCAGGATAATGACAACTCTCCATCTCTCATCTTTGGCATCCCTTGGGCAAGAAGGTGGGATGACTATTGTAGAAATAATTTTTCCCCAAAGGTCATTATTTCATGCTTTGTTCTTTGGGTCTTATTCCAATCAAAATATTCCTCCATTTGACTTTTTCCTCTACTAATGATACATCTGGTATCAGAGAACATCAGTTCAAAGCTCAGCTCTTCACTTACTGCTTTTGTGACTGACTATTTAACTCCCACTGGAAACAAGATAATTCAACTAAAGCAAGGTAATTCCCTAAAGTTTCTGGTCCAGCTTCTTGGGAAAATTGAGATTGTTCTAAATCAAGAGTTCTTATCTTTTCTATGTCAAAGACTTCTTTGGTTATCTGATAGAATCTTTGAACCCTTTCCAGAATAGTATTTTATGCATAAAATGAAATACATAGGATAAAAAAGGAAACCAAAATATTCAAACAAACAATTCAAACAAATTTAAAAAACATAAGATCAGAGGCATCTAGGTGACATAATGGATAGAGCATTGGACCTGTTTTCAAAAAGACCTAAGTTCAAATGTGCCCTCAGACAATGTACTGATCAATGAATTTCTGCCTCAGTTTCTTCATTTATAATATAATGTGCTGTTATTACCTCCTTCCCAGAGTTGTTGTAAGTATAACAATAACAACTAATTTTTATATAGAACTTATTGTGGCTGGGGCAGCAGGTGACTCACTGGATACAGTACTGACCCTGGAGTTAATAGAACCCAAGTTCAAATCTGACCTCAGACACTTACCAGTTGTGTGATTCTGGCAACTCACTTGAACCTGTTTCCCTTAGTTTCTTTATTTGTAAACTGAGCTGGAATAGAAAATGACAAACCACTCTAGTATTTTTGCCAAGGAAACCCAATAGTCAGATGTGACTGAAATAACTGAACAACAATATTTTGTGCGAGGTACTGTACTAAACACTTTACAATTGTTATCTCATTTTATAATATGTGTGAACTCTTTTGAAAATCTTGAAGCACATAAATGCTAATTATTATTATTAACCATTGGAAAAAAGAAAAAAAAAAACAAAATTCAAAGATGCCAGGATAACACATCTGGTATCAAAAGATCTCTTAATTGCCTTTGATATCTAATGCTATAATCTCATGATTCTTAGGTGATAAAATTGGAAAATGGTGTTGAGAATAAATGACTATTATTAATTGAAAAAAAGGGAGTAAATAAGATACAATAAAAGCAGGAAATAGAGGAATGAGCGAGTGGTTGTAAAGAAAAATAATCAGTCAAAGAGCTGATGTCTTGGAATAGTCATAAAAGCTCAATGTCTAAAAATTTTAGCTGGTCCAGCACCTCTCCTGTTCCTATTTTAAATCACTTCAGGCAAGAGAAGTAGATGAGAGCAGATTCCAAAGTTCTGAATCTTAAGCCAGTACAAAATCTGAGTTGTTCTGTGTCTTAAGTCATTAGCAGAAGGTGAGAGTCCCTTGAAATTTAGATCTTAAAGGTTCTCTCTCTGACTGTCATACATAGCCAGCATAGGAATGGAAGCCAAGCCAAGAGAAAAAACAAGCAGGAGAAACTGGGTACAATGGAGTACCATTTTATAAAACCCAAAAACCTAACAAAAATCAATAACAGAAAGAAGAAAGTATCTAATTTTTCACATTTGTTTTTTTCTCTCTTTGTGCTAGAATGCCCTTAAGCAGTGAATTATAGCTTAAAACTCCAAAGCTAGAGAGCCTCTCACCTGAAATTTCCTAAACCCCAGTCCTATTCTGGGTGACATTGGAGTGTTTACATATTTAGCCTGCCTGGACTTCAGTTTCTCCCTATTTAAAAAAGAGTGTTGGACTAGATCATGGGTTCTTAACCTGAGGTCCGCAGATAGATTTCAGAGAATCAAGTGAACAAAGTATTTATTAAATGTTTACTATATGCCAGGCACTATACTAATTCTATATGGTTATGGGAGGAAAATTATATCATATTTTTTATTAACCTCAAACTAAAATTTAGTATTTCCTGCTATTGTTTAAAAACGATATTTTGAGAAGTCGGTCATAAGCTTTGCCAATTTCCAAAAGGCTTTGTGACATACAAATTAAAAAGGTTAAGTCCTCCAGCCTAGATGATTTCTAAACTCCTTTTCTAATTTCTAAATTCTCTACTTTTATGTTTCTATGATTTTTCCCTCCCCACTATTTGTGATGAACAAACTAAACATATTTAGCATATTTTCTTCTACTTTCATTCAGAAATCTAAAAGTATTTCTTGCTTTCTTTATTACATTTCATGGAATGCTGCAGTTGAACAGAATTATATTTTTGTAGTGAAAACATTTTGACTATTTCACTTTTGGAATCAAGTATACTTTATATTATCTTGTACCTCTTTTTGATCAGTAAAGATCAAATATCTTTACTGAGTTAATATATGCACTCATGTATAATCCGTATGAGGGGGGAAATTGTTAACATTCTTCTCCACTATTCTCTTTTGATCACATGTAATCTGGAACATTGTTTCTGCCAAAAGAGAAGCCCCATTATTTTGCTAAGAAGGAAAAAAAATATTCTATTATCCAAACATTTTTCCCTGGGGATGGAAAGGAAGAATAGGAGGGGCAGGAGAATAGTAGAAGTGAAAAGTGAGATTTGGAGAGTCTCTTAATTGGAAAAAATGTAAACATCTGCTGCTTGAATAGAAATGCAATTCTGGTACTCTACATGCTATGTAACTGAAACAACAATTTTTTATCCCTTCTTGTTTCCTTTATATTATTATACATACTTTAAAAAAAATTAAAGTAGAAGAGGGAATCTAGAAGAAGAATTGGTAGGGAAAGCAATAAATAGTATGTCACTCCACTCCACCTCACCTCCCAAGGGATGCTGTAAGAATTAATGGAGTAAATGTTTATTTCCAGCACCTTGAGCTTTTCAGCAATAAGATGCTCTATAAATATCAGTAACTATCTCCTCTCAATTAAAAAAAAATGTGGTCTCTTCATTACAGCATGCATTATGCATTCCACTGCAGTGAATATCAAATCTAGAAAGTAGCTTTTATTACATCCTGAGACGTTGAAAGTATCCAGGACTGCTCAGATGTGGTAGGTAGCTCACAAAAGCTTCATCTTCTAAGTTGTGGCCAACCAAGTCTGATGTGGAAACTTGGAGATAACTCAAAAGTGACCTACCTCCTCAAAACTATACAAGAAGATGTAATATGGAATATTTTAGTATTGGAGTCAAAAGACCTAGATTTAAGTTCAGAGTACCATTAACTTGCATGTATGGTGAGTCATTAAAATTTTTTGGGTCTCAATTTACTCATTTGTATGGAACCTATCAGAAGCTCCCTCCCCAAATGATGGATATAGGTATGTTTTAGGTACTTATCACTTCTTTGATTTTTCATCCCTACCCAGGAGAAACCTAGGAAATTCAATAGCTAGAATTATCCCAAAAGGAGCTACCAATTTCCTTTATCAACATCCAGGCTGATGAAGGCACAGATCATAAAATAAGTTGCTAAGTTTAAGTTTTGATTATAAGATAAAAAGCACAGAAATCATTCACTCTTAAGAGTAGAAAGACTGAAAAGAACTCTCCTATGGAAGGCTGCCTTCTCTCCCAAGATCCTATACCATTCCTAAAATTTACAGTATTAATCTGGATAGAACCCCAGAAAAGGAAAAGCCTGGATCTCACTCATCCACATGAATACTCTTGGGTAATCAATTCTTCTCTCATTAGTTCTCCTCTACTCCTCATTCTTAGCAAGATTGTGGGCAACTCTCTCTCATGACCATTAAACTCTGCTGTGTACCGCTTCCCCCATTCAGTTTTCCTCTAACAAATGGTGCTAATGTTCAAAAAGTTGGACAAAGTTGAGATTAAAGTCTCAGTTGACAACTTTATATAGCCTTCTCCCATCTCTTAAGAGAGATTGTTTTGTTTGTTTTTTTCTTTGATGGTTTTTTATTTAATAGTATCATTTCCAATTATACATGAAGATATATTTCAACATTCCTCATTGTAAGATTTCAGGCAACAAATTTTTCTTCTTTCCTCCTCCTCAAGACAGGAAGCAATCCAATATAATCCATACATGTATAATCTTTTTAAACATTTTCCATATTAATCAGAAGAATCAGAAAACAAAGGAAAAGCCATGAGAAAGAAAAAAGAAAAAAGCGCAAATTTTGAAAACTGAAAATAATATGCTTTTATTGATATTCAGACTCCATAGTTCTTTCTCTGGATATAGATAGTATTTTCCATCACAAGTCTTTTGGAATTAACTTGGATCACTATTGCTGGGAAGAGACAAATCTATCATAGTTGATCCTTAGAAAATGTTGCTGTTACTCTGTACAATGTTCTCCTGGTTCTGCTTACTTTACTCAGTATTAGGCCATTTAAGTCTTTCCAGCTTTCTCTGATATTTTCCTCCTCATCATTTCTTATAGCACAATAGTATTCCATAACATTCATATACTACAGCTAGTTCATTCCCCAATTGACAAGCCTCCCATCAATTTACAATTCTTTGCCACCATAAAAGAAAGGAATTCTTAACCTGGATCTGTGAACTTGTTTTGTTAATAAATTTGTTAGCTAGATCTTCACTATGCTTTCTTTTTAATCTGCCCCTATTCTATCACAGAGACACCCTGGGAAATTATGGAATTCAGATTTGGAAAGGACCAACCCTATTTTTTTTAATTTAAAAAAAATGTTTTTATTGATTCTTTTTACCATTACATTACTTTTAATATTTTTATTTAAAGTTTTGCATCCTAAATTCTATCCCTCCCTTCTTACTCTTCTCCCTCTCTGAGATAGTAAGCAATAAAATATAGCTTATACATGTGTAACCATGTAAAATATTTCCACAGTCACTTTGTACAAGACTTGAATAAAAGAAAAAAATAAAAGAAAGTGAAATAGTATCCTCCAATCTATTCAAACAATATCAGTTCTCTCTCTTTGTGACCCCTTTAAGGGTTTTCTTAAGAAAGATACTGAAATGACTTGCCATTTTCTTCTCTAGCTCCAGTTTTTCCACATCCCCAACATTCAGCATTTTCCCTTTTTTTCACATTAGTCAATTTGATAGATACAAGGTGGTACCTCAGAGCAAACCATCTTCTGATAAGAATCCCTCCTACAACATATTTGACAAATGATTCATTAGCCTTTGCATGAAGACCAGTAGAGAGAATCACTCATTCCTTTCCAATAATCTAAATCATGGAAATTTTTCCCTTATAAGAAATCAAAATCTGCTTCTCTCAGACTTCTACCAATAGTTCCTAATTCTGTACTCTGGGCTCAAGTGGAAGACATTTAAAAATCCCTTTTCCCATCACAGTCTTTCCAATACCAAATATCAGCTACCATATCCCCTCCAAATCTTCTCATCTCTAGGCCAAATATTCCCATTTCCTTCCAGTGATTCTTATAAGAACTGATTAAAGATCCTTAACCATCCTGGTTGCCTCATGAGAGAAACACACCAACGTATCAGTTTTCTTCCTGAAATGTGGTACCCAGGATTAAGATAATACTAAGAGAGATATGACTAGGGCATAGTACTGTTGCTTTCTTAGTTCATACTATGCTTCTCTTCATAGAATATTATTTCATTACATTTTTAGCAGCCATTTCTAGTGAACTTGTAGTCCACCAAAATCCTAGATTTGTCAGACAACCTGGTGTTTTCTCACACATGCCCATCTTAAACTTAATACAGCCCAATAATTTTGTGTCCCGAGTACAAATATAGTAGCTATTCCTCTCAGCTTTGTGCTATCTGCAAATTTTATAAGTATATTATTTGTACTTTCATCCAAGTTACTGATAAACAGTATCAAACAGTACAAAATCAAGCATAGATCCTTAAGGTACTTCACTGGAGACTTTTTCTGAAGTTGACATAAGCCCATTTATTACCAGTCTTTGGGCCCAGCTATTCAACTAATTTTGAATCATTCTCCTACCCCAAAAAAATATGCTGGTATTTAGCTTATGTTTCTTTTTATGTTGTCCTCAAGAATATCATGAGAGACTTTGTCAAAATCAAAGCATATTAAGTCTATAGCTTTTCTCTACTCAATTGAGTATGTTGGGGAATAAAAGAAAAAAAAAAGAATTAGTCTGGAATGAGCTATTTTTCTTAATTTTTTTTTGTTATATTCCAAGTTCCAATCTGTTTCTCTATTTCCTTCCAAACCCACACTAACTTTTGAACCGATATTTGTTTGTGTACAAACCACATAATATATACTTTCATATATCAGTTCTTTCTCTAGAAGTGAATAGTGTGATGACCGCATATTTTAAAATCAGCTGGAGTCAGGAATTCAAATTAAGGGAAAATCTTTGATCTTTATACTTTGTGGAGGTGAAGGGGGATGGCGATAGGAATGTGAGCAGCTGCTACACGAACCTGGCCAGCAGTCTCTCTGTCTCTCTCCCAGCCCCTCTTTCTCCACCCACCATAATAGTCCCTACGTCATTTTCTATACAATACATCAGAACTTGCACAAAGAGTGGGCGGGGGCCATTCTTTATCCAAGTATATATTAATAGAGTATGGTCCAATTACTATTTAGCCTCACATGCTTGGGACCTCAGTGCATCAACTCGTGCTTCAGCCCATTACGGAATAGCATCTTCTTTTATAGGTCCTACATATTTGATTTTGATATTCACCTAATTCAGAATACTTTGGTCATTCACAGTTACTCCTTGAACAATAATGCTGTTAGAATATACAATGTTCTCTTGGTTCTGCTCATTTCGCCCTTTAATACTTCATACAGGTCTTTATATATTTTTTAAACTAACTTGCTCATAATTTCTTACAGCACAATAGTTTTCTATCACAATCATATACCACAACATACTTAATCATTCCCCCATCTATGGAAATCCCTTCAATTTCCAGTTCTTTGCCAACACAAAGAAAAGTGCTATAAAAATTTTAAAACATAGATTATTTTTCTTTTTCACTGGTTACCTTGGGAAACAGAGTAACTAGGGGTATTTCTGGGGGGTACAGTTTTATGACTCTTTGGACACAATTTCAGATTGTTCTCTAAAGTGGTTGGATCAGTTCATAGTTACACTAACAATTCATTAAGATTCCCTATCTCCAATATTTGTAATTTTTCCTATCATTTTAGCCAATCTGATAAGTATGAGATGGGTATCTCAAAGTTTTTAAAATATGCATTTCTCTTATTAATAATAATTTAGAGCATGTGAACCATTCTTGAATAATCTATTCTAGTTCAATGATCAAAATTTCTCTTTAGTTTCTCACAAACCATCCCTTTTATGTCCTAAAATTTTATCAGAAATAATTGAAGTCCAGGCCAATCCATTGTAAATCTCCCCTTAAAAAATCAAGACATTTATCATTATCATGCTTGTAGAATTTTCCCTGTTCTCTAATAGTGTGCAAAGGTCACTGACAGTCATTCAGTTCTTTTTACGAGTTATTTAGAACCCAGTGTTGCAATTAGTCTGGGCCTGGTGATTTGAATTCATTGAAGTAGTAAGTACTGTCTTCTTAGTTATCTTGGGTTTCCACTCCTACTATTTTTTGTTTAACTTTCCCAGTTCAAAGATCATTCTCCTTGAAAGAAAAGTGGAAAAAAAATAAAAATTGAAATGTTTAAACTTCTCATTTTCTTCTTTCCTCATGATTTCATCCATCCCCCCCAAAAAATAGGTTTAATCCTGCTTTCCTTCTCCTCTTGTCCCCTAACTTAAAAGAATATCAAAACTCTTTTTGTTGTCTTTTTTGCTATTTTTGGTTAATTCTGGTTAGAAATTCTGATATTTTTTATATAGGACTGTGCTAATTTTTTTATTCATTCTTAGTTACTTGCCCATACTTCCATCTTCTACATATTTGAAAAAAGAGGTTTGTCTATGAGCTCTCTATACAACTAAGCTACACTGGTCTCTCTAGGTAGCTTCTCTTTTCCTCTTCATCCAAAGAATTTCTGCTTATAACCTTATTATTTCATTCTTTCCCTTTGGACTAATTTCCCCTACAAAAAAATTAGGCTATTAAATCCTCCCTGTCTTTTCTTTGAATACATTGCAATCTATCTTAAAATCTAGTATATGTATTATATCGCATATGCATAATGTATGTTTTCATCTTCTCTAATAAAAGCTCTATGATGCAGTGATAACTTATTCAAAAAGTTCCTATTATTTCAATTGCAACAAACAATCTATCATTGATTAGAATTTGATCCAAAATAGAATTAATTCTCCTCATCATTTTCTCTTCCTTTCAAAGAATAAATTAATCATTAAAGAAATCTACTAATTTATTGGTCACTTTTCTTTTACCAGGAAGAAAGCTCCATTAAAAATCTGCATAATTGGTATCCCCCATCATTAGAATATTATGCCAACTTCATGATGTTTCTGGAACTTTCTCTCCAATTCCTTTTTAGCAAGGTGACCTTTTATAGATTCTCAAAATGAATTATTTCTGTTTCTCTAATGATCTTCACCCAAATTATTTGCCAGATTTTTCTCTTTTTTGTTCTGGAATTTCCTCATATGGGTGTAACTACAGAATAGTACAATGCCATTTTACATCTCTTTTACTTGTTCCCTTCTTCAATATGTTTCATACTTCTAGAGCCAAAAGTCAAGTATTTAGTCCTCTCTCTTCTAATTATCCATGAGAACAAATGTACTTTCTTATATCAGGATCTTTTATTCACTATATTACCTCTACTGCATGCATACATATACATATGCACATATATACATATACACACACACATATAGACAGAGATTTCATTGTTGGTTTTGGTTTTTTGTTAAATAGCCTTTTATTTGTTAAATTAAAAAAATCAGTGATCTTCCATTTTGTTAACTTTGTCTCTCTACTGTCTTCTACTTGATATAGTGACAGACTTGGCAAAAAAATGAGAACAAAGCAAACAAATAATTAAAAATCAATAAATGGATGCTTCATTTGTGTTTTGTAAAGCTTCCAATCTATTTCTGTAAACAAAAATACTAAGGTCTAATAATAAACAAATTGGAAAAAAATAGGAAAATATACAGAGACACAGACACATGAGAAACAGAGGGAAGGAGGTAAAGAATGGATTGCAATGGAAGGTCAAGGAAAAAGTTTTTACACATCACAGGAGTGGATTTCTTTTGTCCTCAATGGCAAAAAAAAAAATGGTTAATTCAGTCAGAGCCATTTCTTCATGGCTATCCCATAATGGGTGTGATAACCCATTAGACAAATTGCACAATGTGAACTATATCAGGTAGGACTAGGAAATATGCAACAGGTCAGAATTCTCTGTCCCTACTACCTTAGCACAGAGCACAAAAAATATCTATTCTGATTTGGGTGTCCTCAGTTCTGAGGACCCATTTTTTAATTTGAGTAGCTGAGAGGCTCTAACTTTTCTAGCTAAAGTTCCAGTTTCTGATTATCCTGACAGTGTCATAATCATCCCAAATTTACTTCAGCTATACCAGCTCCAGGGAACCATTGGTAGTTTCATTAACATGACCTTAAATATTAGCTATTTGTTCCATATTACTCCTCAAGGGAATTCAAATCCCATGAGTTATGATAATACCCCCACAATCTAATTCAATAATTCATTCATATGTTATACTGGATACAAAAGAGAACTTAAGATTGGGTATCTCGAAAATCTTAAAGCAGTTTTAACCTTTAATTGCTATTAACTATTAAAATAAAACTTAAGCCTGCACTAATACTTCTGTGACTCACAATGTATCATAGATCTTAGACATATATTTTTATGATTCTTCCTTTGGTTTGAGGATTGGGATTTTGTGTTTTATATAAAAGAAAAAAAGCAGAGTCCTCATTAGAAAAATTCAAGTCTATAAGAATTATTCCTAAAACAAGAGATTTCAAAGGCACTCAAACTAAAAATTATTTCTTTAGCCAATAGGCAAGTGTAGACATCAAGATAGTGACTATGCCCATATAATGCTAAATATTTTGATGAAACCAAAGCATTCCATCAGTTATCTTAATATGTTTAAGTATCTGGATTTTTTGTTTCATATAGCCACATCTTGGAGCTCAACTAAAATAAATGTTAAGCTATCAACCATAACTTATTGTTATTCCCAGGGTTTAAAAAGAACAATTTAAATCTCTGTGTGCATTAAAGAAAGTGTTCTATATTAAAGAACAATAATTGGCCAACAACAACAAAACCAATGTAAGCAAATGGAGAAAAAATTCCATCTGGAATTGCAAAGCCCTGGAAGAAATGATACTCCATTATTGCATGAAAGAATAATTTAGAATGTGTTTTCCAAATCCCCTAAAACTTATTTCTACTAATTTGTTCTCCAAATAAAATAAAACATTATGTAAACCAAAAGGCACTTGTTTTGAAGATGAATTCCAAAAACTGAATGATATTATAGCATCATCATTTTTTTCAAAAATGTTTTTATATTATCCTCTTCTGGGAAATTACTCAGGCTATATGTGGTGAGCTATTATGATAGAGTAATTTGTTTATGAAAAAATTGTGCATTTTATTTCCCAAATGAATACTAGAGTCTTGTAAAACAAACAGAAAAATATTATGTAGATGAAGCCACCTTTGTAAACCCTTACCTAACAGGAGCACAGTGTTTCTGGCACACAGAAGAAAACAATCAGGACCATAAGGACATATGGAAAATGACTTACTACTCAGTAAACTTTATTTGTGATACTGAAATTTCTAGATCTTTCCTAAGTCCATTTAAAAAAGGAAACTGGATACTTTATCCCCTTGTTTCCTAGAAAATTAAATGTTTTTCAGCCCACTAAGCGTTTTAGATAGTTTTGCTTTTTCTTCTCAGGGGCAAAAGTATTTTACAACTATATAATATTCCTACCTTAGAAATCATCTGTATGTGGTAGAGCAGGACTGCAAAGATAAGATGTGTGAAAGTACTGCTTTCTATTACTACAGTTTGTCTTCTCCAAATGGTTCAAAATACCTTTCACACTATAGTTCTGTTACTCTCCCTTTCCTGCCCAATTGTTTGTCCTGCTTCTATTTGCCACACACTAGAATGCCAGATGAGCAGTTGATATTCATTATTCTGTTTCTATTCACTTTATTTTTTGTGAATATTCACTGCCTATTTTTACTGTGCATGTTAATAGGATGTTATACGGAGATGAAAAATGCAGATGAGCTCTGGTCTCTACTTTCAAATAATGTTACTATCTGATGACAAAAATTGACAATTCATCCCCCAGTTTTCTGAAAAGCATCTCTGATTCAAAAGAAATAAGATAATGGGAAAGGGATGAATGAAAAAGATAGGGACTAATCTCATATATATATACGTATATATACATATATACACGTATATATATACGTGTATATATATATATCTGGCCACTCCTTACTCAAAATCCTGTCAAACTAGAGGATATCTTGTTCCAGAAGATGACTTATCTGAATAGAATGATAAGGAGAGGGAGGAACAAGAGAACAGTCAAGTTCATTTTTACTTCCTACCATGACCTTTCTCTTGGATCTATTTGAATAGCTATGATAAATAACATGATAAAATGCAATAGTTCCCACTTAATGGTTCTCAAATCCCTGAAGAATTCATGATGATAGTCCAAGGGATTTGTTCAAAAAATTATTTAATAATGCCTTTAGCAGTAAATAATTGCAGAACAAAACTAGTTGTATATTAAATTACACTGGGGGTCACAATGTTTTTGTTATTAAAATATTGAATTAAAAAATATTGGGAATCACTGATTTAGTGAATAGAATTCTGGGCTTGGAATCAGGAAGGAATTGGGTTCAAATGCCACCTCCAGAATTTACTACTATAGCTATGTGATCTTGGGCAAATGATGTAACCTCTCTGAGGCTGTAAACCTGCTGTAAAGTCAGTAACCAGATTTTATAACCTCTAGAGTCCCTTTCAGCTGTAAATCTATCATCCTATGATCTTTAGTATGCTTATTTTAGATATCACTCCTCATGTGGTGCATTCATCTTCTCTGGTTCCAAAACCAGAGCCAAAAACTTTCCCTCTTTTCCTCCCAAAGAGCCATCTTCTGCCTTGTGAAAGTAATTGCAGCACTGATCCCCACCTGATTTCACAAACCAGTCATTCCCTTCCTAGAAGGTAAAGGCAAGGAAATAACCAAAAGGTGGGAAGACAAAGTTGAGAGAAGAGAAATTTTTTTACAAAAGTTTAATTTGTAATATCTATTTGACAATTTGATAGATCTGTCATTTTCCTCTTATACTGGAAGTATACCATATAAGTATCAGAAAGCAATAGTAGGATCAATCATTTTAAATAATTAGTATTTTTGAAAGTCTAATACTATGTACTAAGCTATTCATCATAGAGAAAGAAAAGACATCTTATGGGCTCACTACATGTACACACACAATATTCTCTTCCCCAAAAGCCCTTGTAGTCTGACATCCAAGAAAATAATGTTTTACAACCAATATCTCTTTGGAGAACTCCTTTACAATAGATATTCATGTGTTCCCATCCAGAGCTTGAATTTCACTTTATAACAGAATGTCCTTTAAAGCTATTGGTTATTGATGTCATGAATCCCACATCAAATAATTTGGTTCGTCAACACTGCTCATGAGTCCTATAATTATTTCGTGTAAAAGTCATTTTACCACAGTCCACTGTGAATGAAAACAAAACAAGGCATAATACTAAAACAAAGTGAAGAACCATAATGTAACCGATCTCCACAAATGCTCTGATAACAAAACAAGCCTGTTTTTATTTCC
This sequence comes from Antechinus flavipes, assembly GCF_016432865.1. Taxonomy (NCBI): domain Eukaryota; kingdom Metazoa; phylum Chordata; class Mammalia; order Dasyuromorphia; family Dasyuridae; genus Antechinus; species Antechinus flavipes. Next base: position 163,321,036 of record NC_067402.1, read on the forward strand.
TGAGGCACATTAGAACAGATAACTGCTAACCAATTGCAGGTGCCTGGCTTAAGACAGCAGCCTCATAAAAAAAGACGAGTCTTTTTTGCAAGATCCTTTAAGTACTAATTGTAGCTGATAATTATCCTGCCCCACTCCCAACCTCCAAGAGGAGGTCCCTTTGCCTTACTCATAGGTAGTCCTGAATCTGAGGTTTTCCCCACTTAATACTACCTTCAAATAGCAATTTGTCAACTATACTTTGTTACTTTATTTAGTTTCCAGGGGAAGAAGAAGACGAGTGAGGGTGGATCACCAATTCTGGATCCCTGTTATTTACTACATTCCTAAATATGGCATCTGTGAAATGTAGTTCGTTTTCTCTCCCTCCTATCTGTGCACAACTGTCATTCTGTATGCCAGAGAAAAAGAGGAAGTTTGAAATACAAAATACAGGCCAATAACTAAGCTTCTGAGTTTGCCCCCCAAAGTTCTCAAAACTAAACAAGCCTGTTAGAAACCTGAAAATGCAACTGAAGAAGCAAATCTACCCATGCTAAATGAATTTCTTTGCTTGGCAGCTATTGTTTGTCTGAGCCAGATGTAGCACTCTGCTAGTGTAAACAGCCCACTGTAGCTACCATGGAAACCCATCTTTGGCCAGGAAGGCCAAAACACATACTCTTCCTAGACTCCCATCCACAAAATATTTCAGAGGAAACAGAGGCGAGTCACATAAAAACATTTGTTCTTTACATTTGCAGATTTCAAATCCCCTTTACATTCTTTTTTGTAGTTATTCATCACAATAGTCCTGTAAGGAAGAGGAAAGTGATGAACTTGTAAAAATAAAAGTCTGCTGCTATATAGGACAGACATATCTTACAGGTGAGGAAAGTGTGGTCAAAGAATAAACCAGTGTCATTGGTGAATCTGCAAATAACAGAGCTGGTTATAGTCAATTGAGATGACCATTAATGATTAGCAATCTAGGTAAAGAAAAATCCCTACCTCTTTTCTTCTGTTGCTGCCTGGTTTTCAGACATTTCTCTGATTATTAGAACTTCTATTAGAAATTGCAAAGGGATAAACTTGAATGCAATGGGAGAATTTATATCAGTGCTTAATGGATACAACTCATCAAATCCCAATGAATAATGACTAAAGCAGTGAAGAGACACATCATGGAAGTAGGACAAAATACATAATATCAAGAAAGAATTGTGTAACAAAATAACATTAAGTATGTCATCAGAGAAATATCAGAGAAAAAAAAAGTCAGGTCATGTAGAAAGGAGTGAAAACCACAGGTAATCCCAAATGATCCATTTCAGATCCATGCAATGCCACAAGATCTAGAATCTCTTAAATATATTGAGTGGGCCCCTTGTGAAGGATTAATGGAACATGTAACCATCTAACAGAATAGAAAGTCATGGGAGGGTTATGATTTGCATCATCCTCGGAGTAGAATGTAAGCTCCTCAATAGCAGATATTCTTTATTGAAGGTCCTGAAGAAAAGGCTAGATGGAAATTTGAGAAAAGATTCTTGTTCAGGGATGGATTGGACTAATTAGTCTCAAGTTCTTTCTAACTTTGAAAATTTGTGATTTTGTGGGTCCAAGAAGTAATGACCCTTATTAGCCATTCCAGTAAAAACAGAATTCTGACAAACCCAAAGAAGGTTTCTGGATTATCCAAGAACCTGTTATCTATCCTTGAATTAAGAAACAAATGGGATATGGTCTGAACCTGTGATTTGATTGGTGAAGAAATATTTCTTACCAATGCAATCTTTTCTCAACAATTTATAATCTCCACTGCCTAGAACATTGAGAAGTTAAGTGATGTGCCCAGAATTCCCATTCACAAGACTTGAGATCAAGTTCTATGGTCTTCAAGAACAGTTCTATCCAAAATGCTTGTCTACTAATTGGGAGTATAGTTCACTACTGGTACTTACAGAAATAATGAGGACAAACTTTCTTTTGGGTTTGGTTTTCTATGATTTGAGATAGGAATGATCCCTTGCTTTCAACTCTTACCCTGTCATATAATCTCCTAATTAGCAATCTAGTCATTCACCTCTGAACTTGAATCAAACCCAAGACAGATAGAAGTTATGTAAAGGACTCTCCTCAAAATAATCTAGTGAGTTAGATAAAAGAAGCATTTTCAGATAACAACTCAGAGCTGAAAGAGGCCTTTAATATCCTCTAAACTCCTCATTTTAGAGATGAGTAAATAAAATCTCGATGAGGTTCAGATTTTACACATAAGCAGTGGAAAAATCTAAGAGAAAGAGGAGACTGTAGGGTCATAGGACCTCTTTAAGTCTCATTTTCCACATCAGCAATGGGAGACGGTTATACTAGATTACTTCTGACTCTCACAATGAATCTGAAATACAGAACCTAAGCCAGCTCTCCTATTTTGCAATCCAGTATTCCTTCAACTAAACTGTTCTGCCTACATGTGTGGAATTAAATAGATCATCTTTGCTTTGAAGACAGTTAATGAGGTAAATGGGGCTTGACTGATAAGGAAAAAGGTATCTGAACTGGCTGCCTGCTCTAATTCAGGTAATCTGATAGATGCCAGATCTTCACTTTGTTTTGCTCATTATAGATATTCCCTCAGGTTGTACAGGTCATATTGTATGCAATACATCCATTCTATAATGGACCTGTAATCTTACTGATGTGAGTACTCCCTCCAAGGTGTTCCCCTGAGTGTTCTTTAAAGGCTCTAGACAATAAGTTGGAGGCTTCATTCCAGGGTATTAATCTTCCATGGGCAACAGCAGAGCATGGCCTATTCATTGGTAATCTTTTGCTCTTTATACACAATCCACCCATCTATTCTTTTATTCATCTGTTCCCTAAATGACATTTTACAACATTTCTTGCATTTGCCATTACTGATAATATGCAGCAGTTTTTTTATTTTTTTTTAACATTCTCTATGTATCTCTCCATTGTGCTCCGAGTCACCTATAATGTCAGTTCTTCAGAGATTGTGCTGTTTCATAGTTTGCTGCCTGATAACATTATTGGCTCTTTTTTTTTTTTTTTAACTTTTGTTTTGTTTTGTTCCAGCTTTGTGTCTTGGAGAATCTTGGAAAATGCTGGAACTGCTACACAATTTCCCAGATGCAAAATGGTGATTTTTCCTCCTGTTAAATCATGGGTCCAGTTTATTGTTTTCATTCAAAGCTTATGTAGGTCGGATGGAGATTGATGGGAAATGATATATAATATATTACTCGGATACCCATTCAACTGTATGTCACAATCTGAACAACGATATTCTTCATCCATTTGTTTCTGCCAATATGGATTTCCAAGTTGATTTTTCAACTGCTTACATATCTCAGTAAGGGATGCTTCAGGTAATATTATTCATTAATAGGAGAATCCAGAAGATTTCACTATCTATAGAATATCCCTGTTCCCTGTGTATAATTTCCATGAGATCAGTGAATATCTTTGACCAGTTTAAGTTTTCTTGTTTTGTCTGCCTCAGTATTGCTAACCAAAGAATCACTCATTGACATTTTCACCATGATTACATCTTTTATATAAATGAGACAAATCTTTAAAGTAATACTTTGCTCTATCGAGTCAAATGCTTTTTTATAGCTTATAAAACAAACAAACAGCAGTACTTAGTATTTTTTAAATGCCTTTCAATCAATTCTGTGATCCTAAAAATACAGTTCATTATAGGAAATTATTTGTGAAAAATTTTCTGTTACCTTCTTATATTTTCAATATACCTTTGATTGGTATAAAGATCACAGAAATCATATACAGCTGAAAAAGTAGGCATGTTTTTCTGTAGTAGTGATATTAGATACTATTTTAAAATACACATTTGGTAGCTTCTTTTGCAAATGTCTTGAATATTAATCTTTCAATGCTTTCAAAGTTTCTTTCTTCCATGCTATCTGCATTTAATTGGACTAAGCTACTTTCTATTCTTCATATACAACATTCCATCTTCTGTCTCTGCCTTTGCATAGACCAGTCCCTCATCTAAGAAAGAATACTATCCTCACTTCTACCCCTTAGAATTCCCAGTTTCCTTCAAAACTCAAGTAAAGTGCCACTTTTCCATAAGGACTTTCTTGACTGCTTCTCCACATGGTCATACTTCTTCCACTCCACTAAGTTGAGTATTAAATAGATAATGTATTTATTTATACAGATACATGCTTCCTTCAGATAGATTACAAACTCTGTTAAAACAAATGCTTTACATAGTTAGGCTTAATAGACATTTGTTGATTGAGTATTACAACAAAATGCCATAAAAGGAGGGGAAGAAAGGAAGAGAAAGAAAAGAATTTTGGTTTTCTAGAATGATAGTGACAGAACCATCCAACCTATGCCTCATCAAGCAATCCTACATCAGTGGTGTCAAGTATACTGCCTCCATATTTGATCCACAACATACCAAGTGCAATCTGAACCAAATTAATTGTAATTGGAAAATAAAAATATAATAAAACATAGATGATATTACATTTTAAAACTAAGGCAGTATGTGAACCAGAAAGATCCTTATGTATCTATAATCCCTCCTTTCTACTTGAATTTGTCACCATTATTGTGTAATAATAAAGTCATCCAGTATCTTTTAAAGGACCTCCATTAAATCTATTCTCTCTGGAGGCAAGAGGATTATACTTGTGGATATATCTATTTCTTAGGGAGCTTTTCCTTATATCAAGTTGAAATCTTTAACTCTGCAGTTCTCTCATTATACTGCATTCAACCCCCTGAGTCCAAGCAAAGCATGTATAATCCCTCATCAACATGACAGTCCTTTAAATATATGAAGACATGTGTGATAGGATCCTTCCTTATCTACCAGGATTCTGCCTCCCTCATATGGATTAGGCTAGTTTTTCCCCTAAAAGTGACTAAGCTGCACCCTGAATATGACTGGCTTAAGGAGCTAAGACTCCAGCTGCCCTTCTCTTGATATAGCTCTAAAGTTGATTGGTGGCCTCTAGCCAGTTGTTTAGTTTTCTAAGTCACAACAAGGCATAATAAATCCCACACTGAAGAATCATGTCTTTAGTTTTGGCACAAAGTCCCAATGTTGCTCAAGTCACCATATCTGCCATGTGCAAACTATAGGGTCAAGGAAAGGAGAAGACCTGGGAGGGATGAATCTACCCATACTAAGGACTGCTGCATTCTTGTTAAATACTCTTTTATGTAAAGTTCCTTTTGTTAACTATTGAATCAATGTCTTATTTTGTTATAATACCTAACCTAACCTTTAGAGAGAAAGTCTGAATAGAGCCTGCCCAGCAAATATAATGTTCCACTTAAGTCTTCTTTTCCCCTGGTCTTTCAGTCACCTCTTATATGGAATGGTCTCTAGTTTTTTTTTCCTTTCTTTTTTTTAATGATGTGGATCATACTCCTCTGAATCTGCTCTAGCTCATCAATGTCCTTTCTAAAGCAGAACATGATACTCCAGATTATTTGAAAATTTTTCATTGGATTTTTGGACATTTTAATAGAAAATGTAAATCATTCCTGGACTGCTGATCTCATTTCTCTTTCCAAACAATTGTATGCTAGAAATTGAGGACAATTCTGCAAAGTCATTAAAAAAGAAAAAAAAAAAGGACAACACTGAAGAAAGAGAATCCCAGGTAGTGGGATTGTGATCCTTGAAGTTCTGACTTTAGATTTGATCTGTAATATTACCAAAAAGCTTGTCTGTCCTCCTCAAGCTCATAAATGAAGTGGTCACATTTTTACAAAGGAAAAACCCTAGCCAAGTTCTTGATGCTTTACTGATTTTCCAGGAGGAATATGGCATTGAATTAACACAAACAATTAAGTACCTTTCATAAGGCCAAATCTTTGAAAACTAAAATGAAGGGTGAAAGATACACAATGAACTGGAACGAGACAGCTGATCCTGGAACAGTCATATTTTCCTGGCTAACTCGTAAAAAATGTCTATTAGACCTAGTGGTACTGGGTCAACCAATATATTTTCATTGGCTACTTAGACTTTAGACTAGGCTACTGAGTCCTAATTTTAATGGCTCCAAACATCTCCAAAGTCATAAATCTCTTAAAGGACGCCAAATACAGACATTTCAAAATATGAGTTAACTAAAGAAAAAATTACATGGCATACAGCACTTTTATAAGGAGAGCTAAAATGAGCCAAAATGAAATCAAACCAACATTTATAAGGTGACCAGACTCCAGAAAGGCTGGGAAACACTGGCACAGAAAATCAAGGCAAAGGGCCAGGATGCACAAAAGGGCAAAAATTTGTGTCCATGGCTATCATATGTACTTGAAAAATCTCAAGTTCCAAGAATGTCAGCACAATATATGGGAAGCATAATACACAAATAAAGAGCAAGCTTCATATTTGCAGAACATCTGTTAAGATGTAGTAAACAGCCTCAGAAATCAACAATGATATCCACAATAACAACAGTCTCTAAAACAGAATTGCTTCCTTTCATTACTCTAAAGATCCTGATTCTTTTAAAAATGATACCATTCAAAATGTTACCATTCACCCTTGACAGAATGACAACAAGATGACTATGGATGGTATTATGGCTGTACCTTTCATTCACCTTTGAAAGGATTCTCAAAAAATATATAAACTTTATTCCTGAAAACTACAATAAGGCAAGATGATAACAAAACAGGCAGTTGAGTTCCACTGAAAATAAAAATAAGTAATGTCACAATTTTCTCTGTCAAGACATGATTTATGACTATTACATAAAAAGAAAGGGATTTTATTCCTTTTATTACTGAAAACAGAACAAATTTAATGAATACAATCACTAAGGGCAAGGCTAAAAAAACCCAACAAGTCTTTGGGAAAATTTCCTGCCTCAAAATAAATAAGTTAGCTTGGGATACTTTGGATACCTGATATATATGCTCTGTTTTCAAGGGCACTTGTCATTAGCTTTTCCCCTCCAATTTTTTTTTTTTTGGTTTTCTGTCTTGTATATGCTCTGCATTTAAAAAAATTTATGTGGAAAAACTGAAGTTTCCACCCTTTTCCTTAAAAAAAGATTTTATATAAAAAAGAAAATAGGGAAAGGTCAGTGGAAAAATAAAATTTATTAAGCCAATAAAGAAAATAGAATTTAAAGACTAAAGCCTTTCCCAAAACTTACAGAACCTTCTGATCATATTCAGCAGAGGAACCACAACTAAGTTCTGTAAGAAACGAACACAAATCCTGTGCCTGGTATTTGCTTACTGTCTGTATGACTTTGGGGAAGTCACAATCTCCATTGGTTTTAGGGTTTTTTTTTCCCCCTTTGGTAAAAGGACTGGATTAGATTAAATGGCCTCTAAATTAAATGGAGGAGGGTCCTTCCTTACATTTAATTTATAATCTCTTCCAATTCTAAATCCAGGATGTTGCCTGAAATAATAATACTAGGTAGCACTTACATGATTCCCCAAGGTTTACACAACAGTTTGTACATATTTTATTCTCACAACAATGCTAGGAAGTAGATACTAATAATATCCCCATTTTACAGATGATAAAATGGAGGCAAATAGAAGCTAAGTGTATGAGGCAAGATTTGAACTCAGGTCTTTTTGACTCCAAATGCTGTGCTCCATCTATTTCACGATCGTAGCTGTGTTGAATGAAGACGCTCAATAAAGGCTTGAGTGATACCCAATTCATCTTGCAATTTACGGTGCCCTACAATCTGTCTCCTCTCCAACCTACTTTACCAAGCTTAGCAGGTTAATTTCATATTACTCTTTCTCACAGGCTGTTTTAGCCAAACTGGTAGTTATACCCCAACCTTGACCTGCCTTCCTTCATTTCCATGCTATCTACGCCCCTAAACTGTCCAGAATACATTTCCTTTCTCAACCTATTTTTCAGAATCCTTTGCCACCCAAAAGGCTCAATTCAATTGGACCTCTCTTCCATGAAACCCCACCTACATTCTATCAACTGAAACTGTTCCCTTCCTTCTCAAAGGATTTTCTTAAGATCTCTCTTTTTTGTTCCCATATCTTGTATCTTGTGTAATGTATTATGTTTTGTTCCCATTCCCCGCTACTCAGGAGATTAAAAATTTCTTGAGAGTTTTGTCATTTTTCAGTTGCCAATACTAATTCCAACACTGAGTCCAGTGTCTAGCATAGTTAATGTTTCCTGAATTGAATTATTTAAATCTATTCATGGAATACCTGAAAAACTTGCAACTTGGTCAGATTTCTGGTCCAATTCTAAACACCAAATGTTCTTCCAGCAGTGCTACCAGCCACATCACACCTACATAGGATAATTTGTAGGGCACTAGGAAATGTCCAAAAATAATTCCTATACCAGCCTGAAATTTCATTATTGCAAATTCATTTCTTTCAGTTTTTAAGTACTTTTCAGACTTTAGACTTTGGTAAAATGTCAATATTCTTGAAAAAAGTAACAGCTTTTTTAGACATAATTAGAAAACACCTTCAGGAAAAGATATAGGATTGAATCTACTTCTAGAAACTAAGACTAAACCACTCATGATCACTAAAATTTGGCCCTTTTTGAATGAATTCACATATTTTTGTAATTTCCTTAAAGTCAACTAGATGAAGTACAGTTTTCCTATTCCCAAAATACAACTGAAAATTTCTCCTAAACAGCCAATAATAACAACAAAACAATAACAAACAAAAAAAGAAACTCAGGATTACCATCCAAAGTAACCTCTACAATGAAAAAGAACAAGAGCATTAAAAGCATTTTAAATATATAATATTCCCTGAAAGAAGGTAGGCTTTTTTTAAGAGAGATGACTAAAAAAAAATACAAACAAAAAGCCAGAGTTCTAATGGACATGTTTTTGTATATGTTTAAAAGAAAGGGCTATTGAATCCCAATTTCATTTAGTTATTTTTTTTTATAGAAACTCAAAAATGCAAGTGACTCCTGAGGTTATGAATAATGCTTATGGGCCTATTTTATGTTTGATATAGCTTTGTGTGCATCCCAATTAATAAGAAGGAAAAAAGGAATAAAAATGATGTTTTATGCTGTCCCTACTATTCAAAAGGAATCGGGTTTTCTTTTGGCAAATTAAAGATTTATGTTTTTTTTCCCAGAAAGTTCATTTTTAGATTCTCTCACTAAATCACAGAAAAAAAGGAACTTGACTGTAATTGCCTGCAATCATGTGCTATTAGTTTTATTTCAGAAAGTTTCCCATTGGCCATCTCTATGTATAGGAAGCCAAACATAAAGAAAAAGTAAGCTGAAAATGAGAAAGGAAACTTTTTTAAAAGACTAAATCAAAAGGCAAAGATAGGAAAATTTGGTGGAGGATGGCAAAGCTAAATGATTCATAGACATCTAATGTCATTCAAACATAACTAAAACAAGGAGTGATATAGATATGTTCTCTAGTCAAAAAAAGCATCACAGTAAAAGCCCCAAACTAAGAGAGACCAAGGAGGTAAGTGAATAACATTAGATCTGGAGTTAGCATGCCTTGTTTAGATCTGCTATTTATTATCTTGATGACCTTGTATACATCCCTCCATTCCTCTGGACTAAAGTTATCTCAATTAAGGTGTTGGGCTGGGTAATTGCCAAGATCCCTTTCAACTCTAAATCTAAATCTAAATTCCTGATTAATTTATTGCAAAAAAGTTTACAAGAATATACTGACCAAGAGCTCCAGAACAATAATGAAACTCTCTGGTTTCTAATTAGCCCTCATAATGGCTACCCACTTTGTGAGCATGCACTAAATATTAATGAAGGACATAATAAACAATAATCTGTCTCTTCCTCATTTGGGGACCTTGTCAAACCACCAGAAGCAAATCCCAAAAAGGCACTAAAAAGAAAAAAAAAGTTATTTTAGCATTAAGTTTATAAAATAACAATCCTAAAGATCCCAAACTCAGCCTTCTCATTATCACTCATGTGACCTTAATAAAGTCCATCTTCAGTGTTCTCATCTGTAAAATGAGATGGTAATGAAGCTTTATCCCAACAACAGTAGATAAAGATTCATGACATGGTTCCTACATTGATGCAGTGTTCTAAGATGTGATGAATGACTCAGTGCTAGAAACTTAAAAAATTTTCAATGAAAAAAAAATCTATTGGCCAAAAAGACTAGCTTCTTAGTAGAATTTCAAAAGGGGAAAAAAAAGCAATGAAAGAGTTCTACTTTTTTCCTGGCATTCCCATTAATGTCCTGTTTTCTAAACAAGAGTAAAAATGTTGACCAAACATTAGAGAAACTAAGGAGAAAATCCTCAGGGGACTGAAAGCCAGCCAATAAGAAGACTTAAGGAAAATTTTTTCAAGGTTAATTACAAAAGAAATTTTTTTTTGGATACTAAGACTAGAAACTACGCATGTATGGGGAGATAGGAAAATATGAAGAAAGGAGAAAATAAGGGAAGAAAATAGGGAAAACAAAATATTGCCTCTATGAGAAACTCATTTTTCAAATTTGTGATGATATATTAAATATGTAGATCTAGGATAACAATGGATAGAAACTAACCTTAAAGCAAGGGACTTCAAATCCAGCCTGTGATACAAAATTGCTGTGTTACAGTCCAAGCACTTACCCTTTCTGTGCCCTCAGCAGATTTATAAGACTAGGCTGACTTTAATAGGAATTTCCTCACTTAAAAATTTCCTCTAACCAATAAAAGCACAGGTCCAGTGCCTAGACTTATTAATTGTATAGCCACAATTTATCTCCTTTCAGAAGCTGCCAAGTGAAATTTACAGTTCAGGGGCAATATTTCCAGAAACTCTCCAAAGAACAGGGAAATTCTAACTAACTATGAGTATAAGAGCAGCCTAATGTTAGTTGACAAAAATCTCAAAAAAAAAATCACCAATTTACCAATTAATGAAGCAGCAAGTCACAACAGACATATGGGCATTGTCACAAAGAAAAACACTTATTTGGAAACTTCTATGAACAACACAGCCTATATGTTAGGAGAGTTAGGAGTTTTTTGAAGTGAGATTGACTACTTGAAAAGAGAATAGACTGGGAGCTTAGAATAGGAATATATGTACTAGACAACAGCCAGATCTGTACCTTAACCAAGAGTGTTAGAAATCATAAGCCAATCTACCTCATGTGACAGATGGTAAAGGAGCATGGGGCCTCTTAAATAAGGATTGTTTTTGGCACTTCTCAAATCAGGATTGTTTTTCCAAGAATGGCTAGGGCTAAAGCAAGAAGAAAGGATCTCAGCTTCCTGGATCATTGTTTTAAATTTCAGTAAACACTTGAGAAAGTTGAAATCAATCCATGTGCCACATTTATAAGGGTGCTACAACATGTCACCTGAACCACCCACAGTTTAAACACACTTTTTCTATATAGCTACAACAGGGACAGGCTTCCTCAACAAATGACTCAATAACCTGCAAAGCTCAATTACAGACCCCTCCCCTACTTCCATCAGGAAAGAGAATATCCCATGAAACTTCACTGTCAGCATTCTACCCTGCCAGTTATTTAAAAAAAAAGAAGAAGAAGGAGAAGGAGAAGGAGAAGGAGAAGGAGAAGGAGAAGGAGAAGGAGAAGGAGAAGGAGAAGGAGAAGGAGAAGGAGAAGGAGAAGGAGAAGGAGAAGGAGAAGGAGAAGAGAGGGAAAAAAAACTCCTCAGGGAAAGATTGGGGGTGGGAAGAGTCCCCTGGCTACAGCATTCAAATACTTTTTTAGCCAATTCCACAGAAATTTTTCCAGAGGTTTCTGGAAATGCTTACTACTTTCTCCTTAGAAATGAAGTCATCCATGGTGACTAAGGATGGATCAGTAAGAACAGGACATAGCTTTCTCCTTTATGTAGGGAGGAATTGAACCAAATATCCCAAGAGTAAATATGTTTCCAAAAGGAACTAGAAACAAAAGCTCCAGTATATTTCTTGCACTAAGCTGAAGAATCAGTGAACAGTAACAAATTCCAAACTTATAATTGACCTTTACCTTCACTTCCTTTCAACAAATAACCAGGACAAGTCGGTACTATCATTCAATCATTTGCAGGCATTTTTTTATTCTGTGACCTCATTTGGGGTCTTCTTACAAAAATGCTGGAGTTGCTTGTCATTTCCTTTTCCAGCTCATTTTATAGATGAGGAAACTGAGACAAACAGGATTAAGCAACTTGTCCAGGGTCACACAGCTAATAAGTGTCTGAGGCTAGATTTGAACTCATAAAGGTCAGTTTTCCTGATTCCAACATCAGTGCACTATGCACTATGGTGTCACCCAGCTGCCCCGAATCAGCATAAGACATCATTCTTATTTGGAATTATTCCGTCTCTGAGATATCAAGACCTAAAACTCAGTCTCCTATCTTTTATCCTTCCCACTAAGTCATTTCTACTGAATCTGATTTTGTTTTGTGGAATGTGTGAATAGGAGTAGTATTGAATACAATTGGAAATATACATGTGGATCTAGATTGCAGAGAGCCCAGAATACAACATCGAAAAAAAAATCAATTCTTCTTCCTACATCCTCTGTCAGCAGAGTCAAACAGGGACATAGAGTAGAAGGAGAGGCCAGGAAGTAGATGCAGTCCCATCTCAGGATCTCCAAGTTTGCTTCTGACATCACTATACAATCATTTGGGACACTGAAGCTATGACTGTCATGATTCTTAAAAGCTCCCAGTGGAAGGTGACAAATAACTGGAAGAAGGGAAGCAGTGTCCATCACCTAGGGAATGGCTGAACAAATTATGGCATAGGAATATAATGAAATATTTGAGTGACATAAGGAAGGCAGAGAAATAAGAACTGATGGGGTGTGAAGTGAACAGAATTAGAACAATTTATACTTTAACAACATCACTGTAGAAATAAAAGCTTTGAAAGACTTAAGAACAAGATGATTTCAGAGAATAAACTAACAATAAAGGCTGCTACCTTGATAAAGAGGTGATGACCTAAATATCAAGAATGAGACACATATTTTTGGCCACATCCAATATAGTGATTTGTTTGCTTGAGTATGCATACTTGTTGCAGACATTTCCTTTTTTCCCCTTCTTTCTCAGATCAGGGAAGGCATAGATGGGAAACAAAATGCTTAATCAAAAAAGTGAAATTTAAATTAAAAAAGAAATGAACCTAGGGAAAAGTTGAGACAATTCATTGCCTTCTATCAAAGAAAAGATCTCTTTTGATTGTGAAAACAGGTATTCCTGCTAGTTCTGGAAAGATTAGAACCAGTGGAATCCTCTGAAAGGTAATCTAGGACACCTTTTTGAAATGTAAACTATAGAAAAGAGAATTTTGTAATTGTACAGGTGTTGGGAATTAGTGTGAGAAAATGTTTTCATTTGCTCATTGAGAGGTCTTTCAATTATTCTCCCTGGGCTTTAGGAATCCACTGCCATAATCTAGTGGGAAGCGATAAAGACCTGCAATAAGGAAGTAGCTTTCTAAATCAAGAAGGATTACAGAAGGGTGGAAAAGGGAAGTGGAGCGGGGAATGGTAAGGGAGAAAGATAAGAGTTCTTTTTTAGACGTGTTAAGTTTAAGATATCTCCAGGATAATCAATTTGAAATGACCATTCATCAATTGGTGATATAAGATTATAGCTCAAGATAGAAATTGGAGTTAGATACAATTATGGGAGTCATCAGCATGATGATAAGTAAACTCATGAGAATGAATCATGTCACCGAGAGAATGTACAGAGAGAGGGACCTAGGGGACAAAGCTCTGGGAAATACTCACAATTAAAGCCCAGAATGCTCAAATAGCAATAGAGTAAATGACAAATGGGAGGAGGTGTATAGAGACAATCTCAGCTCATCTGCAATCACACTCCCTAACTAGCACCATCCCTAGTGCTGCCCTCTCCAACATCCACAAAAACAGGGTGAACATCTTCTATTCCTCCCAAATCCCTCCATAGCATCTGGAGCAATACGCTTCACTCATAGAATGTGCAATAAATGCTGACCATGGATCCAGAACTCAGCTATGAAAACTGAAGGGCATTTTCAACTTTCCAATTAATTTATTGCTTGACTCTGGATCAGAATTCAAGACATAAAAAGCTATATTCTTTCATCTCTTCTTCTGTCAAGTGGGTTAACATTAGCAGACCTCTTTGAAAAAAATCTTGTTATGTTTAACTTAAAAATCGCAATCAAAATCATTTATCTGTTTGAGCTACGTAAATATATAAATATGTACTGTCATTATTGTTATAAATATTAAGTGTTCCTTCATTAATTGGTTCATTACCCTCCCTAAAAGTTATTTAAAAGCCTGAATGCAGTTAATACATCTACATAGAAAAATGGGGACTTTTGAGGCAAAGTTTGGAAACTATTAATAATAACTGATTTATAATTTTTAAAACATAACAGATCACTTTCAAAAAAAAAGTATTTGGCATGTTTTCAGCCATTTTAAATGTATTGATCCACCATGCTAATTTTTTCCTCCTCTTTTTTTGTCTTTAAAATGCTATTTATTGTATGTTATACATCTGCATAGAAAGTGAGGACTTTTGAAGTACAGTGTATAAACTATTAATAATAATAATATCTGATTTATAATTTTTAAAAATAACAGATAATCTTTTTTAAAAGATTTGGCATGTTTTCAGCCTTTTTCAATGTATTGATCCACTGTGCTAATTTTTTTCCTCCTCTTTTTTTTGTTTTTAAAATGCTATTTGTTATATGTTATACATTTACATAGAAAGTGGGGACTTTTGAGACGGAGTCTTGAGCAAGACTTCCCTCACCCTCCTTCCAATGGGATTACTCCAATGGGAGCTTGACCATCTTTTGAGTAGCTAGGTAAAACCCAGAGTACCAAATTTGGGTAAGCTCCAAAAAAATTAAATAAAAGTCTGACAAGATTCACTTCTGGATAATAGGAACCCTTTAGGGACCCTACAATTCTGGTACCTCTTTCATGTGAAAAACATATTTTTAGCCTTTTTCAATGTATTGATTCACTGTGCTGTTGTTTTTTCTCCTCTTTTTTTTAAAAATGCTATTTGTTATAAGGGTTGGTTCTCTGGAAGAGAACATAGAACTATGATAATGTAAAAGAGACAGACAGAGAGACAGAGACAGAGACAGAGACAGAGACAGAGAGAGAGAGAGACAGAGAGACAGAGAGACAGAGAGAACGAGAACACATCAATTTTAAAAAATCTATCCTTTTAAAAAAATGATTAAGTGAATGATTGGAAAGTTTTTTCTTCCTTCTTTTTTGGGGAGAGGAATTGTTAAGCATATTTTGTAGTACTACTTAATATACCTGAAAGAGTAACTGAGAATTTTTAATCTTTTTGGCAATGAGCACAAACATGATATTAAGAAAGTAATACAACAAAAGCATTTATCTAGTTAATAAAATCATAGGTTCTAAGTCTATAGCTTTTTAAAAAATAGATATAGGGCTTTTGTAGGACTGTGACATTTCCACCCAAAATAATGTTCTCCAGGTCACATTAGAGAACCAAGAATTAGAAGAAAGTCTTTGTAAGGAGAAAAACCTAGAACCAGGCAAAGCAGCTTGAGGCTGGCAGGGAGAAAGGCAATTTTCCCCAAAGGACTTTAGGAATCAAAAGAAAGTCCAGATGGAGGAATAAAAAGCACATATCAGAAGAAAGCCCCAGATACTGAGGACAAGAAGAAAGGCTGCAATTTGGATGGAGTAGCAGGGATTGGGAAACAAGGGGAAAACCCTATAAATTCCTTGTATACTAGGAATCATGTTCCAAAATCCTTGTGTCCCTGATAACATTTAGCACATTACTCAATGCATAATCACAATAACTACAATAACTCATATTTATGTGGCACTTCACAGTTTACAGAGCACTTTCCTGGAAAGAGCCAATGAGGTGGTTTGGACAAATATGGTTGTCCTCATTTTATGAATGAGATTAAATAATAAACTAAATGTTTTTCCTGGGGCCAAGTCAGCTGAGGGAGAGAGATTACGTGCTGGCACAAAGACAGTCCTATAGAGTATGAAGTTGTTCTGGAACAGGGTCATTCAAGCCCTGATTGGACTGTGGGGTAGAGGCTGAGGGAAGTTGACCTATATCCTACCAAGAACCACAAGCTGAGGCATAGGGACAATGAAGGAAGGAAGAAGCCCATTCTCTTCCACATAGCCATACTCTAAAATAAAAATTACATTTTCTTGGAAAACACACATTAAGGAGGTAAAAGAGAGAGAGAGAGAGAGAGAGAAGAGAGAGAGAGAGAGAGAGAGAGAGAGAGAGAGAGAGAGAGAGAGAGAGAGAGAGAGAAGATAAGTAGCCAATGATGAAGAAAAAGAAAATTTGAAGCTATGGGAAGAGTATTCAGTATGAAAAGTTGACAACATAAAAAGGATCAAAGAGAATGAGTGTTATGTTGGAAAAAGAAGAGATCTAGATGCAGAATTGGAGGACTCCAGTTGAAATCCAAATTCTGTTTCTGACTATTTGTATAATCTTGATCAAGTCACTTCACTTCTCAGGGACTCAGTTTCGTCATCTGTAAAATAGAGGACTAGGCAATATGATCTCTAAGGTCTCTTCCAGCTCTAAATCTATAATCCTCTAGTGAAAATGGCAAAAAAAAAAAAAAAAAAAAAAAAAAAAGAAGAAGAAGAAGAAGAAGAAGAAAGGGAGAGAAGGAAGGTGGGAGAAAAAGAAGAAAAAAGAGAAAGGACAGAAAAAGAAGGCATTACCTAATACCAATAAACATCAGGCAAGGAAATAAAAAAGAACATATGCCTCCCACTTAAGATCTTGAAATCAAATTTAATCCAAACAAATTTAATGTCTCAGTCCCTTGAATTTTCCCCTTCAGGGAAAAATTTGCTGGGAAAATCTGCTTTTGCTGGCCTCACTGATACCCTAAAAAATTATGAAATTGAGAGCTATCAGCCAAAGGAAAAAAAATTGAAAACTGCAAAGAAACTCAAGATTTTCTTTTTGAATAAACAACTTGGGGGATGGGGAGGAAAAACATTTCCAAGATGAAAAAAAATGAGGCACCTGGAGCCTGGAATCAGGGCAAGAGAAATGTCAATAGTTAGTAATTAGGTCCTGCAGTCTGCAACAGGGTACCTAGTACTAAGGCAAATAATCAGTCAAGTCTGCAGGAAAGTGTTAAGCATAAGGGTAGCTGAGGTAAGAAAAGAGAACACTTCCTGCTGGGAGAGTCAGGGGTTTCTCTGCACTTTGCTGATCTCTCAACGATGTGTATCATAAAGAGGGCAATTCAGAGTCTGGTAAAGATGATATCTGATCTTGCACCTGGTGCTTATTCCAGAAAGCCAATATCAAGTAAGTCTGGTCACATCTGTCCCAGCACCAAAAATCATATTAAGAAACAGCTGGTTCTCTGCAGGAGAAAGTCACAATAAGATAAATTAAGGGTTTCTCTCCTCAAACAGGAATTTCTAATCCCCTGGACCTTGAACAAGCCTTTCCCCACCCTCCTTCCAGTGGGATCACCCTTCCACTGTGGAGCCTGACCATCTTTTGAGTAGCTAGGTGAAATTCATATTTCAAAAGGGAGTACCAAATTTGGGTAAGCACCAAAAAAGAATTAACTAAAAGTCTGACAAGGTTCATATATAGGTTGACTTCTAGATAACAGGAATCCTTTAGGGAGCCTGCAGTTCTGGTACCTCTTTCAGCAAAGTCCAAAGTTAGTGCTTTCATAAACATAGATTCATTCAGACTTTATAATGGCCAAAAAAGCTTTCAGACTCAGAACACCATCAAATGTGAGAACTGCCCCAATTCTACTTTAGGATTATCCCCATGAGATCATCAGGAAAGTAGAAGATAGATGAATTCTGACATTCTTTAAAGAAACACATTCAAAGAAAAAAAGAAAAGGAAAAAACCTTAATTATAATGACCAAGAGGGTTGCCCCTGAAGAAGAAATGAGAAAATATATTCTCCTGCCTTCTTTTCATGGGGAAGAAACTAAAGGTGTAGAATACTGTATACTCTTTGAGACTCAATAGATATACAGTTGGTTTTTCTGAACTGCCTTTTCCCATCCTTTTTTGAAAAAGAAAAATTTTGTTACAAGGGATGGTTTATTGGGTAGTGGTAAGGGAAGGGAAAGATTAATAAGAAAAAGAAGGTAATTCAGAAATAATAGGATTTCAAAGCTGGCAAAGATCTCTCAATTCAATCTCCCTGCCACTAGAGGTATCCATATCAAAACCTTGTTTCATGAAAATATAACCAATTGTCTTTCACCCACATCAGGGAAGGGTGTTCTATATCTCCTAGAAGAAATGTTTTTGAGTATGTCAGAAAACTTGGAATTAGGAGATCCTTCCTTATGGCTAACCTTTATTCTTCTTCCTGAAATTTAATCCCAAAGGGAAAGGATCCCAGATAGTTGTTAGCTGTATTCACTAAACCATTAGTTGATCATTCACTAGATTTTCCTGCTTAATCTCCATTTGTCCCTTTACAAGAAGCAATGATGGTTCTAAAGCCATGGTTCAATTCAACAAAGATTTGTCAAGTGCCTACCATTTACTAAACGCTGTATCAGAGAAACAAAAACAAAATTGAAATAATTCCTGGTCTCAAGAAACATATTCTATTAGAGGAAAATGTGGATGAAAAAATAATACAAAATTATTTTAACTGGACTTGCAACTTCATAATTAGAATTATTTCTAATTCTAGTCAGTCACTTCCTCACCAGTGATGATCAGGACAGGATCTTCAACTTCTAATCTTTAAGAATTAGTTGATTGGGTTATTGAGATATCAAATGACTTGGTTCAGCCCACACAGGCAGTATATTTCAAAGGCACCACTTGAACACAATTATTTCTGACTAGCTAGCTCTCTATTCATTATGCCATACTGCCTCCTATAATAGCTATATTTGTGTCAACCAGGAGATAAAGTAGATGGAGGGCAGGACTCAGGAGCTAGGAAGACCTTAGTTTAATCCTACCTCATCTTGTGACCCTGAACAAGTCTTTGACTTCCCAGCCTCAGTTTCCTTGTCTATAAAATGGGGGAATGATAATAGTACCTATATCCCAGGGTTGTGAGAATCAACTAAGATCATATTTTGCAAAGTACTTCACAAAACATGAAGTGCTGTATAAATGCAAGCTATTACTAAATGCCAGTTATGTAAATATGAAATAGATAGAAAGTAGACACAAAGTCATTTCAGGATAGGGAAATCTTGTAGGAGGCGGCACGAGCTGAGCTGTGAAAGTAGTTAGGGATTCCAAGATGAAAAGGGAGAACATTCCTGGCGCAGAAGAACAACCCCTACAGAGGCACAAAGATGTAGGGTGATGGGTGCAGGACATTAAAAGGGGAAATAATGATGAACTGATCTGGAAAGGCAGGGGCAAGATTATGAAGATTTTAATGACCAAACTAAAAAATTAGATTTAATGACCAACAAAGGACATTAGATTAAAGAAAGAAAAGATCACCTTTAGAGCAAACCATGTCAGCTCAGCTTTTCTGGTGTGAATGCTCATACACTCATGCATACAGATGTTCCATAACAATCTTTTTTTAATGTAGAAAGGTAGGCATATTTTCTCATTTTTCCTTGTCTGAGACCATTTCTCTTTGTTTTTGCACAGTTGTGTAGCATAGCATATTACACAGAGAAGGATCAAAGACCTTATTAATATGACAAATATTTCCCACGTAGATAATTAGGTAACATATGTGAAATAGGTGACCTATCCCTCTTGCAAAGATAGAGTGTAAAACTTACTGCTCAGATTCTCCTAGTGAGTGAGGGACATCTCAGCAGTATGTCTAGCACTTGGGGAAGCATTTTTGCAAAATGCTAAGGGGGAAGAATAATAGTTTTGGAGTCAGAGTTTTTAGGTTTCAATGGTGTTTACTACTTGGAATAAAAGCTTTAATCTCCCCAGGCCTCAGTTTCCTTATCTGTCAAATAAGGGGTTGGACTAGCAGGCCTCCAAGGACCCATAAATTTGAGCCTATGAGTCATTATTACTATTATATATAATTATTATTTTAGCAATTATTATCTTATAACTTGTTTCTGGGTCTTCATTTTCTCATGTAAATCTACTATTCTTCTCCCCAAATGCTTAAAATTTATTCCAAAAAAGCAATGTGTGTGTGTGTGTGTGTGTGTGTGTGTGTGTGTGTGTGTGATGCATATATATAATATATGCATTCAGGAAACTATTCTCAATATACATCTAAAGAGACAGCTAGATGGTGCCATTGATAGAGCACTGGCCTACCTGAATTCAAATTCAGCCTCAGATACTTGACACTTACTAGCCGTGTGATCAACAAGAAACTTAACCCCAATTGGATCACCAAAAAAACAAGTAAATAAAAATATAACTGAAACAGAATGGATCATATATTAAAAATTAATTCAGTGCACACAGGAAAAGTCTTGGTTCCACATTAGAACCACATGGCATTTTCTAAATAAATTGTTAATCAACGTGCTGAGAGTTGATCTCAGTTTCTATCTATGCCTTCAATAACCAAGGATTACAAAGCAGCTGTGAAAAAGGGCTCCAGGCTCAAAGACAGTATAGGTTTCTAGGTATCCTCAAACCAGAAGTGAGATGTGTGTGTGTGTGTGTGTGTGTGTGTGTGTGTGTGTACGTTGGATTATGTCCACTTGCCTAAGGAGGACTGATGCTACTTCCACAGCTCTTTTGGAGAACAAGCACACCACACAGATGGAGGCAGCCAGGTAGTCTGGTGGTTCCAGGTCTAGAGTCAAGAATATCTAAGTTCAAATACAGCCTTAGACACTTACTAGTCATGTGACCCTGGCCAAGTCGTTTAACCCTATTTGACTCAATTTCCTCATCTATAAAATGAGCTGGAGAGGGATGACAAACTATTCCAATATATTTACCAAGAAAACCCTGCAAGTGGTCACCAGATAGATATGACTGAAATTAACAACAAATATACCAAGACTTCATAGTTGTATAAGAGAAAGGGACAATCATTTATGTAGAAATATCAGAAAAAATGAACTAATTCAAACTAACAGGAAAAAGGAGGGAGAAGGAATGCAGAGAGCCTATTAGTAAAAATTCTTTATTCTACAATAATGTTTAAAAAACAAGAAAAATATCTGGTACTTTAAGGACAAAACATTTACACATATCCTTTAAAATTTTACTTTTTCATAAAACTTAAGCATATTATTACTTTTAAACATTAATGTTTCTTTTGTTGGTGATACAAAATAATAGGTAGAAAATGTTTCCAAGCATCCCACAGTAGATAGAGAGCAGGATCCTAAGTCAGAAAGACCTTTCCTCTGAACAACACTGGCTCTGATACTCTTGATAAGTCACATCATTTCAGTTCCCAGGATAGAGTATTGAGCCTGGAGTCAGGAAAGACTCAGAATCCAGCCTCAGACACTTAATAATTGTATGATCTTGGGCCCGATACTTAATCCTTATTTGCCTCAGTTTCCCAATCTGTAGAATGGGGGTAACAATAATGCCTATATCTTAGGGTTGTTGTGAGGATCAAATGAGATATTAATTGTAAAATTTAATACAATTCCTGGCATATAGTAAGCACTATATAAACATCAGCTATTATCATGATGATGATGATGATGATGACAATGATTATCTCAGTAGAAGTTTCCTAATAGAAGTATTCCTATGTCAAAGGTCTAATTTTTTTTTTTAATGGAGGCAGGCTTAAGACAGGAGAACAAAAATGGAATAAATTGTTTAGAATTCTTAAAATGCCCTAAGTAGGGTAGGTGGATATTTTGGAGGCAGCATGGAACAGTGGGAAAGGCCTTGATTCTAGAATCAGGGACCAGAGTTGAAATTCCATCTTTGATGCCTCTTTCAGTTTCTCATCTATAGAAAAAGGGAGTTAAACCAGCTGGCTTTTCAGATCCTTTTCAGCCCTAGTTCCATGCCAATCTTTCAAAAGAGAAATGAGGAAAGGAAAATATGTACAAGTTTTAATAAGTTTGATGATAACATAAAAAAGAATTTTAAAAAAAGAGAGAATAAAATTCTGGAAAAGAGGCAAGAACTTAAAGAAGGAATAGATGTCCTGTAGCAGAATATGTATATGCAAATAGATATTTCTCATATATGTGTATGTGTGTATATATATGTATATGTATAATATACAAATGCACACATATTGGGACATATATTTTCTAGATATAGATATATACATGTAGTTCTTTAGTTACGTAGCATCAATTAAAACTGGTTTTCTAAATCACCAATCTTGGCCATTATCATCATTCCCATATCAGAATTTAGTTGATAAACATAATAAAGGAGATATCAATATTGGGACAAGCAAAAATATATGGTATTATAAACACAAAAATATAACGTAATTATAATTAAGTAATACATACCCATATGATCTGCCATAAGAGGAAGCTCAATGAGTACAGATGTAGGAGGGTACAGGGCTGGAAGGGAATCTTCCAACCCCGCATTTTATAAATGAAGAAGCTAAGACTAAGAAAACTTAAGAGATTTTGCCCAAAGTTGCACAGGTGGAAGAAATCAGTAATTCAATCAAGCCAATACACATGTGCAAGACATTATGAAAATTAGCAACTCTGAAGCCATATTTCTCAAACAACTGAAAAATTCTGGCAGAAGTAGATTGTGAAATTATACATGTACATTATCGAGAGAAAGGTGAAAACTTTCTAGTTAGGGACACTGTTTCACACTTTAAGCATTCCTTCAACTTCCTCTTCTATAAACCACAGGCAATAAACTATTGCTGTTGTGAGATATGATAATACTTTGACTTCTTTTGACTTCAGGGGACAGAAGCCAATTGCAAACTCCTCTACCAGAAAATTCAAGCCAGGATCCAAAGGTTCTAGCTTCAAACTAGTTTTCCAGCCATTTTTCCAATGATCTCTTTACATTAAGGTCAGGGAACTTCAGGCTCTTTAGGACAGATAAGGCAGGCAAAATCACTTGCTAAAGTAAACACAAATGATGATGAGTTGAAAGTGTGTAAAACACCCTCCCACTGCTTTAGTTCTTTCAGTTAATAATTTTGTATGGCCAGGAAATGAGGACATAAATATCCAAATGGCCCATGGCAGAAAAAAAATTCCCCGCCCCTGTTTTATATGAACTCTTCACTGCAGGCAAACTGGTGTATGGATATCTCTGAGATGTATCTTGTCCAGCCTCCATTCTGAGTCATTCATCAATCCCCGTGTATTTTCTCTCTAGAACAGCCTACTCTCTGTCAATTGAAATTCTACCCAGCGAAAACATTTTCACAGTTAAAGGTTCTGATAAAGGCCTCATTTCCAAAATATATAGAGAACTGACTCAAATTTATAAGAAATCAAGCCATTCTCCAATTGATAAATGGTCAAAGGATATGAACAGACAATTTTCAGAGGATGAAATTGAAACTATTACCACTCATATGAAAGAGTGTTCCAAATCATTATTGATCAGAGAAATGCAAATTAAGACAACTCTGAGATACCACTACACACCTGTCAGATTGGCTAAGATGACAGGAAAAAATAATGATGAATGTTGGAGGAGATGCGGGAAAACTGGGACACTAATGCATTGTTGTGGAGTTGTGAACGAATCCAACCATTCTGGAGAGCAATCTGGAATTATGCCCCAAAAATTATCAAATTGTGCATACCCTTTGATCCAGCAGTGTTTCTATTGGGCTTATATCCCAAAGAAATACTAAAGAAGGGAAAGGGACCTGTATGTGCCAAAATGTTTGTAGCAGCCCTGTTTGTAGTGGCTAGAAACTGGAAAAGGAATGGATGCCCATCAATTGGAGAATGGCTGGGTAAATTGTGGTATATGAATGTTATGGAATATTATTGTTCTGTAAGAAATGACCAGCAGGATGAATACAGAGAGGACTGGCGAGACTTACATGAACTGATGCTAAGTGAAATGAGCAGAACCAGGAGATTATTATACACTTCGACAACGATATTGTATGAGGACATATTTTGATGGAAGTGGATTTCTTTGACAAAGAGACCTGAGTTTCAATTGATAAATGACGGACAAAAGCAGCTACACCCAAAGAAAGAACACTGGGAAACGAATGTGAACTATCTGCATTTTTGTTTTTCTTCCCGGGTTATTTATACCTTCTGAATCCAATTCTCCCTATGCAACAAGAGAACTGTTCGGTTCTGCAAACATATATTGTATCTAGGATATACTGCAACATATCCAACATATAAAGGACTGCTTGCCATCTAGGGGAGGGGGTGGAGGGAGGGAGGGAAAAAAAAATTGGAACAGAAACGAGTGTCAATATAAAGTAATTATTAAATAAAAATTAAATTAAAAAAAAAAAGAAAAGAAATTCTACCCAGCTTTTAAGGTTGAGCTCCAGCTCCACCTCCTTCCTGAACCTTTCTCTGACCACCCCAGTTTAATGAGATATTTGTAAGGAAACTATTTTCCATATCCATTGTTTTTTCACCTTAAACTTTCCTATAAAGTTAGTTTTGTGTGTGTGTGTATCTAAGATATGTATATAGAAGGAATAAGAGTCCAGATTTCTCATTTTATTGGGGTGGCTTCAGGCTAGTAGCCTATAAATTGTTGTTAGTTAATCAGTTGACATTTATCAAGTGAGTACTATGTGTTAGCCACCATGCTAAGGAATGGAGATAAAAATAAAGCTAAAAAGCAGTCCCTACTCTCAAGAAATTCACATGGCTCTAGAGCTGTGATGTTTAAGAGAATTACATCCCAACAGATGTAAGTATGTAAATAAATATATATGTGTATGTGTGTGTGTGTATACATATATATGCATGTATATATGTATGTAGAATATCAGAGATCTCAGAGTTCAGATGGAATATCAGATTTGGAAAGAACTCCAGAGATTTTGTTCAGCCTATATCTGAATAAGAATTCCCTCTATAGCAAAACCCATTGAGAGAGAGAGCAAGAAAGAGTGAGCGAGAAAGAGAAAGAGTGAGCAAAAGCAAGAGCAAGAGTGAGAGATGGAGACAGAGACAGAGAGAGAATATGAGAGAGAGAGAGAGAGAGAGAGAGAGAGAGAGAGAGAGAGAGAGAGAGAGAGTGTGTGTGTGTGTGTGTGTGTAAATGTAAACATACAAAGTTGCCCATTGAGTTTTTTCTTTAATTTTTCTTTATTTTATTTTTAAGTTATGGAATAAAACAAGCTTTTCCATAACATAGTTTAATTTAAAAAGATGATTGTACACATGAAACTGTAAAATCTTATTATGTTCAATTTGCTATTCCTCGAATAGCTGAAATAATTTAATTTTTTTTCTTACATTTTAACCTTCACATCTTTCACTCTTTTAGTTCTAGTTCTACTCTCTGGGCTGATCCTAAGCAGAAAAAGTCTAATACTTCTTCCACATGGCAATCATAGTAATCTTCTCCTTAAGTCTTCTCTTTGGGCTAAATATCCTTAGGTCCTTCAAGCAATCCTCATGTTAGTAGGAACTTGAAGTCTTTTGTCATTTAGTTGCCCTCATCTGGATACTTGGGAGCTTAGCAATGTTATTCCTAAAATATGTTGCAAATAACTAAATATAATATTCTTGATATGGTCTGTCACTGCATTAGTCCTGGACATTCTATGTCACCTAATATAATCTTAAGACTGTTATTACCCTGTTGACTCATGAACTCTCAGTTCCTCTTCATGTTATTGTTTATCCTTCGTTCTTGAAAAGAAGCAATGAGATCACAAAGTGATGTCTTGACTTGCAAGTGAACTGGATTTAAGTGAGATATTATTGCATAAAGTCTTCAGCCTCACTCTCTCTCCCAGAGTGACTGAAATCCAGTAGCAAAACAAAAAGTCAAAATGCAATAGATGACCGGAGTGTCTCCTATATCTGACTAATCTCTAAGCACTCCACAGCACCTGCTTCAACCACTTTCAAGGCCATTGGAACAAAGAGTTCATCTGCCCATTCAAGGGGAAGTCTTCATATGCTTGGGATAGACAATCCTCTATCTCTCTAATAGGTTTGAGGTCTGTGGGTTACCCTCAATAGGGTTTAGCCCATCTGCCTCAGTGTAGTGGTTTAAGAGATCTGGCCACTATACTACAGCTTCTTCAAGCAGGGGAGAGCTAGATAACAAATGTGGACATCAAAGTGAATGAGCAGGATTCAGTAAGCCCTCAGGTGCTACTCTTCCTGAAACATCCCTTAGACCTCACACACCAACATCTTCATGTAAGTTCCTACCATCCATATGGTACTTGTAAGAGTGATTTTTTTTTAAACTCGTGTAAGACTTTACATTTATCCCCATTTTGAATCCCAGATTTATCTTTCAGTGTATCAGCTATCCCTCCCATCTTTGTGATATTTGCAAATCTGGTAAGGGTGTCTTGTCACCTAAGCTTTCATTCAAGTCATTGATAAAAATGCCAAATAACACTGGGCCAACTACAGACTCCTGAAACATTCTACTGGATCCCTTCCTTTCAGGTGGCATTCACCCATCAAAGAGTCCAAGGATTCAGCGTGTCATCATCCACTCTTTCCATCTTGTTTATAAGAATGACATGAGACCCAATTTCAAAGGCTTTGTTGAAATTAAGGAATATTTTGTCTACCCAGTTCAATTTATGAGTTTTATAGACACACAGAGGAAATCATTTACACCAAAATGTTTGTTCCACTTAATAAGCCATTTCTGTGCTCTGAAATACTTTAGGACTTTATAGTAGGTATTTTTGTTAGGTAATAAGTAAGATCTAAGCTTCTCTTTCATGTTGGTTAAAAGTTTTGATTCAATTGGCATATTGGGTTTTGAATGCAGTAACCATTCATAAGTAAGAACTTTGTTTCCACATGATGGTATTCGTTATGTGGTAATATCCTAGAAATAATAAAGATACACGGACTTCAATTAGAACCATTGAATTAATTTATGATCATTGTGTAATTATTTCATTAACAGTACATTCCAAAAAATCAAAAATAAATAGAAGGAAGTTGTCACATTGTTACACAGATGAAAATCCTGCTAAAGTTTATGAATGGAGCTTATTTTTCTCTCATTATATGAATTAGTTAACAGTTCTACTGAGGGAAAAGAATATAACTTCCATATTATATTAGGACAAAACTTACTTCAAAAGACCCAAACTTTCACCAGCATATGAATTTCTTCTACCCTTGTAACATACAACCTCTTCATGCCTTAGAAGACAGTATCATGACTTGCTGCTGTTTTGTGGTGGTTAATCTGGGGATGAGTTTGCCCAGACTTAGCTGGTACTTTGCCACATCTATACTTAAAGACCTTTCTTCTAATTACTGAATGGGCTGTTGCCTCAGTCAAACTGAGACCTGTTAAAGACCTTAGTTTTTAAAAGTCAATGTCTTCCACTGCATCTAGGGTCATTTTCAATTGACCTAATCTATATCTGGCCATTGGACCCAAATGGTTCCAGAGGAAAAAGAGAGGCAGGTGACCTTGCCCAGCCCTCCCTCACTTAAATTCAATTCACTCACATGTTATGGCAGCATCCTCCTGATGTCACAGATCCCTTCAAGAACAAAAGACAAACAACCTCTAATGACCTTGTTAGCTTAGTAGAATCTACCTGAGATGTACATCCCTAACATAACCTTTCAGAATTCATCTCATCATCACAGTGAGTCACTATATTAAAAAGTTGTTATTCCCATCAACAAATAAATTTATTGAATGACTACTATGTATGAGGCAGTGTATTAGGTACTACAGCAATACAAAAGAAGGACAAGGTATAGTTCCTGTCCTCAAGGAGCCAGCTTACAATCTAGTTGGAAGAAAAAGCATAACTACATGAAAAATTAAATAACATGAGTGAATATTCAATAAAATAAAATTCAATTCAATTCAACCTTTTCCCACCTTGTGAATTCTTTCTTGGGATTCCATATTGCAAAGAGTCCCAAGTCTTCATCCCCCTTCTCCCAAAAGAGAGACCTGTTTCTGGATTTCTGGACTTCAAAATCAGGTACTTAGCAAAAATATGGTCCTTTTTCAGCTCCCTTTTTTGTGTAGTCTTTCCCTTTCCCATTTAGAATATAGGCTCCTCAAAAGAAGGGACTATCTTTTTTTTGCTTGTATTTTATTCCAGCATTTAGCACAGTACCTGGCACACAGTAAGTGTTTTATATTATAAATGCTTATTTCCTTTCTTCCTTTTCCACTCCCTTCTTTCCTTCCTTCTTTTTTCCTTCCTTCTTTTTTCCTTCCTTCCTTCCTTCCTTCCTTCCTTCCTTCCTTCCTTCCTTCCTTCCTTCCTTGCTTCCTTCCTTCCTTCTTCCTTCCTTCCTTCCTTCCTCGAAAAATGCACTCTTTGGGAATATAACCAAAAACCCAAAATTAAGTCCACAGGCCTCTGAACAGGGAAGAAAATAGGGGATTCACAGAGCACATGCTTTACTCAGTCAGTTTTGCTACAAAATAAAAGTATAAAATCAAACTTGGTGTCTGCTGTTTTCTGACAACTTTTAGTTCTTAGGTTACAGTCACAGGAGGTTAGAGAAAGGCTGCTAACAGCATGTATTCTGGCAGGAGGGAATGGACAAAAGAAGCATAAGCTAAAAATGCACATCATTCTGGAGCTCTTTGATTTCCCCAAATACTTCAACAGCATTATTTTATCATATTACAATAACGGATGTTCATGATGATAATGCTAAGCCATCTCACTCCCTCCAAAAAGCCCCCACATTAATTTGTCTCTTTATAGCTATTTACTAATACAAAAAAGTATGTAGTGCATTTGGGGGCACTTTTCCATCAAAAGCAGTTCATTTTGGTAGAAACATACAATAATTAAATGGATATACTTTAGCTATCAAGAAAATTCATTTAGCCACAGCACCCTAAACAACTCTTAATGAAGTCTTACTACAGTCATAATAATCATAATTAATTTCAATATAGCAAAATGCTGCCATTTCATTGAAACAGCAGTTTGATTTAAATGCTCAAAGATCAAAATGTTAACCACTTTCAGACTTTCACTGTTACTACCATTATAACATTTTAAAATCAAAGTGGGAGAGAGATAATTTTTCTCTGGGGATGGAAAAAAAAATAATTCTATCCAGTATTATGCACTTACTAGGAGGGAAAAAAAGACCATAAACTGTGGGACATATTTAATCTTCATTTTTAAAAAATTTACTAAGAAAATGAAGTATATTCAGGTTAATTCTCTCAGGTGAAACACTTATAATAAAAATTTCTTACATTAATTATAAGAAACAGGATTAAGTTACCAACAACAACAAAATGAAATTTCACAGAGGCAAAAAGCCAGATTTTTTCCAACCTATTTAGTTTAGATCAGATACATTAGAAACTGTAGTATCGGTTTTGGTTTTGTTGGTGTTTTTTTTTTTAAATCTAACACTGACTCATTTTTTGGCCTCCTTCTGCATTAAGTAAGGTACAATGGGGAGTTAGCTGATCGTACATATAAGAAAAACCATGAATTTGACTCATTTTTAATGTGTTCCATGCATGTTATAAGAGAGAAAAGCTGTGGAAAAATCATGTAATAACTTTGAATGTCTGGTTACTTTTCCCAAATTTCACAGCAAATTTGGAAAATATTCATGCACAAGGAAAGACCACATGTTGTAGTGAAGAAGGACCAGAGTAGGGTCCCAGGATTTAGTTCTGAGAATTTGTTGTTTGTTGTTCAATTGTGACCTCATTTGGGCTTTTCGGAAGTGTCTGAGGCTGGATTTCACCTCTGGTCTTCCTGACTCCAGGGCTCTCACACTATCCATCAGCCAGGTAGCTGCTCCTAACAGTGACCAATTCTTATTTTTACAATAAATGAGAACTAGACATCAACAAAAACCCTAGAAAGTGATATGGACTAAGGTGTTTCATTTCACTCAACTTAGTTGCTTCATCATTAAAAGAGGGAAACCATGTTTGCCTACTATTTAATTTATATACCAAAAAAGACAAATAATAAGATCAAGACTATTAAATTCTTGGGGAAAAGGCTCCTTTTTCAATATCCATGAAATTTTCTCTCAGGGTTTTAAAAAGCAGATTGTATTTTCATCTGCCTGGAATGATTTAACTTAAACTATACCTAAAGGCAGTGGGATGGAACTGACAAAAATCACCTTTGCAGCGATTAAATTCTGGGTCAGAAAGAGAAAGAGCAGAAAAGATTAAAGAAAGGAAAATGTATTTTGAAGCTCTTTATGAGCAATAAATTGTCACAGCGCCACACCCAAAGTAGGAATACCTCACCCCTGCCCAAATGGTGAGAAATCTCTATGCAATGAAATGGCTCTTACTTGGGTGACTAGTAGCTATCCATTGAGGGCAACACTCAAATGGCTTGAGACTTTACCCCAATTGAGCAGCCATTATTAGTATATGATTATATAGTTACAGGAACCTCCCAGTGATGAAACTCCCTCTATTTGATGCAAAGCACCAAATTCCTCTGCAATTATGATCTTATATAGGGATTCTTAGCCCTTTTTTAGACACTTTGGCAGGGTCTAGGAACTCCTCAGAATAAATAATGTTTTTAATGCATAAAATACAAAGAAAACCAATTATATTAAAATACAGTTAAATATTGAAAACAATGAAGTCCATAGATGACAGGTTAGAAATAGTAGGTCTTAGAAATTTGTCCAGTGATTTTTTTTTTTGCTTAAGGTCCTGAAAGCAGACATGTTGGAGGCAGAACTTTCTGATTCAAAGGTCAACCCAGTATCATGCTATAGTGAATGATCAAATTATTGTAGCAATAATAGGCCAAGGTCAACTCAGCCACCAGAACTAGTAATGTTGGACTTCCTCCAGGAAGTCTTCCTTTGTTATTTAAGAACTTTAAACTTCTGATTTGCCTTTCCCCTCAATTCAGCTTTGTAATTTTGCAAGTATGTGTTTCTGCATCACATGAAAATTTCAATTGTTCTCTTGCATAAAGAACTCCAGGAGGTCAAAGGCTAGGACTAACTACCCAGTGGCTAGCTAACAACTAGTTCACTGCTGCACTTTGTGCAATCTTGTTTGGGGTTGGGGGTTTTTAAACATAAGAATAACAGACTTCCTTGCTCTTCTAGCCACTACACTGGAGTTTATCCATTCTGCTTAGCCTAGACCTACTTCTCAAGCAATATAAGCTATGAGACCCAGCCAGGAGTTTCATTTATGAAAAGATCAAGGTGCAGAACTAATTTGGCATTCGCAACCAACTCAGCCTAAGTTTTCAGGCAAGTGTCCAAGCCATCTGCAAAATGAGAACTTTGACCAGATGATCTCTACAGTTTCTCCCACCTCTGAAATCTCCCCAAAGCTCCTCCTGTCCCTTATTTCCTCTCAGAAACCCCGGGCCACCTGCTATGGTACCACTGTACATAGAGCAACAAGCAAAATGGATCCAGGCCACTTTAAACAACTCACTGCCACCTTGAGCACCGCCTATGTTTTCTTTCTTTGGAACCTGTTTTCTCTGGCACAATGACATCCATGGAAAAATTCTTGGCTCTCCCCAAATAAATGACAGTGAAACGCTGTTCAAATATCTCCCACTGTCCCTGTCTCTCTGTCTCTATGATTCTCTCTCTCTTTCTCTCTCGTTCTCTCTCTCCTTCCTTCTTCCCTTTCTCTCTCCTCCTTCAGCTTCTCTTTACCCCTTTTTTTCTCCCTCTTCCAATTCTTCCCTCTTACTCTCTCTTTTCTCCCTCCCTTCCTTTCTCCCTCTATCTCATTCGCCAAAAATCAGGAAGGGAAGGAAATTTTAGAGATCATGCTATCTACTCCCCTGCTGTTAGCTAACATAATATTATTTTAAATAAAAATCCATTCTGGACATTTTTTTTTTCATCTTAAAGGAATAAATTTAGGTGTGTTTCCACAGCCTAAAGTTGCACACCACTGGCAGCAGAAGTCTAGGGTGTACACCAACAAACCATTCAGACACACCCAAATGAGGCTTATTTCTGGCACAAAATCCAGAAAGGGTTGTTGCTCTGGTGGCGAACAGCAAAGCCATCCATGGCAGGGAAGGGAGGAACTTTCTGGGAAAGTACAGTGTGAAAGAAAAAAAAATAAGAATAATTTTTTAAATGGCAGCTGGTAGTTTCACATAGCTGAAGACAATGATTGTGGTTAGTGATCAATACAAATAGCTTTAGTTCTCCTCACCACCGCCAAAAAGGGAAGAAAAAAGCACTGGTTAAGAAACTCCCCGTAGTACTTAGAAATCTGTTTCTACTCTGAAACTACTCTCAATCTTTCCAAAAGAAGCATCTTCAAGGATGTGAGATAATTCTGTATGTTGATAGGGTGCCAATTTGATTCTATCTTCTATCTTCTATCTATCTTCTATCAATAGAATTATTTTAAATTAAATTACTACTAACAAACACATAGAGAATGTTAGGTTTGATAATAGTATCCCACTGCAAAAATGTCTCTGAGAGTTCTGAGGAAGTCTCATATGCTGTCATTACTTTCTGTATTGTACTTGCTTTTTCTCCTAAGTGCAATCACCACATCAGTCATTATTTCTATCAGCCTCCTTCCCCTCTCTAAATTTTGAACTCCACCCCTGGGATACCTAGCTCTGATAGCTTTCACCTTATCTAGTCCAGAACCAGGATTCAATTATCACTTGAGCATCTTCCTTCCTGTTCCCCACCCCAACACCAACCCCCTTATAGCTTCCTTTATGTGTTAACTTCCTCTCTTGACTATATGCTCTTTGAGGTCAGGAACTACTTTCTTTGTTGTTGTATTTTATCTATTTATCTACTTAACTATCTACATGGCAATCCAGAAAACAAGATGTGTTTCACAGTTGGTGACAAAATATTGATTTTGTTATTCTATTAAAAATGCTTCTATATGAAAAATCTCCTTGGGGACAAAGACTTGAAAATTCTAACTATTCCATAAGCAGTTAAATCTATAATGATATCCATTTAAAATAAGGCTGACAGAGACTGCAAATTTACTACTTCACATCAATGTTAGTGTGTGTCATAATAATATTTTGTCAGGCTTTGCCAGGACAGAGAATATATCCTATTCTACTTGATATCCCTTGGTATCCCTTATAACACTCGATATACAGTCAATGAATGTGTTACTAGAAAGGCAGTGTGATATAGCAGAAGAAAACAGCAGTGACTGCAGAGGAATTGAGTTCAAATTTTACCTCTAAGGTAGGGAAATAATACTAATTCTATCAATTTCATAGTTTTGTTCTAAGAAGAGAATTTTATATATTTCTGTAAACATGTATAAACGCCAACTTTAATGATGATCACAATGCAACTACACATTTACAAATATTATAAAATAGGGAGAAAGACTAGATAGATTTTAGTAATTCTAAAGTAAGGTCTTAATTCTGTTTTTAAGAATGGGAAACAGAAATTTGCAGGAATTAGAAATAATAAAGCCTAGAGTACAAAGGAATAAGTAAGAAGAGGGGCTGAATAAATACTTCAGTATTTACTATATCCAGGAACTATCCTAAATCCTTTATAAACATTATATATAACATTATAAAGTACCTACTATGGGCCAGACACTGTTTTAAGCACTTTACAAATATTATCTTATGTGATACTCATACCACTCTGGGAGATAGATGCTATCATTATTCCCATTTTATAGATGAGGAAACTGAGGCAAAAAGAGGTTAAGTGAATTGCCTAGGATCAGTGTGTCTGGGGCTGAATTTAAACTCATTTCCTGACTCCAGGTCCTTGAATTCTAAAAACTCTAGATAGTAACAGGATAGATACTATTCTGTATTTGAAAAAAGGAGAAGAATTGACTAACAGATTTTAAAGTCATTTTGATTATTTCAGAAAAATCACAGAGTATTCAAGTGATATCAATAAACTAGAAAATCTTGGCATAATGTGGCACTAATCCTCCAAAAAATAAATGAAAAAAAATGAGAAATTAACGCTCTGAAAGCTGGATCTGACTGCAATAATGGAACATAGTGAAAAATCTGTAAACATCTAAAGGGTAATTGACATCAAGCTGGGAGGCTAGATGTAGATTTATAGAGAAAAGCATGGTGAACAAACAAGCCTTTTTCTTTTTTTCAAAAGAAATTCAAAATTAATGGAAATGAGATCCTGTTAGGTACATATGAAAGGAATCCTCAAATTTTACAGCTGACTTAGATGTAGATATGAATTAATTAAGGAATAGAAGAAAGGGAATGAGAAACAGAGCTGTTTCTATTCAAATTCATTACAGAAAGAAGACAATTGCCTAGCTAATCTGCGCAAAATCATGTCTTTAAAAAAAGGAGATATTCATAAGAGCATATACTCCAACTGTTAATAATTTTTGGAATGACCAATTTGGCTTCCAGTAGTTAGCACAGTGCCAGATATTTATAAATGCTTATTGACTTGGTTACTTAACCCAAATATTAATACCACAACTGCATTTCAAGAAAAGTGACAAAGGGATACTCATCTATGTAACAGCTAGTTGGCAAAATGGATAGAGTGCTGGGCTCTGAATCAGGAAAACTCTTCTTCCTGAATTCAAATTTGTCCTCAGACACTTACTAGTTGTGTGACCTTGGATATATCATTTTGCTTCACTGTTTGCCTCAATTTCCTAATTTGTAAAGATGAGCTAGAAAAGAAAATGGCAAATCAGTCCGGTATCTTTGCCCAGAAGGGGTCCCAAAGAGTCAGACATAACTGAAAATGACTGAAAAGCTATGAGCTTATTTTATACATTACTGTTTCTAATTATTTTTGAAATTCAGGGAAAAATAAATGGCTTCTTAATTGAAAAAAACAGTAATAGCCCTAGAGAACAGATAATGAAACAGGTCTCCTTCCTCATAGCAAAGAGGCAGGGGACTAATAGAGCAGAATAATTTTTATACTGTCAGATGTAATCAGTGAGTTGGGAAGCTTTGCTTAATTGTTTTTCTTTGTTACCAGGCAGGGTTCAATCTGGAAAGGATGGAATAGGATGGGTGGGGAGTGAAGACAGCTTTTTCCAGAAATGACTGTGATGAAAAACAAAAAGTATCAATAAAAATATTTGTAAAGAAAATAAATATATGACTTTTTAGGGACCTTTCTATTACTTTCTGTTAAGAAAAAACATCACAGTCCAAATGTCTGCTTCACTCTAGTCAGCTTTCTCCGGACAATTCTATACAAAATTTATATAGAGCAGAAAGACTTCATTTCCAATTTCATCAGAAAAACTGTATTATGGCCCATCAGGTACCATAGAGTTAATTTAAAAGTTTAATGCTTACCCCCTAATCCCGTCATACAAACTAAAATAATCTAAATTCTTCTCTGGTTCCATGACCCAAAGAGAACTTCAAAATATGCCTAAGAGGTTTTCTATGCTAACTTCTTTCTTTTACATACAAGGAAAACTGAAACTCAGAAAGATTAAAGGTCCAGGTTCACATTGGTAGTAGAGGGCAGTCAGATTTTTAAACCCAGACCCTCTGAACTGAATCTAATGCTCCCTGTAGTATTCATTTTAGTCTTTTAATCTTATCACAGATAAAAATTTGCACATAGAAAAAATTAAATCATGAAAGGCTAATGTATGCAATGTTTCTATATTGATATTCATACCAAAGTTATATGATAGTATAGACTCTTCTTCTCAGCCAGTGTCAAGGCTTAGGCTGGTGAACTGCTTGGGATCTGGAAATTATAAACTACAAAAGAGCTAAAGCTGACTGGGTGTCAGAACTAAGTCTGGCATGAATATAATAAGCCTCTGGGATTGGAGACCCAACAAGTTGCCCAATGAGGCTGAAGCAACCAGATCCATGACACAGCAGGATCGCAGCTTCCATGCAGCTCAGTACTGAGATCTAATCATCCGTGGCCACTGCACGTAAAGTCTTGTTGAAATAGGAAGGCTGACCTCCAAAAAAAAGGAGGAGATATGAAAGGGAGGAAGTACTTCTCACTGCCACATATAAACTCCGCCCAGTATTTATTCAATCAGCGATCAATTCTTAAGTACCTGCTATGTGCCAGACAGGAGCTATGTGATGGAGACACAAATACAAAGAAGGAAATATTCCCAACTCTCAAAGAGCTTACAATATATTCATATAAAAGAACAATCTTCCTCACACCATTCTCTATAGTACCTTAATAACTTACCACACCCAGAGCACAAGTATTTAGTCTTCCACTCTAAGAGTGTAATTGTGGGAGAATCCCACCAGTCTGGTCAACATGGTAGCCCAATGGATAGGGCACCAAGCTGGGCCTGAAGCCATGAAGACTCGTCTTCCTGAGTTCCAATCTGGCCTCAGACACTTACTAGTTGTATGACACTGGCCAAGTTACTTTAACCCTGTTTACCTTGGTTCCTTATCTATAAAATGAGCTGGAGAAAGAAATGGCAAACCACTGTAGTATCTCTGCCAAGAAACGGGGTCACAAAGACTCAGGATTGAAAACAAAAACCCACAGTCAAATCTAAGTTCGATAGTTTCTAGTCATTCCCTGAGGATTCTACCCTCCAGGATTTCTCCTCCACAAGGTAGTCCTCAGCCTTACATTTGCCTGAGCTGGTCTGTCATTTGGTTATAATGATGTACTGCACATATAGATTGCTGTTGATGTTTCTGGCTGTCTCCCCTAAAGGGACTCTCAGGGGACAGAATGCTTTTGATTATTTCTCAACCTTAGATGGAAGAGGAGGGATTTGGCTCAGGAACTCAGTTCAAATGACATATGGTCTCCTGGGACCATTCCCTTGAACTCTCTTCTGACTGAGAAAAATTTCTCTCTCAGAGGTTTACCTGACCCCTTGGCTTGCCAAACAGGAAAAACCTAGGCTCTCCACAATGGATCCCCACTGACTAGAAAATGCGTTGATTCCATTGTAGGAGCATCATACTTTTCTCATAAAGTTTGATTCTAAGTGAAAAATCCAAACACCCCTTGAAGAGGTAAAAAAAAAAATAATAATAGCTTATATTTATTATATAGTGTTTTATGTTTGCAAATACATATATACATATCTATATATATGTATACACACACATATATACATATCACTGATAATCACAAGTCTATAAGCTAGATGTTCCTATTATCCTCATTTTACAGCTAAGTAAACAGAGAAGCAAAATACCTTTAAAAATCTATAGTGGTAAACCTCCAGAGAAAGAACTGGTGGGGTCTGAATGCTGCTTGGAATCATACTTTTAAATTTTTTTCTTTAATGTTATGGAGTGGCTAATATGGAAATGTTTTATATGATTACATATGTATAATCAATTTTTTTTCCTTCTTAAGGAAGGGAAAGGAGAAAGGGAGGGCATGAAAACATGGAACTCAAAATTTTTAAACAATGAATGCTAAAAATTTTTGTTTACATATAATTGAGAAAAATAGATTTGTTTTAAAAAATCAAGTCTATGGTGGGATAAAAGTAACTTTACTATGACTTTATACCTTAATATAAATGAATTTAAGAAAGTGATTTCTGAAATATTGAAACAGTATGAGGACACAGGATAGCAAGAGCTTCTTAGTTTTGCCCAATGCTGGTGCTACCTAAATTCAAAAACTAATATGAAAGACCCTTTGTATATAAAAGCAAGCTCTTCCAAGCATAACTTATTTCAGTCCCGTTTGACTCTTCATGACCCCATTTGAGGTTTTCTTGGCAAAGACACTCGAGTGGCTTGTCATTTCCTAGAGTATAACCTAGAGAGGAAGAAAGGGCTGACACTCATTGAGGATGTGTGATCCAGGGTAAATAAACTGGTCAGCCAGTTCAATTTAATAAATATTTATTGTCTACCATGGGTGGAGCATGACTGAGACACACACTTTGTGTAAGACGCAATCTGCATCCTCAGAATGCTTATACTATAATAAGTTGGCATATTATTGAGCCAGGTGATACATTAACTTCTAGGCATCCAAATTAGCTCACTTGGTAACTAAAGCAGTGTGTGAATAACTTGGGATAAGCAATAATTTTGATATGGTTTCATTTTGTTACAGCAAAAGCCATGCATATATACTTCTACTGGCACTAGACTAACTCAGAAAATCCATCTTGGAATAGATGAATGCAGACTGCATGGGTTTCTTTACCATTAATTTGTTTTAAGTCGGTGAAGAATTGTATTTCATACCAAACATATTTTATTGCTCTTTTGTTGTGTTTTCAAATCTATGGGTTTTAAGGATAGATATTACTCCAAGGAAATGCACAAAAGCAGTAAGAGCACACTTCAACAATTCTTAGAGATATCACAGTGGCTTTTGGTGTGGAGAAGTCAAGGATCATTCAAACCCACAGTGAAACAGGATCAGTGCCATAGAAACACAAAAGAAGATATGGTTGAAAACAAAAACAGCACCAACAACTGACAAGACTGTTGCTGTGAAATAGCCCGATTAATTCTCAGGAAAAAAGCAAAGGCATTCAAAAAGACCTGGCAGCTGTGGACAGGCTGTTACTGGTTCCTCTACAGGAGGTTTCTTGAAATTGTTGAATAGGTTTCTTGAAATAGAAAGAATTGTAAGACCAGTTTTTCAAAAATCTGCCAACAATTGTTATTAAGAAAAAACTACTGTCATGGGAAAGACTTGAAGATTAAGAAAAAATTTTTGAAGATTTTTTGAAATCATTTTATGAAGATTGATTTTTTTACTGATGAAACTCACTTTTTCATTTAGTTTTTGCCAAAACTATTAGCAAAGAAAGTCTAAATAAAATCTCGGCATCTTTATCAGACCCAGGTTTGAGGGATTTTTTTTTTATTTCCAGTTGCTCTAAATATGCTGATAAATAGAGAAATAGAATGATTGTAGAATTATAGAAATTGTCAAATGAAGAAAGGATATTTCATCATGACTTTACACCATATCACATTGTATGAAAGGTTGAAAAGTTTATCCAAAAGGCAGAGATAAACATACTTTGTTAGCCAAAGAAGTCATGTGATTTGAAATCCATTGAAAACCGAAGGGTTATCATCAAAGCAAGGCTTACACAAATAAATTGTTCATTAAAGGTATGTTTAATATCCAATTTGATATAAAGTATATATTCATTTCCAAGAATTAAATATGTACAAATATCTTACTAGCTCACCAAATAATGTAAAATAAATTTTTAGCAAATTATATTAATATTTCAATGATGTAAAAACTTTATTACAAGCCAATAACTTAGTTATTTTTCTTTGTCCCAACTAATACAAATACCACTGTACATAAGACAGTAGGATTATAGAGCCAAGACCTTGGAAGCCTCCTCATTTTATGGATAAAGAGACTGAAGCATAGAAAAGTTAAGTGACTTACATGTTTCAACAAAAGAAATAATACATATAAATATAGCATACATATATTTATATTTAGTACCATATACCTCTAAAAGTTCTATTTTTGCTGAAATTCCATAAGGTATCAGGATTCTTTTCTTTCATTGTAAGAATAGACCTTCATTGTAAGAATAGACCTCCTTCTTTCAAGGGTAGCTACAAGCAGCAGAATAAGGATACTACAATTGACTGGGGGAAAAGGGTTTATTATACATTAAAATATTTCTTATCAAAACAGGGCATAAGCATGAGAAGTAAAAGTAAATAGTTTGGCAAGTCAACAAAACATCAATATTTACAACATAACGCTACAAAGTACTTTCCTCTTGTTTTGCCCACTAATAATGATGATGATAAAACTCTATTAGATATTCAGATTCCAAAAAAATCAAAGTCATTTGGGAACATGTCATACCACAATCCTAATTGTCACTAGAATTATCCCAAAGATGCTTTCATTGAATTCATAGATGAGCTTATATCACAATCATTTTATTCATTTACAAGAAAATAGTAATTCTTCCCACCTATACAAAAACCTTACAGAATATTTCATACAGCAGAATAGCAATAGGATAGCAACTTAGACTATTTCTATTTGAACTCCATCTTAAAGAAGAGGAAAAAAAACAAATAATAACAACATCTCAAATTTATACAATGCCTTAAGAATTTTAAAGTATTTTCTTCAGAATGTCCCTGTGAGATCATGAATACATATACATGTAGTCTAATTTATAGAGGAGGAAATGGACTCAGATAAAATTAGTGACTTATCCCAATTGTACAGCCAGAATTGGGTAAGCCAGAAAGAATCTGACTCCTAGTAAGGCAGAAATACTCCTGTAAGACTGCACAATATGGAGGCAGCTAGGTGACTCAGCGGATAGAGCACCAGCCTAGGTGTCAGGAGGACCTGAGTTCAAATAGGACCTCAGATACTTGACACTTATCAGCTCTGAACTCTGGACAAGTTATGTAATCTCTATTCACACACAGACACACTCAAGACCACACAAGATGATGCTCTTAGCATGAACTTCCAGATAATCAACTGTCTTAATCATGTTGATAAAGTTTAAATTCTTACTAAAGCAGAAACTTTCAAGTTGAAGATTCTGGCACTGTACCAAGCAGACAGCTAAAGCCTGGAATGAGAAATTACGCATGGAATAAGAAAACAACAAACAGAGTACCAAGAGATGAAGTCAGCCCATCCCAGGGGAGATATGTCAGCAAACAAAATGGCCCAAATACTCAATGAATCAACATAGGGCTATGTTGATGTAAGAAATATATATGTTAGTTGAAATCAATCTGATAAAATATGTAATTTTGACTTTTTCAATAGCATACTTCATTGAGAATTTAGATCTCAAAAAGAGAGATGTTAATCATCAATGAGCATTTTGGATGTGCTCCAGACACACAACTAGTCCACTAGTACCCCATCTCCACAGGTTTAGTGTCCCCAGAAACTGTCACTGCCCATTAATACAAGCCTAGAAACAGGGCAGAGAACTGGCTAAAAATAGTGCTAGGAATTTGAGTGAAGGAATGGGAAGGGATTCTAAACTGTTTGTACACTTCTCAAGGCCTAAAGATCAGAATTTAGCCTTCCCTGGAGGTCTTTCCTGGCTATCTTGCGAAAAACAAAATATCAGTTGTGTGTGGATCTCTGTGCTGAAAGATAAATTATAGATTTCTCTCATTATCTAACTATACTATAGCTTACTTGATTTATGAAACAATCTATCCCTTTTCTTTTTCTCCAGGAATCCACAAGCCTGCAAAATTTTTTTTTCAATGTGATACTTCACTCTTAGGAGAAATACATTCATTTCAAGGAAACCGATCCCAACCTGTTCTAAAAAGTTTCTGAGTGGTAATGAGAACAACACTAAAATTCAATGAGCCTTACTCTCCCCCTCCATGTTCTTCTGGGCCCCAGGGGCAGATGTTACTTATTTTTTAAGAAGTACAAGGTAAATCATGGATGAATAAAGAGACCTCTGTGGATTTTTGTATCTTCAGAGAAAGAGAGAATTCCTAAATGTCAGAACTGAAAAATACAGATTCCATTTAGTTCCTTTAAACTCACACAGTCACTCCCTAGGTTAAGGTCTCATCACCTCTTGACTAAACAATTGCAAAAACTTCCTAATTTGTCCTAAGTCTGTTCTCTCTTCCAATCTACCCTGCATACAGTTGCCAAAGTGATTTTTCAAATGTGCAGGTTTGCCCGTGTAAAATTACTTCTTTCCTTCCCCCCATTCACTAAATTCCAGATGCTCTCTCTCAAATCTAGGATCAAATAAAAACTCCTCTACTTTGTATTTAAAGCTCTTTAAAAAGTGGCTCCTTCCTACTTTTTTCCAGTCTTCTTATACATAATTCCCCTCCATTTATTCTCTGATCTATAGTTGTCTATTTGTCTTTCTCATCCATGATGGGACATCTCCCATCTCCCATCTCCCTGACTTTGCAATGCATATCCTCTATAGCTTTTCCCTATATCATTTAGGTATAAATGAAATAAATGTTCTCCCTCCTCACCTCATCCTTTTAGACAAGACTTGCCTCAAACACCACCTTCCACAGAAAGCTTTCTAGGTCTCCTCATATTACTGCCTTTCCTTAAAATTACCTTCTAGCTACTCTCTCCATGTAGAGTGTTTGCAGTCCTTTATATATGTTTCGTATCCTCTGTTGGGATATAAACTCCTATTATGCAAAACAAAGAATTCCCTAGATGTTTCAGAGACAGAACTACTGTATTACTCAGATATAGGAACATAAGGATATAGATTCAGAGTTGGAAAGGACCTCAAATGTCATTTTCCATAATCCTTTTACTTTAAAGAGAGAGGAACTGAAACTACTTAAGGGCAAACAATCCATCAACATTCCTTAAAGACAGAATTTGGCTTGGAGGTTGGTTGATTTGGTTTGTTTTGGTTTGGTTTAGTTTGGGTTTTTTTGGTTCTTGTTTTTCTCTTCTTGGTACTTCTTAAGCACTTTAAAAATCTTTATTGATTCATGCATTAGTTGATTCATAAACTAACCAGTTTATGTTAACTAGTTAACATAAAGTGATCCATTTTCTGGGTCACATAATTAATTAATGGCAGAATTAGTGGAAGTTGACTACTCTTTCCACTTTGCCACATTGCCTTTCTTTAAACCCATAGGCTTGCCTAAGAATATCAAAATAATAATTACTTTTATTGCTAGCATATAGCATTTTAAGATTTGCAAAGCACCAGACAAAAATTACTTTATCTGACCCTCATAATAACCGTGTGAGGCAGATACTGTTGTTATCCCCATTTTAACGATGAGAAAACAGGTTAAGTCAAGTGATCTGCCCACTTACTACACAGGTGGTAAATGACCAAGGCATGAGTAGAACTCAGTTATCCTAATCTAAATCTGGCCACTGGCTCCAGATGACTCTGGAAGGAAAAGTGAGGCAGGCAACCTTGCATAGCCCTCCCTCATATAAATAAATGGATTTATCATGGCATCATGGCATCACCTCCCTGATATCATGGTCCTCTTCAAGAACAAAGGACAAACAACAGAACTCAAAGCCATTCTATTATCATACAATTACATAACCTACTCATCCTGAGGAAGATGGAATAAGGACTAGGATTATTAGCCATTATTTACTGATTCAAATATAACCATCATATACATATTATATATTTATATATGTTATATATATAATATGTTGTTATTATATCACATATTATGTACATTACTATATATAATATATATTACATAATATGTTTTCTCTATATATGTAATATAAATAAATAGTTTTATACAACATGGTCATATAATATACATGCAAATATAATCAGTTATATAGTATATATTTTCTATATATAATATAGTTATATAATGTTATATAATATAAATACATATGTAGTTTGTGTATAAATGGTTATACAGTATATATTTGCAAATATAATCAGATATAACTGATTCAAATTATATGCTAGAGTGTCATATTTGTTTGTTATTTTGTAGAATATGAAATGTTCCCACAGAAGAGGCTCCATGAGGTAGTTGATAAATAATATAAACACTCTGCAAGACTTCAAATCTTTTATTACAAAAAAGATGTGATTTTTAATGTTACTCATATCAAAGAAATTCCCTTCCTAGTCAGTCACTGAAGAGAGACAAGAGTACATTGTAAACTGCTATCATGTCTGAAAAGCCTCACCTTTTGAGAAAGAATTTCACCTTGTAAAGTATTCTAGCACAAATCCCTAAAGTAGTAAGGAGCACTTTTCTTTCACACACCACTAACAAATAACACAAGAAAGAAGAGTTGGTATAAGCTGACAAAGAGGAGTCAATTATGTTAGTGATGCAGAAATCAGACAATGTTTTGAATGGTGCTGACAAGTAGGAGACACCAATGGCCACAATGAGGAGGAGGAGGAAGATGTTGTTGGTTTTGGAGGCACAGAAAATCACTGGGGACAAAACTGCTCCAGGTTTTGACTTGCTGATTAGTTTTTCAATAAAGCAGCCAAGTTATGCTGCCTGTGAGGTCATGTGGCTAGATGTGAGTGATCTATCCCCCTTTTTAAAGAAATAGGCACATAAATAAAAAGCAGACTGATGTCAGGGACATTTTCAAAAAAACAAGTTTTGCTAGGATCAGTCCAGTCTTTGAAGATATCTTCATTTGCCTCTCAAACTGTAGCTAGACAGGCCAAGATAATATATTCCTAATGATATTGTTTTAATGGTTAAAAACAATGTTGTACTATGTCAAATGATATACTCTGTCAAAGTAATACATTTAGAAAAGCCATCATTCTAAAAGTGGGGTGGGGTTAAAATTAAAGATCTGGGAATTAAAAGATTAACCCTTAGTTGTTGGTGAAAAAAAATGTATTATTCAGGAAAAAAAGAACTCCCTAAGGTTTCTAAAGAGACACAACTTTATTACAATTCGCAGGAAGAGAGATTTAGAGTTGAGAAGGACATTAGATGCTATCTAATATAATCCTCTCATTTTAAAGACAAAGAAAACAAAAATCAGAGAGGCAGAATGATTTGCTCAAAGTCATAAGTCCATCAATAAGCATTCATTAAGCACTATGTACTAGGTACTATGCTAGTTACTGAGGAATAGAAATGGGATCCACTAAGTATCCACCAGAAGCATCATCATCATGAGCACCACCACCACCACCACTATTAGCATTTATATAGCATCAAAAATTTACAAAGCATTTTACATATATTGACTCATTTGATTCTCATAACAGTTCTAGAATACAAATTCTATTATTACACCAATTTTATAGATGAAGAGACTGAGGCTGAAAGAGTTAAATAACTTGCTCAGGGCCACACAGCTAGTAAGTTTCTGAGACAAGACTTTAACCCAGTTCTTCTGACTCGAGGTCCTCTGCTGTCTGACCCACCTATCTGGGTCATATATTATTCTATTTTATTAAATATATTATATTATTCTCATATATTCTGT
This sequence comes from Antechinus flavipes, assembly GCF_016432865.1. Taxonomy (NCBI): domain Eukaryota; kingdom Metazoa; phylum Chordata; class Mammalia; order Dasyuromorphia; family Dasyuridae; genus Antechinus; species Antechinus flavipes. The sequence continues at coordinate 163,365,960 of NC_067402.1, forward strand.
TTTATATTATTCTATTTTTAAAAATACAACATGTCCACTAATTGTAGATATAAAATAAATAGACAGTGATTGGGAGTAAATTGTAGGTATTAAATAGCAAAGCCAAAGTCTGAAGACAGGTTCTTTGATTTCAAATCTGTGATTTTGAATCACATCCCATTGTCCCACTTCCTCAATATCTCTCATAAAAATAGAAAGAAGAGGGAAATAGAAATCAACCTCAATTTAGGTAATCATTAGAATCATTTTTAAAATATGGGTTTCTTAATTACCATTCTAAAGAAAGTTTTATAGAAGGAAAAACTCCGGCATGATGAGGTTAAAGGATTTAATCAAAGCTGTTCCAGGTCTGGACTTCATCCTCACTTCTGTGTGCTTTAGTATAGTTATACTGCCTGAAAATTTTGTCATGCTAGGCATGTCATAAGAAAATGTTAGTATTGCCATCATTTGCTTCAGACAGCAAACAACATCATTGGCTAGAGTTTGCAGCTCAGGAAATTAACTGGTTATTGATAGAAGAATTTCTGGCTTAGCTTTATTACTCCTATTTACTTAAGCTGTGACATCAATTATAGCTCTGGTTCTATCTGGTTAGTTCTAGCCCCTTCTGTACATTCCAGGTAAATCCCCTAGTATTTGCTTGTCAGTTTATGATTTTACCTGATGTAGTTTTTCCCCTTCTGCTATTAGTTTTTTGATGTGCACATCTTTGCCTTTCCCTTGTGCCCTCTGTAAAATTCCATGGTTTCCATCCTGCAACTGTAACTAAAGACTATACAAAGTTGCTAAAAATTATATTCGGGGTTAGTGGTTTTCATATCCCATAGATCTGTACTCATAGTTAATTAAATAAGTATGATTGGCAATAATATCTATCAGTGAATACCTGGACACTTTGTACGTCAATCATTTAGAATCACATATATTATCATTTGTCTTTTCACCTTTTTTTTTACAGGAATCAGTAACTCAGTCATGAAAAGGCTGAGACTAAGGACCTGGCGTTCCAGATGGGGATTCTGTCACAGGTGAAAACTATGACAAGAACTGTGCACTCAAGTAAAAGCAGCACCAGCAGCAACTACAAAGCAGCACTAAATCCTAAAGCTATTGATGTCATATTGATGGAAATTATCTCACAGGAACCATGGAGCATGAATGGACATTTTGTGATTTCTTCTAGTTGGCTAACCATGAGGATGGGAGGAGACATTTTTGGAGTGGTAATGTAGCCAGAATTTTAAAGTCTTGCAAGTTATTTTGGAATACCTCTTTGCCATATTTGGAGGAGAGTGGTGAGCTGATGAATCTGGTGAGAGATTGTGAGTTAAGGGAAAAGGCCTTGGAGTCTTCTTTCATTGTCAAGCCATATGATCCAGGAACAGTTCTCTGTTCTTGCTCTTTTTGCTTCTTTTTTGACCTAAGTGCAGGAAGAGAATTCTTTGGCCTGGTTAGGAGAGCAAGTCACAGGAATGTGAGAATCAGAATCCAGGCTAAGCATTACTTCTACTACTCCAGCATCAAAAAAGCAAGGAGCAATTTTTTGGATCCATGCCATGACAATGAATGCTGAATTGAGGACGCATGTGGCAGTGATCCCATCTTTGGACATGAACTTGTTGGGACCAGTGCTAAATAGGAATTGAGCTGTTTTGAGCCTCAAAAAAAGTTAGTGGCATTGAGGTTGAGGATAATATGTCCTGTAAGTATTGGGGAAAATGTTTGTAGATTCTTAAATTAGTTTTAAGTAAAAAATCCCTTTTAAAAGCCAATCAATATTCAAGGCAACTCCAATGGACTTATGATAGAAAGAGCCATTCATATCCAGAGAGAGAACTGTGGAAACTGAATGTGGATCAAATAATAGTATTTTCACTTTTTGTTGTTATTGTTTGCTTGCTTGGTTTTTTTCTTTCTCATGGTTTTTTCCCTTTTGATCTGATTTTTCTTGTGCAGCATGATAAATATGGAAATATATTTAGAAAATATGTACATGATTAACTATGTCAGATTGCTTGCTCTCTAGGAGAGGAGGAAAGAGGGAAGAGAGGAAGAAAAATTTGGACTACAAGATTTCACAAAGGTGAATATTGAAAATTATTTTTGCATGTATTTGAAAGAATGAAATACTATTTTTAAAAAGCTAATCAATATAAATCATCTTTTATACTCATGCTGTGGTCTAATAATGAAAGAATAATGACAATTCAAGTTAGTTAGTCTATCAAAAAGCTAAGTATATGCCAGACACTGCTAAACTTTAAATTACCTAGAAGCATAGTCTTCAGGATAATAGTATGTACTCTTTTCAGATGACAAAGTAAATAAAAACAGTCTATCATTCAGACTAGAGACATTATCTTAACCAGAAAGGAAAGGTTATGTAAAAAATGTTATTTTTAAGATTTTTAGAACTTCAGAAAGTACTCACACTAAAATTCACCTTGTAAAACAATCCTCTTAATACAGTTCTTTGTAAAGGTTAATTAACACTGAGATTATGGATAGCTGCAGGTGAGCTAAATCAGATTGTGGACAATAGAAGAAATGAGAGTTAACTTGCCTTAAAATTATATAAACACAGCTGCCTACCAGCCATAAGGATGTTGTGTTACATCCATTTCTTCCTAAGATTACAATTCAATTTCTAGAGATGACAATTCAGTTAAAACCCTAAACACTGGAAGACAACTACAAGGATCAATAAGAGCAACGAACATGAATAACCTCGTGCTCTGGAAAAGACATAGGAAACTCTATGCTGTGAAGGGGTGGCTTGGGAGACTAGCCTTCATATCTGGGAAACCTACAATGACAAAGCTAGGAATGAGTCAGAATGCTTGGGTGATGCAAATATTGATCGTGATTAAATCAAAGTTATAATTGTTTTTCAGCATCAGTTAAGAAGGTATTCAGCTGTGATTGGAATAACCAAAAAAGCAAAAATACAAGAATACTGAGAGAATTCCTGTCCTCTTACAGGGAATAATGACAATTCAAGTTAGTTAGTCTATCAAAAAACTAACTATATGCCAGACACTGCTAAACTTTAAATGCCAAACAAAGGAATTTATATTTGACCCTAGAGAAAGCCAGGGAACAAGATACAAGCATTAAGAACTTACTGTATGCATGGCATTGGAGGAGATATAAAAATTACAAAAGCCCTTGTGATCATGAAATTTGTGCTCTAGTAGATTGAGATGGGCTATATACAAAAATCTATATTTTCTAATGATATATAAGTTCCAAGTGCTATGGGAAGTCTGAAAGGGTCATTCCAATTAGGTATATCAGGGAAGTTTTATTTAATATATGAATTAGGTTGTAAGGCATAGGGAAACCCATCCACTGGAGAACTATTTGTTTGAGAGGAGATTCAAAAATTGGGGTGGACAAAGTCAAATTTAAATGGAACTCTTTATTTATTTTTCTATTTCTAAACATTTGTGGAGAGGAAATTATATAGTGTTCTATGTACTTAAGATAAATTTCTATATAATGGAGAATGTAATTCTTTCACTGAGACACTTGAGGATTAAGGGATCAATTCTTAAACTTTTAAATTTCATAATAAAAGGAAAAAAAGAGAAGTAGCAAACACAAAGACATGTTAGCAAAACAATGTTCATGGAAAGAAAAAAAAACATTCTTCTACCATCACTAAGCATTTCTGGGTCTGTCAAATACTCAGAGTTTCTAAGGATGGATCTTTCATCTAAAATTAAACATGGACTATTTGGGGGAAGGGAAGAAAATTCTCCAAAAGCTAGAAATTAAAAAGTTACTGAAAATATATGGAAAGAACACACTCCATTCTTTACCTCAGTTTTCCTGTCTCTAACATGGGGAGATTGGTGATGAATTCAGAAAACCAAAGATTTTCATGAACTAATGCAATTCACGCAGAGTGAAATGAGCAGAACCATAAGAATATATTGCATGATGACCACAATAATACAGAGGAAAGGAATTGAAAGAATTTGAAGGAATTAAAAGAATTTAGATTTCAGATTAATGCAATAGCCAAACATGAGTTTAGAAGACTGATGATGAAGACCATCACCCATAACATTTTCAGATATGGTCTATGTGTTGATTTGTTTTATGTGACATAACTTATTTGTTACAATGGAAGGTTTTAATGGTGGATAGGGGTTGAGTGAGAATGAAAAATAACAATTACAAAAAAATTAGGAAAAAAAAACACCAATGAAACAATTTAAAATATGGAGAAGAAAACAAAAAGTTCATAAGAACACATGGATGGAGAGATTTTATTACTTATTAAACTTAATAGCTAGCTTAGTAGTATAAAACTGCACTAAGTCCTTTGGGATATACTATACACTTAAAATACATAAGTTTACTGTTTCATAAGCAATCACTCTTATGTTCTTTTCATTGCAATGTCCACGTTTGTTGATGATTGTTTAGGTCATAATAATAAAAGAAAGGTATATGGACAAAGAGGATGGGATGAAACATGAGAAGGAAGGAAATATGCTTTAAAGTTTATACTATGTGCTAGGCACTGGGTTAAGCACTTTTACAAATATTATCTTATTTGATCCTCATAACAACCCTGGGGGGGGGGTAGGTGCTACTAATATTACCATTTTATAGATTGGGAAAGTGAAGCAAACAAAAGTTAACTGATTTGTCCAGCATCACACAGCAAATAAATTTCTGAGGTCAAATTTAATATCAGGTCTTCCTTTGCTGTATCTACTACATTACCATCTGCCTTGTGGATTTGGATTATACTATGAATTATGATCCAACAATGATTACTGGAATGTACAGATAGGAGAGGTCAACATTATCAAAAGCTGCAGAGAAATTATGAAAGTTAAGAACTGAGGAAAAAGACAATGGAGTACCAATTAGGAGATGGTTGATAAACTTGGAGAGCACACTTTTTGGATCACAAGATTCATTGAATAGTAGAGTCAGAAGCCATATTTAGAGGCTCTGAAAGTGAATGAGAAATGAGGAAGTGAGGGCAATGAATACATAATTATTTCTAGGAATTTGGCAATGAAAGGAAGGAAACAGCAGGAACTACAGCTCACGGGAATGGCAGAAACAGGTGAAGGTTTTATCAATAAAAATAATGTGTCCATATCTAGAGAAGTTGATTAGTACTTACTACCAGCAGTTAGATCACATCTGGTCTATTTTTTTTCAGTTCTAAGCACCCAGTTTTAGATAGGACACTGAGATACTGGAGTTGACACACAGAAATGTGACCAAGACAGGAAGAAAACTGCAGATCATTACCATGTGATGTTTGGGTTGAAAGAATTAGAAACATTTAACCCAGAGAAGCCTTAGCGTAAGTAAGTCTCTCTCATAAGAAAGATTTGCTTTGTTTGGCTTTATGGGGAAGAGCTTGAAGAGAAGAGCAAGATACTGCAGAAAAAGCACTAGATCATGAGTCTAAAAAGTCACTTCATCCATCCAGGTCTCAATATCCTCATATGGAAAATTAGCTTTGGGCTACAGGATCTCAAAGATCCATTCCTACATGAAATCTTGTGATCCAAAAAGTGGGAGTGACCAAGAGGCAGATTTTGGTCCTATAAAAAAAATACCTCCTGATTATTATAGTAATCCAAAAGCAAAATAGACTACTTTATAAATCAGTCAAGTCTCTCTGACCCCATAGTCAACTAAAAGTCAAATGATTATTTGGGGATTCCTAATAAGATACCAACTAAATTAGCTAACCTCTGAGGTCCCTTCCAACTTTCAAGATTCTGTGATTTCTGGAGCATCTGTAGGCCATAAGCTCTAACATATTTCACATCATAAGAGCTTTGCTATAATCACTGAAATTTTTATGTAAAGGAAAACCTCGTGTTGTTATTTTTTGCTATTAGAAGTTTCCTTAATTTAACATATATTTTACCATGTTTAACATATATTGGATTATTTCTCATCTAGGGGAGGAGGTGGGGAAAGGAGGAGGGAATTGGAACATAAGGTTTTGCAAGGGTTAATGTTAAAAAATTATCCACACATATGTTTTCAATATAAAAAGCTTTAGTTAAAAAAAGAAGCTTCTTAAATACTGTGAAATCAAATTCTAATTTTTATTATAATATTTAGGATTACTGCTTTATATTCCTTGTATTATTCATATTAATCATCCATTAATATTTTAACATATATTTGTTTTAAATAAGAGTTATTGTTGATATAGAATTATTTAACACATTGAGTTTCTGTTAAAGTTGAATTTATGGGATATAGATCTTAGAGTCAAATCAAATTATTCATGGAGAGAAATCCATTTTTGAGTCTTTAGTAATGGGAACTGGCAGCCTCCATGGTCTTAACTCAATGTTAAATCACCATCTCTCCACTTTCCATTGTGATATGTAGATCTGGTCTAAACATGAAAAGAATGGAGATCAGACATTTAAACTAGTCCCATTTACACTAAATTAATGAGGCCTTTGGAGGGAAAGAATTTCAAGTCTCTGCACAACAGGAAAATTTTAGCAGGCATCTAAAGCCAACCAACATGTTTTTTAAGAGGCACATTGGAAAATTACCATTCTGAAAAAGGAATATTTTATTCATGTCAGTTCAAGAAGTGACAGGAAAATATTCACTACTTTAAATGGAATGAAAAAAAAAAAGGTCAACACAAATTTCCAAATGCATTTGGAAAACTGGCAAAAGAATTAAGAAAGTAAAAAAGCAAACTGGATTATATCTGAAGTAAAATTACATTCATGCTAAAACATTATATTGAATGTATGTTTTTCAAGATTGCTCATCTGATACATTTTCTGTTTTTTATTTGATAATAAACCAAGAATTGCTTCAAGATTTCCCTGGGACCAATGTCCAGAATATTTATCTACTTGTAGGTTTCTTCTCCTTCTACCTGTCTTCTTCACATCCCAGATGCCATTAAGTAACTCTCAGGACACTTGAACATAAGAGGTAACAGGAGAAGAAATGGCTACATACATGATGACATGTATCCTTGGAACATGGAACAAAGATCTAAAATTAAGAGTAATGTAAAAATAGAATGATGGCCCTGCTATCCCAAATCTATTCAACCTAGTCTTTGATGAACTAGCCACAAAAAGAATCCATCAAAGAGCCCTGCTGGACACATGACGGCCCAAATTGGGAAAAGCATTGAACATCAAGAGTACCAGGTCATACTGAATTTAGAGACTATGATCCATGATGAGGATCTGAAATGTGAATCTAGAATTTCTGACTCTGAAGTCATAAAATCTTGATTAAAATCCCAACTGTTATATTTACTATCTGGGTAAATTACTTATCCAAGGGGGTCAAACTCAACAACAACAACAAAAAAAAAAAACCAGGAGCCACTAAACCATATATAAGGATCTCTATAAGCCCACCCTTTATTGTTATTCATTTGTCTCAGTCATATATGACTTTGTGATTCCCCTTAAGGATCATTTCTTTCTCCAACTCATTTTAGCGATGAGAAAACTGAGGTAAAGAGGATTAACCAACTTTCCTAGTCTCACAGCTAGTAAGTGTCTAAAGAAGGATTTGAACCTATCAAGAAGATGAGTCTTCCTGACATCAGGCCTGACATTCCATTTTCTGTGCCATGTGGTTGAATCTAGCCCACCCCTAGAAAACCACATATTAACATTATATTTTGTGTTGTTATTTATTTTGTTAAACATTTGCCAATTTTATATTTGATAACAAACCAAGAATTACTTCAAGATTTCCCTGGAATTAATGTCCAGAATATTCATTTATTTGTGGGTCTCTTCTCCTTCTATCTGTCTTCTCCCTAATATCCCATATGTCATTGAGTAGCCTTCTGGACACTTGGGAGTGCCATGGATCCCATGCATCTATAGATGCATGTTTGTTCCTTTTGACTTACTCTTTCTCAGCCTCAGTTTCCTTGCCTATAAAATGGGAAAAATAACATGTATCTCATAAGGTTGTTTTGAGGATCAAATGAAACAACACATATAAAATATTTTGAAAATTTTAAAGTGCTATATAAACTGTAGCTATTAAGTAAAACATTTATTAAGCACCAGGCACAGTGCTAAGCAACACAGAAAGAAACAAAAGATAATACTTGCTCTCAAGGAGCTCAAGATCTACAGCAGAAGACAACAAACAAATATATACAATTAAATTAAATTTTAAAAAGTAAAAGAGATTGGGAAAGACCTCCTGTAAAACATGGGGATTTAGTTGGAACTTTAAAAAAGCCAGTAGGTAAAGATAAGGATTGTACATTCTACATGCAGGTAAATGGTACCAAACTGTATTTCATCACTTGTCAGCCTCTACTTTATGGAGGAACAAGTATCAGTAGACAAAAAAAATAGCCTGATTAAGCTAAAAGAGTAGAGATCCTTTACTCTAATTTTCAGCCAGGGAAGCTCTCTTGGGGGAGAATGAAATGTGGTCAGTGTTGGAGCCTAGCTAACTAAGCAACCAAAATCCTCTTGGGGCACAAAGGAGTCCGGGAGCTACAACCTTCAAAAATTGTCACAATCTGAAGACAAAGTAGTTGGGAGAAAATGGAGGTGGAGGGAAAGATCAAGACCCCATCAATACCATTTTAGAAGCAGTCAGTGGGTCAATGGGCAGAAATTAGGTCAATCTATTCATTGAGAACAGCTCCTGGCCTTCCGCCTAAATTTGCCCAGTAGAGTACTCAGCACCCCAATGGACACTCACTTGGTGCTGTTAATTAATGGATGAGAAAAGAGACTCAGAATTCATTATCTATATTAAGCCTCTGCATTATTACTTTACTTCCTATTTAGAAATAGTCAAACCCCACAAATGTGCCCTTTCATTCAAAGTCAACTACCCATAGCCCAGTATTTTGGCTGACTCTAATATTGAAGGACTCTATATTAAATTTAGTGGAGTAGAAATAGTTTGGAAATGAGTAAATTAGTACAATCTAGATTCTAGTCCTGGTTAGGACAACTAATGAATTTTATGAACCTTTGCCTCAGTTTCTTTATATGTAAAGTAGAAGCAGAGGAGACTTGCCCATTTTTATTAAAATGAGAAAATGCCTGAGGTGGAAAGGTTTGGTTTGCTGATGGAGATGGAGATCATCTTCCAATTCAAAATTTCAGTTTGCTCTCTGATACTACCTTCTCACTCACCTCCCAATCAGTTGCAAGATACTATTAATTCTTTTTTTTCTCCCAAGGTTTCTATTTTTGGAAGGGATCAAGACCAAGTATCCTTCATTCTTCTCATAACTCTGCTACTGACTTTGAAGATTTCACCACCACAAGTTAACAGCCTTTTCACTTTAGAACATCCCTCCTTCCTTCCAAACTTCACTGTCCTACTCATGGGTTCTTTCAGAGGTCTCCATTTTGAGGCGATCATACACATAAATAAGCCATATTTCATTATCTTTTCAGCACTGCTTCTACTCTCAGGATTTTGCAACCATGGTCACGAGATGAATATCTCTCTCTTCTATTTTCAGTTCTTGTTTATTATTTTTCCCAGTTAAATGTAAGGTCTTTGATGGCTAACATTGTCTTTCATTTTGCTCATAATCAATGCTTAATAAATGTTTCTGTCTGCCTGAAGTCTGACATCTATTTTCCCTTCTTTCCACTCACATTACATCTACCTTAGTTTAGGTTCTTGTCACCTCTCATCTGGACTGTTATAATAACCTAATTATTAATCTTCCAGCCTAGAGACTCTCCCCTTAATCCATCTTTCACACAGCTGCCAAAATAACCTTACTAAAACACAAGTTTGGTCTTTTTATTCCCCTGCTCATATGCTTTCAGTGGATCCCATCATCTATAGGAATGGTTCTCAAACTTTTGTTCTTGGTATCACTTTATGCTATTAAAATTATTGAAGAGCTGTCTAAAGAGTTTTTGCTTATGTGGATTATACTTATAGTCATTTATCATATTAGAAATAAAAATGAATTTTGAATTTGTAGACTTTCTGAGAGGTTTCATAGATTTCCTAGGATTCTTTGGACCACATTTTGATAACCACTGATCTTTAAGACAAAATACAAATTTCTCAGCCTGGCTTGTAAATTTCTTTACAATCTGGCATCAATATATCTTAATTAGCACTAGTCTCTTTTGCAAACTCTGTTTCCACCAAATTAGTCTAGCTAGTCCCTAAATGTTGCCCTTTCCTCTCACTTTTTGTATTCAAAGAGGCTATGTCCTAAATGCAATCCCCTGCTGAAGTGCCTCTCATTTTAAGTCCCAACTCAGGAGCTATCACTCCCATGGAACATTTCTTGATTTCCCTTTAATAAAAGTGAATATATAGCCTTTTCTTATTTCTTATAGTACATTGTTTCTTGGTGCTCTCTGTTCTCAAATTATTCTGTATTCATTTTGTATATAGTCTATATATACTTATGTATCTATGGTCTACCTCATTAGATATAAGCCCATTAGGAGTAAGAGCTGTTTCACTTTTGTCAGTGTATCTCCAGCACTTCACACAGTACCTGGTACCTAGTAGGGAGTTACATGCTAATTGATTGACTGATTTTCTGGCTCTGTCATTTGCCCTTTTCATATTCTACTTTGTTTTGTATTTATTTATGGGCATGCTGTTAAACTGCAAGTTTTCTGGCAGTAAGAACAGTGTTGTTTCCATAATTTTATCCTCACCACCTAATACAGTGCATGACACATAGGAGACTATGACTATGTTTGTTGAATTTGCTGAATTTGAAGGAATGTGATATCCTGTTTCAGCTTTTCTTTTCTTGGTAACACCCCAAATGTAAGAAATGGAATCACTATGGAACAGGCTGTCTGCCATACCATCACACAATTGATTTAATCTCCTATCTATAAACCTAAGATATTATGATATTGTTCATTATAATTAGTGAAAACTACTATGGAACCCACTTGGCTATCAAGACATGTATACATCACAAAGAGAGCAAGATTCTGCCAAAATCATGTTTTATTGGTTTCAAATAAACAAAACCTCATTACTAATCATATACTAACAGATAAGGAATCCTGTGAAGTAGTTGAATTATTTAATTTATACCACATACATGCACTGGATTAGAAGCAATAACTATATTTTATATATGATTATAATTACAACTAATTATAATTTACATGTAACTATAACTTCCATTAATAAGTTAAAATAATAGTCACTTTATGGAATTCATTATTTGCATTAATCAGATCCTAGATGTATATAATAACAGTGGGCTAATTATAAATCTCTCATTTAGATTTAGATTTTAGATTTAGGTATCTTATATCACTGATACAGATAAAAAGATCAGCATGGGAAATGGTCATCCATTCATAACTCAAAAAGGATCTTCAACAACTGTAACCTTCTCCACAACCATCTTCCGATTCTGACCTCTACCAGTTGAAAATGCTACCATAAAATCAGAAGACTATGACTGACGACCTAGAGCTGGTGTTTCTTTCACCACCTTCTCAATCACCTTTCCAAAAAAGAAAAAGGCTTTGGACAATCACTAGATGACAAGGACATCAGTGTTGAGAGAGATGATTTCCTTATAAATAAAACTTTCAAAACCACAGACATTCACACTTGCCTGAGATAACTGGATGCTGTCCAACCAGGAAAAGGGCACGTTACTAAAACTGGCCCTTGAGCTTCCAAGAGAATCAGCAGAATTATATGTGCTGTATGTGGAAAGGGAAGCAAGGTCTAATTCTTATGCCAGTGCTATGAGGGTCATTATAAGTAGGTCATATTCCCACTCTAACCTAAATAAAATGACTTTGATTTGTCTCAGCTGTATTATCCAGAAAAGTAACTTGCTCTTTCAAATCTCAGTTTCTCCATTTGAAACATAAAAGTTGTACCTGACCACAAAACTATCTATAACATATATATATATATATATATATATATATATATATATATATATATATATATATATATATATATATATATTCCTCCAGTGGAAGACACTGTGAACTTTTGTTATAATCTTAAATAAATCCACCTATTTATCCAGTTAGGAAACTCTGCTCCATCAACTCCTATGTGCTATTGCAAATTCAGCTATGAAGAGCTTTTCCCCACTCTTAACATGGTCATCCAGTTACTCAACAAGCCTCACTCATTGCTGTTCCACACTATCTCTCCAAAGGAGGCATAGCTATTGAGAGATGGGGCAATTTTTTCATTTGTATGGATGCTTCCACTTCATTTTCTTCCATGAGAGCTTTCTGTGAATGACAAGCAGTGTGCTGTAGTAAAAAAAAAAAAAATTTGGATTCCAATCTGCCATTAACTAGCTGAGTGATCCTAAAAAGTCTCTTAACCTTCCTCAATTCCAGTTTTTCATTAGTAAAATGTACAGTTGGACTAGATTAGGTGTGAGCAGCTCAGAAGCCAATTCTCCTTTAAGAACATATGTAGAAAAGTTTAGATTGGCTCACTTCAGGAATACTTTAGGGAGTATAATGAATCATTAGACTGGGAGGTGACTATCAGTTGGTCTAGGATTCACTAACCAAAGGCAGACCATTAGCCTCTCTTCTGTTTCCTTCCTCCTCCTACCTCTACTCCTTAAAATCCCAAAACTTACCCTCCAGAGCCAAGCTCTTCTGCTCTCCAAGGTGAAAATCATCTAATCTGATAAACTCACTGTACTAATGTGCTAATGGGTTAAGACTGTGAAACTCCTTGCTGTTAAGTCTTGTCTGACTCTTTGTGATCCCATGAACCATCTCACATCCATGGGTTTTGTCAGCAAAGATGCTGGAAAGGTTTGCCCTTTCCTTCTCCAGTGGATTAAGGCAAATAGGGTCACACAGCAAGAGAGTGTCTGAGGTCAAATTTTAACTCAGGTGTTCCTGACTCCAAGTCCATTACTCTTTTCACTAAACCATCTAACTGTTTCATGGAGCATCTTACATTGCTGCTAAAGGACCTTCCAAAGACAACAAATAATGATTATTTGGTTTTCTGTTCTATTGAATTAATTTATTTAAATTGAAAAATATAATAAAAATGTATAAGACAATACAGATGAAATTAGAGCAAAATATTTCCAATATATGTATGTGACTATATATAAAACATATTTTATATGTAATATGTAAATAACGTGGCTCCACAAAAAGTTGTAATCTAAGAATATTATCAAAAAAGAGCATTTTACTCTTATAAGATTTCCAAGTGGTAAACTAGATAATAATAATCTAAATAATAATAATAATCCCATATTTATATAGGTTTACAAAGCTCTTATGCTTTGCATAGAACAATACCATAAAATTAAGCAAGCAAGTAAATTTATTCCCATCTTTTTTACAAAAAAGGAAACAAGTTCAAATAAGTTAACTGACTTCCCCAATATAATTAGTGTGAGAATCAGTAGCTGAACACAGATTTCTCTAAGATCCCTTTCAACTTTTAAATTTTATGCTGCTGATTTTAAGGTGACTAAAGGAGTACTTTCATTTATCCATCCTCAGGAAATGATATCCTCACCAAATCAGAGAAAGTAGATGGCCTTACATGTTTAAACAGACACCTGTCATTATTTCCTTAGTAAGGCTCTTTGCCTCCAGCCTCTACCCTTTTCAATCCATCATCTCAACAAATATACCTAATGTCCTTCCTTACTAGTCCCAAAATAAGATACAGTCTCCTCCATTTTATATTTAATACCTAGGCAGAGCAGTTGATAAAGTGCTGGATCTGGAAGATCAGAGTTCAAATCTTTCTCCAGTTTACTTACTAGGGGCATAATTTTTGCCTCAGTTTCCTCTTTGGTAAAATGGGGATAACAATAACACTTACTTTCCAGGTTACTATGAGTATCAAATGAAATATTTGTAAAGTGTTTAGCACATCACCAAGTGCATAATAGACACTTGTTTTTTTTTTTTTCTTTCTTTCCCTTCAGCCTAATTTTCCAGACTGGTTCCACATTGCTACAGCTCATGTTCATGTGTTTCTAGTTCCAAACCAGCCTTACTGACATTTTTACTACACAACATTCCATTTCTCTCTATGTCTTTGCATAAGCTTACATTTTGTGGGCACTTTATAAATGCATATTTCTTTCCCTCACCCTTTCATTCATGGAATGCTAAACCTCTTCAACTGTGCCTCTTGAAACCTCTCTTTTTCCTCAAGATTCAGCTCAAATACTGTTTTCTATAGGATACATTTCCCAATACCCCCCAGTTTATTATATTTTCTCCCTAAATTACTTTGCATGTCCGTTATATTTATCTGTGTGTCTGTTGCAAGCTTCTTGAGGGCAGTGGCAATTTGCATTTTTGTATTTGTATTCCCAGTATCTCACGATTGCCAGCACACAGTAAGCCCTTAATAAATGACTAAAATAATAGTCTGTCAAAAAACAAACAAAACAGAAAGCATCTATTAAGCATCAGGCACTGTGCTAAGAGATGGGAATATAAAAAGCAGCAAAAAGCAATCCCAGTCTTCAAGGAACTCACAATCAATCTAACGGGATGCTAATTTGTGAATATACAGTGCATTTGGAACACAAAAGTTAATAAATAGAATGGACTCTGAGTGAGATAAAACACAAGTCATATTTACTTATTGTTGAATCATTTCAGTCATGTCCAACCTTCCATAATTCCACTGGAGGTTTTCTTGGCAAAGATATTGGAAGTAGTTTGCCATGATCAACCTGGTATATAAATTATGTAGATTTAATGAAAACACTTTACAATTTAAACTGAAAACCACACCTTTCCACCAGTATCCAATTTTTTTAAAAAAAAAAATCAACTATCTTCCTTCTGCATCAGACTTTTTGGAATAGCACTGATGGGACTCTGGGGCTATGGTAACAAAATCACATTCAAGCATTGTCTCATGACTTCCTAGCAGTGTGATTTTTTTTTCCATAACAGATCTATTCTTTATGTTGCTATATTGCTTATTTGAAAAATTGTTAGAACCTTTAGCTCTAGGCAAATCACAGAATTGGTTATGAGTTGTGCTCAGAATCCTTCTAATGGTATATTCTTAATAATGCATTAATTTGTGAGGCCCATCAAATAAGTTTTTTTTAAGCTCTGAAAATTTAATAGTTAATGCCCCCCTCTTTCTTAATAGCTCTTGACAAAGGAGTCAATATTCATGTCCAGGATTTTTTCTGGGGGAAGAAAAGCATAATAGCAGTGTTTTCCAAGAACACTTCCATTCAGTTTCAATCCCTGTGCCTAACATCAACCAGTTTTCCTTGCTACTGTTTATTTTTTAAAATTATAGAAACTAGGAAATAGAAATGGGAAAAGGCAAAAGTGGAATAGCTCCTGATTTAGAATTAATGGGCACATGAAATCACTTAGTCCAGCTCTTGTCTTTGACAAATGAGAAAATAGCTCAGAATTGAAATCCACTTGGCCAAAGTCACATAATTCAAACTTCAAGAGCCTAGATTCAAATCCAGATTCTTTCCCTCTAAATCAAGTACTCTATCCACTGCATCTGACCTAAGACCTAATAAAGGATTTAGAATTATCCACCACCAATTCTAAGGATAAGCAAGGTCCCCATGCCTGCTTCCTACACCAAAAAAAAAGTCAACCCCGAGAGTACACTGGAATTGGAGTCAGAAAGATTTCTGTTCAAATTCTGACTACGTGCCTACTAGATGTGTGATCCTGAGATATTTAACTTCTCCTAGTCTCGGTTTTTTCCTCTGGAAAATGGGGAGTATAATTGACTCTACCTCACAGGATTGTTGTCAGGCTCAAATAAGACATACGCATACACACCAACACAAGTGTGTATATATACACATACATATATTATACATATATATTCAAAGACACATATGTACTTCCATGTATATCTATGTATACATATATGTGTAATTATGACAAAACTTAAAGGCTATATAAATGTTAGCTATCATTTTTTCTCCAAAAGACAGATCCATTCTCCCCAGGAGAGATTGCTATTGAACTGGAAATCCCTTAAGATGTCTTGCTTCTAGCAAGAACTGCCACTAGCAGCAAAAAATGTAGAACTAACAATTGAGAATGTAACTCTGTGACAAGGGCCCCCAAAGCAACAAGATTATAGCAAGGCAGAAGCAACATAGAAGCAAACTTGATTAATAATTTTTCTCAGACCAGCAAGATCACTTAACTGTTATGGGTCTCGGTTCTAAGTGTCAACAACTAGAAATTATTTTGCGAGGTTTACTTAAGAAAAATGCATAATGTTTTCATAAAAAAAGCTAAATGATCAATTTTTATCTCAGTGATCTAGAGAAGTACACATTTCCTTGACAGCAGCAACAATCATAAATCATTCTTGGGAGGATGAAGCTCTTTGATGAATTCCTTATACTGTTTCTTGAATTCTGAAATTTAGGGGGTAGGGTTAGAGAATAGTAAATAAGAATTTTCTCCAGCAGATCCCCAAATATTTACATTTCTTATTATGGAGATAATTTCCTCCTTTTTTCCCATCTCCTAACAAATACTTCTAATAGACAGGAAAATGACAGTGACAGAAAATGAAATTTCAAGTATTTTATAAGTCCAAGAAGACATAATGTTGACAGTTGTAATGAAACCCAGAGTTAATGCTGTCAGGGTGACATAAACTCCAAGAAAAATAAAGACAGAGCTGAGGACATCTCATTAAATTCAACTTGACAATATCCTGGACTATCAGCCTCTCAGTCCACTATCAAATGAGTGATTTTATTCAGGACCTGATTTACGATTCTATACCAATTCCCTAACCAAAATGCTCTCCAGTTTTAATCCCATTTTTTGCCAAGATTATTTCTGTCATGAGAAACTTTAAAAAAAAACAAGGGAACAATATTTTGAAAGTACTACTATAATTATGTTTCATTTGCAAGGCAACACACAAATCCAAAAATTAATACAGTCTATAGAAGCAAGTAATTCCAACCCAAAACAACAGCCCAGTGACTGAGATCATCTGGTTTGGTCACCTTCAACGACTACCATATAAAACAGTTCCAATTACAAGAATGAATAAGGATGGTTATGAATGGCCCAGAACTCTTACAATAGCACTTTTTTTTTGCTTTTTTTCTTTTCATTTTATGGAATAAAAGAAGCATTTCCATAATATAGTACAATAAAAAAAGGAAGACTGGACACGAAACTGCAAAACTACTGTACACAACTTGCTATTCATTTCAAATATACAACAAAATTATCATGTATTTCTGTCATTCTTCCCTTCTCCCTTCCCTCTTTAGAGATGGCTACATTAGACACAAATAGGCAAATATATTTGTAAAATTATTATATGCATATTTATATTTATCAGTTCTTCCTTTGGATGCATATAGCATCTTTCTTCATATGTCCTTTATAGTTAATTTGGGTATTTTTGATAGTCATAATTTGAATTTTTGAATAATTTTGAATTATTTGAAAGTGTACAAAATATGTTCTTTAAAAACAGTTTTTAAAAAGGCCTTTGAAATTAAGATAGTTAAGTTTTTCAGTGATTCTGCTAAAGTCATGGTTCAAGTCTAGGTCTAAAAAGCCAAGTAACTAAATTGTAGCATAAAAGAGCATACCATTTCTGTCACCTTACTGATGTTCCACTTAATTTACATTTCTGGTTAACTTGAGGTTAACCAGAAAGCCCTTTATGTTTCAATCCTTGTTGCTGAAAATCATATTATTACATTTTCTATACAGTAAGTACAGTACACTAAAAGAGCATTTAATTTCTCTGCATTGGCTCAGTCATGTTAACACATTGTAGTTAAAATAATTTTTCTGATGATTAAAAATCTTGCCTCCCATTAGTATCTTTATTTTGATCATCAAAAATCATTATACAGCACTCTAGATTAAAATAGAAGGCATAGGGGTGGTAAGTGATATTACAGAGCAATAAATATAGAGTATCTGACCTAGAGTCAAGAAGACTCATCTTTGTGTGTTCAAACTTGGCTTCAGACCTTTCATTGCTGTGTGACCCAAGGCAAGTCACTTAACTCTGTTTGCCTCAGTTTTGTTTCCTCACCTATAATATAAGCTGGAGAAGAAAATGGCAAACCACTCCCATATCTTTGCAAGAAAACCCAAAATAGAGTCACAAAGAATTAGAAAGTTAGACACCAGTGGACAACACCACAGTTATATTGAGCCGTAGAAAGAGTCCTGAGTTTTGAGCCAGGGGCAGGGGAATGATTTCCACCATCTTCCACTTACTAATTAACTGAGTGATCTCAGACTAATCAGGTCGCCTCAATGGGTTTCATTTCCTTCATCTGGGAAATAAGGAAATGGGACTAGATGGTCTCTAAGATATCTTTCCAGATCTAACATTTTTTTGATTCTATGACACATCTTCGAGAGTTGCCTTCAAACCTATCTTTGTATCCTTGAGGTTTGTTTGGTTGAGTGCAACCTGTTTATTGTTTTCACAGTGTAATAAGAAATGGGAAAGAGGGGAGAGGGGTCAGGTAGTTGATATTTAAGCTTAACCACATGACTGCTAAATCTCCACTTTAGTTGCATGAATTTCATATCTCTGCAAAATAATCACATAGTAGAGCCAACCATATCTGCCACCTTAATGAGCCGTCTATCATATGTACATAAACGTAGATGCAATACATTGAATATAACAAGTAGAATGAAAAAGAAAATGACCAATGTGGTCCTCCTGAATGAATTCAAGTTATTTCACTTATATCTATACACTACTATGGTCTTAAGAAATCCAAAGAGTCTAAAAAAAATTTTTTTAAATTCAACACTCCTCTTGACAATGGGAGACCAATGTGAAAACAAACAATCCTAAGATCAGTGTAATTACCAACCACAGTTCTGGCAAACTTGTGATAAAGCAGGCTACCCAGTGCCAAAATGGATTCAGGGGTGTAGAATGAGACATATATTTTTTGGCCTTTATCAATTCAGGAATTAATTTTGCATGATTATGTATAACTATTACAAAAGAATTTGGTTTTCCTTTTTTTTAATAGGGAAGAAAAAAAAGAAATTGTTAACCAAAAAATTTTAAATTTAATTTTTAACAATTTTTTTAAAAAATTTAATTTAAAAAAGTAATTTACTTCCTTATTTGTAACAGATATTCATGTATACTCTGCCAAATTTCCAATCAAAACTTTCAGCAAAATAAGATTAAAGGAAAAAATGGAAAGAAATATATTCTTACTATCCAAAGTATTGGCTATAATAACAACTTAAAGTCAGCCTTACTTACCCTTACCTATAAAGAAGCATAAATGCAAGCATAATCAAATGGTAACGGTTAGCAAAGTGATTCGCAAACATTATAGCTCTAAATAAAGGCTTTATTATACCCAAATTAATACATAAGTCATAAAGAGTGAAAAATAGTCTAGATAATGGCATAAATGTGCAAAGAATACATCTCATAAGTGATGATTAAGTTGTGTGGATATGTGTGTGTGCATGTTTTTAAACTCTTCACTTGGATATCATGTTCATGGTAAATCCTAAGTACTCAAAAAGCCAGGAATGGTATATGTGATTAATAAGACTTGTGCTCACAATACAATTGGTTCATTTTAGGAATGAATAAAAATATTTGGTCATATTAACAAATAAGACAGAGTAGAAAGAGCAGTTGTTCTTAGCCAAGTACTATGGTTAGAAATCTGGCTAATATAAGGGTAAATGTATTACAACTCCAAAAGAATGTGCTAGTGCCAAGAACAAGAGTGTGAAAATTCCTAAACCAAAAAGTTAATTCATGTCCCTCAAGTCAAACCCTAAACCATCTGTTCTAGGTCCACCTATTTCATCAAATAGCCCACATTAATTTAACAAAATTACTGGTCTTATGATAAAGTATTTCCTCAGGCTCTCATACTTCTTTTGTCATTTATAAAATATTTTATCAGCTACCATATTCTGAGGTTTTCTTTTCAATATGTTTGGTTTTTGCATCCTTCAGTTTACTTGGGTGAAGAGAGCTTTGAAATTATGATCATAAAGTCCCTGTGTATATCTTGGCAAATAGACTTCCAAAGATTTCATACTATCCATATTATTTTAAATGAAATTTCTGTTCATCTTTCCACTGGGTTTGATGGTGATATAAAGAACTATCGATGTTTTGTATGGTTTTATGAATATCCTGCTACTTTACTGATGTTAATGATTTTCAATCAGTTTTCTTTATGCTAGGGCTTTTTAGATGAACTATCATATCATCTTGTTAAAAAAAAATTAGTTATTTCAATTTCTTTTTCTTGTTTTATTGCCATAGCTAACATGACTAGTATAATATTGAATAATGGGGACAATAGACACCTTTGTTTCACCTTTAATCTTACTATAAAGGCTTCTGACTTCTCTCTATTACAGATGTTTGCTCTTAGTTTTAGATAGAAATTACTTATTTTAAGTAAAGTTCCATTTATCTCAATGATCTCTAGTGTTAGTGGCTTTTTTAAAAAATAGGGATAAGTATATCCTTCAGTTTAAATAATAAATATACAAGTGAAGACTGACTATTATTATTTTAAAATAATATAGAAAAGTATACAATCAATATTTTTTTAATTCTTTGTAAGATGGGGTCATGAAGAATGAGAACTTTTTTTTTTTCCATTTGCAAATCCAAAGGGCAAAAAAAGGGAGCTAGACTGGACCAAGTAAAGAAATGTATTTCAGTTACTTCACACCTCAAAGGCACCCAAGACACATTATTTGCTGTTATTTAAATCCTACATCATGAATTTCAGGGCTAACAGAGACAAAGAAGCAAAATAAACTGGACAATTATGCCATTACTGGCTATTGGGAACCCTGGCTGAGAAACTCTCTTAAAACCATATTAACTTAGGTGGTGCATCACAGTAAAAATCATTATTTTACAAGACCAACAATCAAATGAAAAACAGCAGTGCTTCTGTTTTTCTACTCCATAAACTTGAGAGTTTTTTCTTGTCTCCTTTCTGTTGTCAAACTACTTAAAATGAATAATTATTAAATAAAAATGGCTACAAGTATAATTGATTTCTTCAAATGTTACACTCTATATCAAAAATCATTATGCCTCTTAATTTGAAGCAGACCGTGTTTTATATTAATCACTCTGTCAGGGTCAGACTTGAGGAAGAGAATTTTGACCTAAACTAGGCCAGAGAGAATTCTCCCCACCCACTATTTGCCAAAAGAGCCCCAGGAGACCTCATGGAACAGACCCGTAGACTATAAAAAGTACAAAGAATGACCAATAGAAAAATGCTTCTCTTTCTTCTGGGCCAAGGCAATTCTGTAGACTATTTTACAACATTGTAATGAAAAATCTTTTTTTATTTTCTCCTTTCCAACTCTATGCACCAAATACCACAGGTCAGCCCTGGTATTCTCCTTCTATCCTTTACATTAATCATCAAAAACAGGAAAATGATCTTGCCTTTCCTATACAGAAACAACAGACTTCCAGACTGTCATTATATGTCTTAGAATTGTTTGTATGTGTGGTGAGGAATTTACTCTGATTCATCACCATTCTCTTAACCAGTTCTCCTTGTTACCAAAAGCACCCATCTGGCTACACTGTGGCCACAGATGGAATTCAATTAAATCCACACCCAAATTTACCTCATTTGAATGACACTGTAAGCAAGAAAATGAACCATCTACAGAATACTATTAACACGTCAAAAATGTTTTTAAAAATGATTTGAGTTTGGAACTCAAAATCTTACAAAAATGAATATTGAAAACTATCTACATGTAATTGGAAAAAGGAAATACTATTGAGAAAAAAATAAATAAATAAGTTCTTGTAGACTTTTAACTAAATAGGCAAATCTAAAAAACAAAAAATGATAATGGCAATGAAATAAGCAAAAAATTAAAAAACAGGGATTCACTTTAACTTCTAGCAGAAGGAATTGGGATATGAGGGAAAAATGTTAGAGAGGAATTCCATTTACTATAATGTGAAAGGTTGAATATGCATTGTAAAGCACTGGACTGAGCATCAGAAGATTATAATAAGTTTTCAGCACAGTAAATAAAGCCCCTTACTGCACTGAGAGAGGAAAAAACAGCAATGCACTTCTGGAAAGAGAACTTCTCTTACCCAGATCTCCTATGAAAGTCCATCAGCAAAGAGAGAGAGAGAAATGAAATTGGGGATCTTTTATAAGCACACCCAATTCCAAAGTGAAAAAGCTCCCCTATGTTTGCCTGGAAGGAAAGTCACCAAACATGACCAGGAGAGATAGCTTCAGATAAAGCCCTCCCAGTTTAGTCCTAAGGATTGATTTCTCATTGGCCAGCCCCCATTACACTAAGATTATTTATTGTTCAATATCATACAAGTGTTTGAAATTTCAGCTTCCTTGTTGAGAGATAATAAGCCCAGATAACTTCAGAAAAATCACAAATGAAAGAATGATGGTGTAATTAACACACACCTCACCACCATGAAGTTTTAGAGGTTTGGGTGGAATTTTTTTCTTACTAGATTGAACAAGACTGCTTCTGCCCAGCTAGAAGTGGTCATCTGCAAGTCTCATTCAATCAACCTTACCCTCAAGCCAAAATGGGGTTGGGGTGGGAGAGGGGAAGAGAAAGAGACAAAAGTCTCAAGTATAGATAGGTAAGGCAAGGCAACAGACCCAGTTGTACCCTAGAAGTAGACTAAAGACTGTGTCTCAGGAGGGCTTTTTATTCCTTTAGCTGTGGGTGTTCCTAAATTGTTTAACATATAGTAATTTGATTGGGATGGGTAATTTACTTCAAAATTACTTATAATGTTTTTATAATATTTTTTCACTGGTGGTCTATCTTATCAGAAGATCCTTATATGCTTCTCAGTTGTTTAAAAATGTAAATATTTTTGAATCTATCATACCACTCAGGTACTTATCTTATTATTGAAAAGCAGGTCATAGAAAAACCTCTCAGTAAGCAACTTAGTAAACAAAAACTTACTAAAAACAGCCCAGTTACAAAATGAAGCTGAAAACAAAATGGAATCAGTTATGCTAAGTTAACAAACTTTTCCCTACTATCTTAAGGTACTAAAATTTATTCCTATCATAGATACTCATAAAATGGCCCAAGTTCACAAATATGTGTCAAATACTATCTTCATAATCAACTTCACTTAAAATTGGAATCTCAGGATGGAATTTTAGACATCTTGGTTCATATCTCTGGAAGCTAAATCAATATAAGACATGGTTCCTAAATGTTTACATTGTTAAAAAGTTAACTATAACAAATGAAAAGATCATCTTGAAGAGTTGGATGGAAAAACAGAAGTTTGGGAAAAATATTTAAGATACATCAAGGATGATTATTGAGTGGATTAATTCACTTTCCCTGTTGATATATACTTCACAATAGAATGAATATTCATAATTATATATTTTTATTGGACTATTTTCTATTATATTCCATTTATTAGAATATAAAGAAACTTTTTTGATATTTAGTGTTACAAAATAATGACAACTTTTTATTGACCTTTTTGAGAAATAACAAATTTGGCCTACACAAGTAAACCACACATCTCATGATGACATCATATTTTTCTGGTAAACTTTTCTCAAATATTGTAATTGAAAAAGGAAAACAACAACAGTGGGCTCAGGGGAAACGGGCAATAAATAAATGAAACCACCCCAAAGACAATGTCCCAACCTTGACAACCTATGACTGAAGGCAAAAGATCTGAATTATAGGCCCAATTCTACCACTAATTGTGTTTCCTGGAGTAAATCATTCTAGACCTCAGTTTCCTTTCCTGTGGGATATAGGATCAAATTATTTTAAGGTACTTTCCTACTTTAAAATTCTATAATTACTCCCTTCTCTGGTACATCACTAAGACATGGTAGTTCAAATAAGGTAAATTGGATTTAAACTGTCAAATGTGCTGAGATTAGAGAAAGTACTTAACTGGTGACAATTTCTAAGCTAAGATTTCATAAGTCCCCTTGATCACTGCCTTCTTGTGGCAGAGGAGCTTGCATTGCTCAATTAAATGATGAACTGTGCTATGCAGGGAAAACCAAAATGAACAGGTCATCGAAGAGAGTTCCTGATAATAGGTGGTCTAGTGGAGAAGGAAATGGCAAGCCACTGCAATATCTTTGCCAAGAAAATCCCAAGAACAAAAGACATGATATTGGAAAATGAGCCCCTCAAATAAGGTGGTTTCTAATATATTACTAGGAAAGAGCAGAGGACAAGTACAAGTAACTCCAATACTAATGAAATAAGTGGGGCAAAACTGAAAGGAAGCTCAGTTATGGATGTGTCTGGTGACAAAGGGAACGTTTGATGCTGTAAAGTTCAATATTGCATAGGTACCTGGAACTTATAAACCAAGGTAAACTGGATGTGTTCAAATAAGGGATGGAAAGATCTTTGGGTATCAGTGAACTTAAATGCATGAATTTAATTCAGAATACCACCACATATATGACTGTGGGCAAGAATTCCTTAGAAGAAATGGAATAATCTAGGAGAGGGGGTGGGAGGTAAAAGTTGGAACAGAAGATTTTATAAGGGTCAATGCTGAAAAATTACTCATGCATATATCTTATAAATAAAAAGCTATAATAATTTAAAATTTTTTTAAAGTTAAAAAAAGAAGAAATGGAATAGCCCTCATAATCAATAAAAAGAAAGAAAAACAGTCCTGGAATATAATCTCAAAAACAACCAAATGACATGTTTGAAAATAAAGCAAACCATTGAGCAACATATAATACAAATCTATGCTCCAAACACTGATGCCAAAGAGATTTGTTGAGATAACTTGATCTTAGCAAACTCTATTTTCCAACAACCCAAAAAGTTGGTTATCACATGGATATTACCAGATGGTCAATATTGAAATCAAAATGATTATATACTTTAGGGAGAAGCTCTAGGCAGTGAATTAAAACAAAACCTGAAGCTGATTATGGATCAGATCATGAGCTTCTCACTGCAAAATTCTGACTTAAATCGAAGAGAGTAGGGAAAACCATCAGACCATATAGGTATGACCTAAATAAAAATCCCTTTGAAGTGGAAATGATGACTAGATTTTAAGGGGTTAAACCTGATAGATAAAGTACCTGAAGAACTAAGGACAAAGGTTCATAATATTGTACGGGAGGCAGCAAGAAAAAACGTTTCAAAGGGAAAAAAAAAAAGATCAAGAAAGCAAAATAGCTCTCTGATGAGGTTTTACAAATAGCTGAGGAAAGAGGGGAAGTAAAAGGGAAAAGAGAAAAGGAAAGGGCAGCTAGGTGTTGCAGGGGATAGAGCACCAGCCCTGAAGTCAGGAGGACCTGAGTTCAAATCTAATCTCAGACACTTAACACTTCCTAGTGGTGTGACCCTGGGCAAGTCACTTAATCCCAATTGCCTCAAAGGGAAAAAAGGGGGGGAAGAGGTAGCAAAAATACACAAAAGAAAAAAAAGATTTTAACATCACTATTAACCACAATGATATGATTATTCATCTAGAACGAGACATTCTAGAAAATTAAGTGAAGTGGGTCTTAGAAAACATTGCTAACAACAAGGCTAATAAAAAACTGAATGCAAAAGAAAATGGGGATGGCAAAATATGAAATGGAAATGAGCTTGGACAGACTTTAAGAGACAGTGGAAGATAAAAAAGGCTGATGTGCTATGGTTCATAGGGTCACAGAGTCAAACATGACTGGATCAACAACAACAAAGATTTCATTAGCAAAAGGTCGGGGGGAAGGAGTGAGGAAGAAAGCAAAAACAAAAAATTCACTTATCCAGACTAAGAAACCATCTTGCACAGTTCCATATAACTGGATTAATTCAACTCAGAAACCATGTACAAAGACCAGATTTGCTGACACCTTCTCCGGTATTTCAATGACTACAATCTATTCGATGAAGTTCAAAATAGACCTGGATTTTTACCAAATTAGACTCTGTATGGAATAGTATTGCAACAAGATTCCAGAGTGATTCAGAAGGGAGATGGAATCAAAATCTCTCTTGCTCCTGAACTCTTATTTGTTCAGAAAATATGAAACTTTTAAATTTTCCCAGTTTCTCTCTGATTTTTTTTCTTTGCTAGTAGATATGTAACAACTATTTCTATAAGTGAAATGCATTCCTTACAGTAGTTCTAGAAATTGCTTCTCTTCACTTGCCACAACTCCAGGCCAAGCATTGTAGTTTGCATGAATGATCCCCTCAAGAGAATTTTTAAAACAATTTTGCTTCTTTTACAGCACAGAAAAGACAGTATAATGGCAAGACTTTTTTTTAACCTAAAAACCAGCATTTAATTAGATGATTTGGAGCTTATATGCTTCTGTGCCACAAATTTTCTTACAAACAATGAATAATTTTCTTAACTCTGTGTATTCCAATATTTCCATCTGTAAAATAGACATAATGAAACTTGCCAAATTCCAGTCTATGGTAAAAATAAACATATTTGTTTTAAAAAATGTGTGATGTGTGGCACTCTTGAAAGTATTCAAAAGAAAGATATTAACTGGTATATGAATGTACTGAAACATTATTGTGCTATAAGAAATGATGAGCAGGAAGATTTCAAAACATCCTGTAAAGACTTGTAGGAACTGATGCAAAAGGAAATGAGATGAACCAGGGAAAAGATTATATACAATAATAGCAACATTATGTAATGATCAACTATGAATGATCTAGCTCTTCATAGTAATATAATCATCCAAGACAATTTCAAAGGACGCATGATGGAAAATACTATCCACATCCAGAGAAAGAACTGAAGTCTGAATGCCGATCAAAGCATACTATTTTCTCTATTTTCTTTTTTTTTTCCTTTTTGGTCTGTCTCTTCTTTTACACTATGACTAATGTGGACATACATTTTACATGATTGCACATATATAAATTATATACAATCAGTTACCATTTTAAGGAGGTGGTATGGAAGGAAGAAAACCCTGGAAATCAATTTTTTTAATGAATGTTAAAAATTTATATGTAATTGAAAAAAACAAGATGCTATTTTAAAAAGAGAAAGAAAGAAACTAAAAAAATAAAGAAAAATTCTACCCTGACATGATGAGGCAAGAGCTAGTGGTGTAACCATTAAGAGTGCATATAGCTCAGAACTTTCCAAGTAACTCTTCATTTTCCATCAGTGACTCATCTGAGAGTTTCCTATGTCATATAATGCTATCAAATGAACCAATGCAATAAATTTAACAGCCATTAAGCACCTACTATATGCTAGGCACCCAAGAAAAGTCAATGATAGAAAATGAAGTTACTTGGGAAGTTCTGAGCCAGATATAAAGGAAGGCTTTGAGAAGAGTTTATTGCTCTGCCCTGGAGCCCTCCAATCAAAGGAGAGAAGCAACTAAGGGAGATGAAAAGATGCTGAGCATCAAAAGCTGAGTCAATCTAATGAACTGTCAGGTGATCAGCCTTTCCTGGAGGTGGCACGATGAAAGAATTGTACTATCACATCTTCCAAAGAAAAGGAACTCAGTTTGAAACTGTGGCCACACCCAGTTTTAGTTTCTGTGTTCAGAAAAAAACTGAATAGGGTTCCAAAAAGAATAACAAAACCGAAGGAGCACTGTTTTAAGAGGGAATGATGAAAGGAGGTAAATATGTCTCAACTAGCAGAAATAGCTAAGGCAGGATCAGTCCTTGAATAATCTGAAAATGACAGTCCCAAAGAGGAAGGGAACTAAACAGTGGTTCTTGTGGACATAACTAAATACAGGTAAGTTCTGATTATCCCCAATAATAGCTTGGTAAAGGGATCCAGGTAATCGATTACAAAAGTACACTAAGTTTTATTTTGGAAGCAGAAGGGCTAAAAAGTAGGTCTTAGAGCTGAGAAAATCCAAATTCAATTCCCACCTCAGATACTTCCTAGCTATATGATTCTAAGTAAGTCATATTTTGTTACCTCTTTTGTAAAATGGAGATAAAAGTATATTTCTCCAACAAAATTTTTTGACATGAAATAATATCTGTAAATCACTTTCTAAACCTTAAAGTATTACATAATGCTATTTAAAATACTATTAGTGTCATTTTGTTATTATTATTTCTAAAAGTTGAATACATTTACAACTACGCCAAAGTGTGATCAAAAATACAACAGAAAAAGAAGTGATTTGTCTTTTAAGTCTAGAACTTTCCCTTTCAACATACCTTCTTCCCTTTCCCCCTTTCCCATACCATATGAGTACTAGTTCTTCTTTAAGGCACCTAGTGACTTCATGATATTTCTTCCCTCCCTCCTTAAAATCCATTGACAAATCCATGACAAATGAAGACAAAACCTCTCATTCTTTTTGTTTATTTTCATTTTATTTTTTTCAATTAATAAGCATAGTTCTCTCATTGAATATTTATAACATCTACATATATAAAGAAACCTAAATTTCCATATTGGTCATGTTAAAAAAAAAAGTATATGTCTTAATTTGCACCTTGAATCTATCAGGTGTCATTCTTTATAATCAGTCTTCTGGAATTGTAGTTGGTCATTGTATCAATGAGAGTCTTAAGTCTTTTAAATTTGTTTATCTTATAGAATATGCTGTTCTTCTGATCCCACTCTATTTCATTGTATAAGTACAAACAAGTCTTCCTGGGTTTCTCTGAAACCATCCCTTTTGTTCTTTTTTACAGTACAGGATATTATGATTATTCACAAAGCAATCAATCTCCAGTTGTGAATTGTTACACAGCAGTGTCCTAATTAATTAGAATCTGCTCCAAAATGGAAGGAGCTATCTCAAAAGGTAATAAGTTCCCTGCAATTGAAAGTCTTAAAAAAGGAGAAAGAGAATTGGATTCTCTCTTGTCAAGGACATTATAGAGAGGATTCATGTTCCAAGTGACAGTCAAACTAGATGATCTTTGAGGTTTCTTCTGCGCCTTAAGATTTTGTGGTATGGGAGCTATTTAGAGAAATCAAGGTAGGTAGTGTTTTCTCAACACTTTTGAAATCACACATGTAGGCAGACATCCATCTACTCTACCATTGAATAAAACTGATTTCCTTACTGAGAGATTCTGGAAGATTTTTAATATAACATTTTGATAGTTTTTTAGGAAAATGGGGGAGAAAAATAAAAATATTTCTTACTCTAATTCAATGCATTGTACTAGCCACTGAGAGCTAGAAATATAAATTAACATAATTTAGACATAGTCCCGGTCCTCAAGGACAACAAAGTGGGTAACACAGAAAAAGTACAATATAAATTTACAAGGATTGCAAAGTCTTGGTCTTGCTGAAGTCATCTTTCACCTATTTAGCACACAATGGTATATAAAGTGTGGAATGACAAAAGAAAGAGGTAACAAGAACAGAAAGAATTACTTCACAGTACTCCTGATTTTCATCTATACAAAGTATCTTCTCTTCCCCTCTATACTCATTGTTCATTTTAGGAGACTTATCAAGGAAATTATAGAAGGGGAAAAGAAATATGGAACAAATAATGAGTGAAACAAGAAAACCACTAACATCATTTATTTTCTAGGTATTATGAAGATTATTACTATTGTTAATAGGCTTTGATTCCTTCATAATGGCTATTGTTGTGCAGTTGCTTGTCAGAATCCCCTCACTGGTAATCATAATTACAATATTACAAACCGTAATGCACTCATAAAGCTACCAAAATGGTAGATGTCTGGAATGAGATGACTCAGGACAAAGCTAAGTCATAAAAAAGGGGGGAAGTTAATGGTTTTATGTTTTGAAAATAAATGAATGACTTGGAAAAAAGGAATTGTTTTTGCAATAGAAGAATATCTTTTTATATAACACTTGAGGCAAAAATTACTAAAATACATTTGGTACTGCTGAATATTTCAGGCTCTCATGCTTTCATCCTTTGGGTCACATTTCTCCAAGTCATTTTCAAATTCTTTCCTTGTGTCTTATGTCCAGACAAATCTACCAAGAAATAGTGGAACTCTGAATTAGTCTAACTCTTCTGGAAAACATTTTGGTATCATGCCAGAAAAATCATTTTATGTTTATTCCATTTGACCACATAATCTTCCTACTGGGCATGCACTCCAAGAACATTGAAAACAGAAAGGCCCCATATATACTAAATTATTTAGAGCAGTTCTTCATGTGACATCAAATGACTAGAAACAAAATCGGTGCCCACTGAAGGGGAAGTTATGGAATAAATTGTGATATAGAAACATAAGGAATATTATAGCACAATAAATGATAAATCTGAGATATTAAGAAATAACTGGTAAGACTTATATGAATTGATGCAAAGGGGGAAAAAATCAGAACCAAGAGAATGGTACAGGCAGTGACTTCAATAATGCAAATGAAAACAAATCTACAAGGAAATGGAACTCCCAAAAGGAAATGGGTCCCAGAGAACAGATGCTAAAATGTAAAAAAAAAAAAAAAATACTTCTTCATCTTATTAGAAAGACAGGGGACTATAGTTACATAATATTTAATGTATCATCAGTCACTATATTGGGTTGATTGATTTTGTTTGGCTGGTTTTCCTTGTTGTAACAGAAATTAGAAATAATAGGGGAAGGGGACTACATAAGTGATTGGTACAATAACAAAATATATTAATAAAATATATTTTAAAAAGAAATCTAACAATCAGAAATAAACATGGTAGGTAAGAAAGAAGGATATAGGGTTCTAGCCTCATAAGAGTTGGGATTAGTGCATAGAAGATAAAGCTAGATTCCTCTCTTGGACTCTGAATCTCTAACTCCTCCTAATCCAGTCTTATTGGACAAAATTTCATTTCTGAAAAGGGAATTCCTCTTGTTCCTTTTAATATTATTTTGAATTAATCAACACATCCAACAACCTAAGTTTTGGTCAACTAACTTTCTCACAGAGTAACAATTTAAGACAAAAAGAAAACTTCTGGAAAAAGAATAGCGCTTCCAAGCCTTGACTACCTCTCAAGTAGCTCAGATGAGAATGGAAGAGGAAATCAATAGCACATACATACATTTAGCTCCTTCCTAGAGAGGGAGAAAAAGGAGAAAGGGTCACTTTTTCCTCCTCCCTCATCATCTTGGTCATCAGCAAAGATTTAATTCAGTCTATCTTTATACTCAGAAAATTTGTTCCCTGACCCAAATTATCTTTCTGCTAATCCTTGCCCCAACTTTGAGTAATTCTGAGAGCTTTTCTTAGAGATCACTTACAATGACTCTCAATCCTCTTCTCTTCTTTTTTCTCATAAGTACATTCCAATCATAGACCACCAACAGATCCTACAATTTAAGAATATCAAGCAAACTGCCTGGTTATTATGTTCCTATTAGGTTCTTAGGTCATTGCCTGCTTGGTAGGAACAAAGACAGATTACTCATAATATAATCCTCCAGAAGATAAATCAGAAACTAATAAAAAATCTGCACAGCCTAAGTCACTCTTGGCTAGACTACCTAAGATTGATTCAACAATTAGCTTAATTTTATCAAGAAATTCCCTTGGTCAAAAGACATATTACTTAAATGGAATCTACTCAATTATTCTGAATTAAATCCACATTTTTAACAAAAAAGTGTGAATATACAGCAACTTGAAATACCTGAAAAAAGCCAGATAAAATCCATCCAAAACGATACATTGAAATGTGTGTGAATATGATTGGGTAAGCTAGGCCTAGTTTTGTGATCTCATTACTGACAAATCATGCAATCTCTGACTATGCAACAAAAGAGTTATTTTGGGTGAGTGAGAGACAGAAGCAAATGGGGGGAAGGAGGGTAAGTGAATGTCCAGGGTCACTGAGCTAGTCTCAAATTTGAACTCAGATCCTCCTGACTTCATTGCACCACCTAGCTGCCCCAAAAGTCATTTAAATTCATGGAAACAGGATTTTTAAAGACTATAATCCCACCTCCTAAGAACAGCAATCTATTTTTACAAAGGTTAATCAATACTCTTTCACTACCATCTGGTTCATTAAAGCCATTACATACAGAACCTCTTCATACTCCTGAAGCTGATGGAATTGAAGGGGCTAAAGAGGCAAATCATTTATCCTAACCATGGTAAATTGTGTCATCAGATAATTATGCTGTTCTAAGCAAAAGTAATCTGAGTTGCACATTACTGCAATGTACAGACAGAACTCATTTTAGGAATGGGATTGTGTTCCAAAAGATTCAATCATTTTTAAGTTAGTTGGTTAGAATCTAGGAAAGATTTTCTCATAAAAATAATATTATAGTAATGGTTTTGTTCTCAGGTTGGGCAATAATATGATTATTCGGAGTATCATATGGCTAAATGATTGCATGAATAGTACTAGCCTTAGCTCTGGAGTCCAAAAGTAAAGAATCTTTCAGTGATGAATGAGAGAAAACATGGGATAGAAAAAGAAAGCTAAGGAAAAGAGGGAAAAAAAAACATTTCCTTTGATTTCTTGAATACAGGGTCAGTCAAAAGCAAAATTTTTAAATAGATAAAATTTTACTTTGGTATCCTAATCCTAACTACCTGTGTAACTTAGGAAAATCACAACTTCCCTGAGTCTCAGATTGAGGATAATAACTCTCTATTGTTTTTTGTCAAGGGAAACAGAAAACCAGAAGAAATTTTGACTAATTCCAGATCTGAATGACATTTTCCCTCTGTTTACCCTCTAACAAAGATGTTAATGAACACTGAAACAAAATAACAGCAGTTTGTTATTTTAAAAGGACGCAGAAGAAAAATATAGGCAATTCATGAATTGCATAAATCCATAATTAACCTAGTATTTAGTATACTTACCTTACAAAATTATATAAAACTAACCAATCATTTGGGATATTTTTAAAAGTATAAAAATATGAAATACATATAATTCCACCTGTGTACATGACATTATTATTTTAATGTATTCTAACATACAAAATGGATATGGCATATTTCAGCAAAAATCATAAAAAATCACAATATGAAGCTATTAAAAATGAGCTAAATAACTTCAAAACATGATGGATCATGAAGAAAGAAGAGAAAACATTAAAGGAATGTTGAATAGAGGGGAGAAGTATTTACTTTGAGAACGGGAGGCATAGTGGTACCAAGGGAAGAAGAATAGTTATGGGTTATGGATAGTAGAATTGAATTTGGAGATCCTGACTTGAAATACTAGATACTGGTGTGACTTTGGTTAAGTCATTTAATTGCTCTGAACCTTAGTTTCCACATCTGTACAAAATAGGGATCAGATTATGACCTTTAATCTTTCAATTCTAAATTCTATGATCCTGTATTATTTTTAATTACAGTTAAGAAAAATGCATTTACACATATTTAACATATATAGGACTGCTTGCCATCTTGCGGGGGGGTGGAGGGAGGGAGGGGAAAAAACGAAACATAAGCGAGTGCAAGGGATAATGTTGTAAAAAAATTATCCTGGCATGGATTCTGTCAATACAAAGTTATTATTAAATAAAATAAAATTTAAATTAAAAAAAAAAAAGAAAAATGCATTTACAAAACCTTTAGCCAAAAACACCTCAAACTAGCACTTTCCCCTCATAACATTACTAAAAGGAAAATATTCATAAATTATTTATTAATAATATAAAAATGGAAAAGTGGGGAATGGGGAATAGTCGAATATATTAATGCAATAGAATATTATTGTGCCATAAAAATATGAAGACACCAAAGGTTATTGAAAAGCATAGGAACTGGCACAGAGGGGAGACAGATCAGAACATAAATATTCATTTGAAACATATTTTTTAAAATAGTAATAACATCTACTAAGTGTGCAGAAGAAAAAGAAATCAGCATAAGACTCAGGAGGAGATATTACTCATTGTTTTGTTATTTATATACATATAAATAGTTTGGAGTTTATAGTTTTGTAAATGCTTTTATTTGAATGTTTGTTTTTTTTGATGACTACTTAGTTTGGCATAAAAGTTATTTTAAAAGATTCTTGTCCAAACTCTTATAGACAGGGCAAAAAGAAAAACAGCCTTGGAAGCCAGTGTAGGTATAAAGAGAGAATGAAGGCGAGGTCATAAGCCTGTAATAGCTGACAAAATAGGCCACATTAAAACAGAATAGAGCATTTGGAAAGTTTTAGACTATGGGTTCTTTTGTTAATACTAGACTACTTAAATGGAGCACATGCTTGCACACAGCATGGTAAATGCCTGACACTCTTCAAATACTACTGTTCTGCTGAATGGCCTATATTCATCGAATATTCAACATGTGTTCTTAACTGACTGAAGAATGTTTCTGGTTGCAGAAGTCTGATTTTGCTTTCAAGGTAAAGTACTTCGATGTCCCTCCAACCCCTCTAAATCCACTTCCAACATATGCTAATCTTTTCCTCCCACTTCTGCTCCTACCTGCTACTACTCATTTACAGCCAAAACAAAAATGTTATTCTTCTTGTTTAGTGATATCTGACTCTTTGCAATCTCATTTGGGATTTTCTTGGCAAAGATATAAGAATAGTTTGACATTCAAATTGGCTAAGATGACAGGAAAAAATAATGATGAATGTTGGAGGGGATGCGGGAAAACTGGGACACTGATGCATTGTTGGTGGAGTTGTGAACGAATCCAACCATTCTGGAGAGCAATCTGGAATTATGCCCCAAAAGTTATCAAACTGTGCATACCCTTTGATCCAGCAGTGCTACTACTGGGCTTATACCCCAAAGAGATACTAAAGAAGGGAAAGGGACATGTATGTGCCAAAATATTTGTGGCAGCCCTGTTTGTAGTGGCTAGAAACTGGAAAATGAATGGATGTCCATCAATTGGAGAATGGCTGGGTAAATTGTGGTATATGAATGTTATGGAATATTATTGTTCTGTAAGAAATGACCAGCAGGATGAATACAGGGAGGACTGGAGAGACTTACATGAACTGATGCTAAGTGAAATGAGCAGAACCATTATATACCTCAGGAGATCATTATATACC
The DNA here is from genome assembly GCF_016432865.1 of Antechinus flavipes. Taxonomy (NCBI): domain Eukaryota; kingdom Metazoa; phylum Chordata; class Mammalia; order Dasyuromorphia; family Dasyuridae; genus Antechinus; species Antechinus flavipes. The sequence continues at coordinate 163,400,926 of NC_067402.1, forward strand.
TCAACAACGATACTGTTTGAGAATGTATTCTGATGGAAGTGTTTTTCTTCGACAAAGAGACCTAATTCAGTTTCCATTGATCAATGATGGACAGAAGCAGCTACACCCAAAGAAAGCACACTGGGAAATGAATGTAAACTGTTTGCATTTTGGTTTTTCTTCCCGGGTTATTTCTACCTTCTGTTTCTAAGATATACTATGACTTATTTAACATGTATAGGACTGTTTACCATCTGGGGGAGGGGGTGGAGGGAGGGAGGGGAAAAGTCGGAACAGAAGTGAGTGTAAGGGATAATGTAAAAAATTACCCTGGCATGGGTTCTGTCAATAAAAAGTTATTAAAAAAAAAAGATTAGTTTGGCATTTCTTTCATTTTACAGATGAGGAAACTGAGGCAACTGGGGTTAAGAGACTTTTTCACATTCCAATTCAGGTTTTCCTAATTCCAGGCCTCTATTCACTGTATCACCTAGCTGCTCTGTAGAATAAAAATAAATAATACCAATAACTGGTATTTATGCAATACTTTGCACATATTATTTCATTTGATCCTGTAAGGAGTGATTCTTTGTTGTTTGACATCAATGGGAAGGATTCTACATCTTCTCCAATCTGTTGAAATATCAGGAAAGTCAAAACTGTAAATGATTATTGCAGACTATTTGGCCTGCTAGAACATAAAGTAATATGGCCTGTAATTTTCATTTTTAAGTCATAGAAAAAGTAGCCATCTAATCTATCTCTCATTTGATTTAGGAGGAAACTTAAGTCCAGGGAGGGTAAAAAATTTTCATACACTTTCATAAAGGGAGTGGCTATGAGAGGTAGAATTTGAGACCAAATGCTTCTTAGGCATTATCCTTTCTACTATACCACAATACCTAATCTGGGTTTTGGCTAACTTTAGTAGAGTCTGTTTAATAACCAAACTGGATAATCAATATGCAAATATTAAAAATTTGTGTGTGATATAGCCAGAACCAAATTAAAATGTAATTGAAAAGTATTTAACAAATAAAAATAAAATAGAAGATAGATAATGGTCTTACTTGGCTTTCTAAAACAACATGTATATACGGAATCTTTTAGTGTGGGTTGCATATGAATCTGACAGCACTGCCTTAGATCATCAGAACATAAAATCAACATACTAGTACATGATTTGGAATCAAGTGTCTTGTTAGTATTTATTTCTGGATCAAGATGTCCTTTGTATTTTAGCCACCCTATGGACATAAAATTGTGCAACTGGAATCAAGAGTAAAATGTGGATTCATAGATTCGACACACAAGAAACTAATGCCCTTATTCCACAAAACAGTCTCTGTTCATTTAAAGAATTGGAAATAAATGCTCTAAATCTAAATGAGGGAGAAGACAGGAACTTCCACTTGTCACGGGTCTTTGCTATGCTTTGTGAGCAATTTTGACTGCCAGGGGCTGCAAAGATTGACCAATAAGGTTACATCCACTACCTTTAAAATGAGACTAATCTTCCACAGAGAAGGAGGAGGAGAAAGATTGATGGGGATTTAAAAAGATTTGTTTGGGGAAAGGAGAGATTAAGGGGCTTTGTGGACATAGTCAAAGAAAAAAACTCACCAAATTAACCCTTAAGATCCTCCCCTGACCTTATAGAAGTAACCACCACAGAAATGCAAACGTTTTCAGTGTGTTGATTAAGGTCCTAAATCTAACTGCACAATTTTTTCTAGATAACAACTCACTTTAGTCACTGGCAGAGAAGATTACATCTCATCAAGGTCTGTTCTTTTTCCCAGAGTTCCACAAATGTGCACAATAGAGTTTTCTTCAGTAGGAAGTTTTTGGTTTTGGGGGTGTTTTTTGACATTCATTTCAAACACATACTAGCAAGAAGGAGAAAAAAAAAGTAGCCATATTAACATTTGTGTTGTTTCCACTTAACCTTTGGGGATTAAATTCCCAAATCAGTTGAAAGAGTTGTATGCTAGTGTAGCAAGTGACACAGCTCCCCCCACATTCATCCCTGCAGGTAAGTGAAGGCATTTTCAAAGGTAGCAAAACAATCTTTCCTGCTGCAAACATTTCAATCCTTTGTGGGACATATCAAAAACACAATGATTTCCCCTCAGTCACAGAAAAGAGTGCATTTAAAATACCTTTGTCCAAATAAGCTATCAGAGGATTTCTTGCTATCAGAGAATGAAAAACGGCTATTCTGCACAGAGTAATAGTAATAATTATCAAAATAGCTAACATTTATATGAGGTTTTAAGATTTACAAAGCACTTTGTATATATGATCTCATTTGAAACACTATAAAACACCAGGAAAGTCCATCTAAGGAAAGAAGGTACCGACAATAATGGGTACTTCGAAGGGAAATTCTTTTCAATAGTTTGCAATAATACATCTTCAAAATTAAAAGATCCATGAATAACTAAGATGTATACAAAATCATCAGACAATGACTGGGCATAAGAGGCATTCAGTAAACACTTGTTCAATAATATTGAATGACTGAATTCATATCATGTCTCAGAAAACAGAAAATGAATAATTGAAAGTGCTAAAACAGAGATTATGAAAGCAATTCCCTTTGATGACAAGTCAGGACTTTCCCTACCCCTCTTAAACATCCTTTTTCCTCTTGAAATAACACTTCAAAAGGCTCTCGATGACCCTAAAATGCTGAATGATTCCAGGGTAAATAACTTTTGTAAAAGTCTGCCAGATTTGCCAGAAACTTTGTATTTCCTCCCTCTCCTCTTCAATCCCCCTACTCCATACTCCAATCAGGTTCATAATTTTCACATATGGACTCAAAGAGTGGATGCATCCAGAATTTTTCTGATGAGTTACATCAATATGATATCAGCAAGTAAGACAACCCCTTATGCTAAAATTTCTATTTCTACTTTTCTATGCATAATATCACTCAGCAGGTGGCCCTTGACTGAAAAAGTTTGTGGCCAGTATTAGTGCCATTAAGAAGGATGAATTTTCATAGTCTTATAGTCAGTTTCACTCTGCCACTAGTAGGGGATATAAGCAGGTCCATAAGAAAGAACTCACTGACCTAACTTAATTTCATTCTGCAATTGCCAGATCATGCTGTATTTACAGCAAAAGTAATTCATATATATATTTTATATATTATATATTATATATATAATAGCTGAAAAGGTCTTTGAAAATCATCAATCCTTTTTTAACGAGGTTATCAAAGGTCCAGAGAAGATTCACCTATAGTCACACATGTAGAACCAAGACAAGAACCCAGCTTTCTCTCATTTCTACACCTAGCTATTGTCCCTTCCTATTAGACCACAGTACATTGCCCAGTCAACTAAATTTCCATTTACAATGTCTCTTCAATTTGTTTTTTGAGTCTACACTAAAAAATGTAAAAAAGCAATACTATTACTAGGAACTATCACTTTCAAACTGAAAATATATATTTAAATTGCAGAAAAGCATTATGTGGGATATGGCCATTACTAATATCTTTTTCTCTAAACTTGTGTGTTTTATAAATGGCAATGATGATACTGACTTTAATGAATAAGGAGTTCTTATTAGGCAAACTACCAATGTTTTTTTTCCTATATCTGTATGGCTCCAAATAATAGATTCTAGTGTTTTTTCAGAAGCTGTTAAGAGATCGCTGCAGTTGACTGATAGCAGATTTGGCAAATACGTACACATAAATGAATGCTACTCCTGGCTTACTGTTTTATCATACTGATATACTTTCATATTGTGCCAGGACTCTAGAAACATTCTATAAATAAATAAATGTTAATAAATATCACCACCTTATTCCCTAAGGTGGCTAAGTATTATGATCCTCATTTTAAAGGAGGTTAACCTGAAACATGAAAGGTTTTGAAACATTTGACCTAAGTCTTGCTTCACTGGTACAATCAGCATAAATTCCAGAATCCACCCAAGTTTTCTTCTAGACTTTCTTCTAGAACCTTTTTTGCTAGACTACCCTTATCTTATTCAGTTTCTGTTCATCCTTCAGTTCCAACTGTATGTATGTGACATATGCCAAAAAAATCAAGCCCTTTCCCTATGCCCCCCCTTTAAAATGACCCTCAATTTAACTAAATGGACTTAATCGCTCTCCCCTTTACCCTCTGTCACTCAATGCTCAGTTTCACAAAGGATGTAAGCTGTCTCAGTCAGCTATAAAGTTGAATATAAAAGTTAGAATGCAAGTTCTCATCTTTTATTTGAACTATTTAGGAAAGGGATGTACCTTCATACTTACCTGTGCTTTTCAATAAAAATGTAGGAGAGGCAAAAAGGGACAATAGGTAATGGCCATTCAACGCTCCCAGAAATATTATGAAAATGCAACCAAAAAAGAAGGAAGGAAGGAAGGAAAGAAGGAAGGAAGGAAGGAAAGAAGGAAGGAAGGAAGGAAGGAAGGAAAGAAGGAAGGAAGGAAGGAAGGAAGGAAGGAAGGAAGGAAGGAAGGACGGAAGGAAGGAAGGAAGGAAGGAAGGAAGGAAGGAAGGAAGGAAGGAAGGAAGAAGAAGGAAGGAAGGAAGGGAAAGAGGGAGGAAGGAGAAAAACTATAGGACACAAGAAAAATGCTTTCCAATCCTAATGCCAATGTCTATACTTCCCTTAGCTAAATTTCTTTACAAATAGAAATAAGAGGCCAAGGCTCAAAATCAACCATGAATGGACTGGCAACAGCTTCCATATTTAAACACTAGCCAAGGTCACCTGAACTTATTGAAGAGGGAAATAATGTATCCAGAACTAGGGACCAATCACTTTTAGAAAGTTCAAGATTATTGGCATTAATTGATTACTGTGCTTTAATTGTTCTTATCATTGTTAGGAGTATAGAATGGAAAAGAACTGAAACCCATGTCTAGCCCTTTAGGGGAACTTGATACAAATATTCTTCCAAAGGATTATAGACTCATAGCCTGAGAACTGAAAGGAACCAAAATGTCATTGCACCCAACTCCTTGCAGAGGGGACAGAGAGGGGAAGTTATTTATCTAGGGTTCCCCTGATAGAAATTGGCTGAAGTAGGATTTGGATACAAGTCTTGCCTCCTAATCAGACTCCCTATTCCCTACTCCACCATGCGTCTCAAAGTCCTTTTTTTTTCCTTCCTAAAAATGCAGTTCTTTAGCATCTATAATGGAGATCTATGCATTTAAGAGAGCAGAGAGCTCTCTTAAAATGTCATGGGTCCTAGAAATTGCTCATGTAGGGCTCTTTGACTTTCTTTAGCTCCTGAATATAAACTTCATTCTATCATAAAGATTGAATCACATGCAACAGATCTACAGCAGTAGCAACAATAACAGAGGAAGTCTGTTCACTGTAACCCAGTGAAACACCTGGGTTAATCTTCAGCAGCTTTTAGCCATTGCAGAGATGAAGATACCATGTTCATCTACCAACAACAAAAAAGTCAGCTAAGGGAAACTACATTAGCCTATCTGGGGAAATTAAATTAAGCTATAGAAGTAACAGGTTTGAGGAATGAATTGGGGAACAAATCACACTGAGAAAATCAAACATGCCACTTTAATGAACAGACTCTCCTACTATGATTTCACTCTTTCCAAATGCATCCTCTTGAAGCCCAAGAATCACATACCTAGGATGACAAGCAATGGCAAGCTTTTTATTACCCAGTAACCTGAGTAGCTGAGTTAGAACAGAAGCACCTGAATAAACCTCAAAAGTATTTTCAAAAGTTTTTAAGCAAACTAGTCCACTAACTGCTCATTTTCTCACAACAAAAAGCTTCCCTTTCCATTAAAGCCCAAGTTCTTTTATCTTATTTTTAAATAGACCTAAAATCAGAAAAATATTATTCTTGCCTAATAATAATAATAGTGTTTGCTATTATTACCACGTTTTGCATTTATATAGTCTATACAGTTAAAGTAATGTTTTTAGAGGTCAAAAAAAAAAGGTTGTTCAAGAAATCTTAGTACAATTTCAAGCTCTAAGGGATTAAAACTGCACTGTGACTTTTTGAATACCCCTCTATCATCAAATTTGATTTTTCTGGCACTTTAAGACAGATAGAACAACTATTATTATCACTATTTTAAAGGTAACAAAACTTAAGACTTGTTGGGATTAAAATAACTCATTTAAAATCATACCATTTAGTAAAATGATAGAGAGAATCAGGGTTCAAACCCATGCAAAGCTTGCTCTTTCTACACCACCACACTTTACTGCCACATGCATATGACAATCTTCTCTAAAGAAGCATCAGGGAGATGCTGGAATTAGAATCTAAAGTACTTGATATGAAAATATCTCACAACTTCTCTTTATTTTGTCCTCTGCTAATAAGAACTATTTGTAGCTGCAATAGACACTGGCTATGCTTGAAGGCAAGTCATATTCAAAACCCTCGAACTGCCAAAAAAAACAGGGCACCAAAGAACAAGCTGATTGATCAAACATGACAGTTCCAGACTCCCCCCTTTTTTTCTCCCTTAACAGCTATGCTTCTTCTACAACAACCAAGACTCAAGTGCTTTCCATAGACAAACACACATACACATACACACATGCATGCATGTAGAAATTTAAGGGGAAGAAGATAACTTTTGTTCATATTAGCCTTTGCACTTTGTGCAGTTCCCCTTTGCTGTTATCTCTCCCAATCTGATTCCCCAAACAAACCCCTCCAATATTAGCTAAGAGATGAAAGATGCATCAGCAACCATTAAACTACATAAAACGCTGAAAAAATCTTCCAGTATCTTCCAATTATTTATGTTCTTCTTAACTGTGTCCGTCAGTTTTAGGATATAGCATAGAAGTCAAACTGAATTGCCAGTGACACTGCTAGGAGCTACTGAGATAAACAAGTGTCTCTGCATACTATAATATGCATAGATACACATAGACGTAAAGATCTACCCACATGTGACCCTGATCACAGTAGAATTATCTGATGATATAAAACATGAGTATATTCAAACACACCCAGTACTTGCTGTTTAAATAACTAGCTGTTGTGTTTGTCAATTATGTCATGTGCATGTAAACATTTACTTTACACATGTATTATCTAAATAAGTGATACAAAATCCTATCATTCTTGAACTCTTTGTGTTTTGGACAGCATGTCCATTGATATAGGTACAAAAACACAGTGTAAATAAATATTCAATGTACGCATAATGTAAATATTCACCATATTCAGACCTGGGCACAAGATGGATAGAATTTAGGAGGGGGAGGAGGGAATCAACCTCTGGGTGAGCTATTCTCTGAAAGCCACGAGCTCACACCACAGCCCGGGGTGGGAACGTATGCCGGGCTCCCAGAGCACGGACACACACGTCTGGGTGTTGGAGGGAGAATCTGCAGAGCTTCGAGTGGGACAATGAGGACACTGCGATCCCGGCTCGGTGCAGTAGCAGTGGGAGCCGCCACAGTACCCACAGCCACGGCCACGGCCGCCGCCTCCACCCTTTCCCCTCCTTCCAGTCCCTACTTACGTTCCCAGGGTCTCCTTGAACTCGAAAATCTTCTTGATGTCCTCGGCTTGTTTTTTCCAAGAGGAGCTGCTCTCCCCGTTCTCCCGGGCCATGGCAGCCGAGTGTCTGGGGGAGGTGGAGGGACGACTGAGAGGGAGAGTGGGGGTGGTGCGGCGGGGCTGGAGAAGGGAGTGCGTAGAGCTGTGGAACCAAAAAGGGAGGGGAGTCGAGGGGTTCGAGGAGAACAGGCGTGGAGGTGAAATGTGCAGGTCCTGAATGGATGGAGAGCAGACTAACCCTCCTCCTCCTCCTCCACTACCACCACCAACACCAGCACCTCGGGCGCCGCTTCTGCTGCTGCTGCTGCTGCTGCTGCCGGCGTGCGTGCGTGCGAGGGAGATGCTCAGAGAGGGAACCAGAAAAAGACTTTCAACTGCAGCGGTGCTTCCTCTTCTGCAGTTTCCTCTTTCACTCTTTCTGCCTCGGTCTCTCAGGGTCTCTTATTTCTGCTCGTCTCTGGCACAGACTTCCTGCCGCCGCCGCTGCCGCCGCCGCCGCTGTCTCGGTTGCCGCTGCTCAAACGGCTCCTTTACCGCCCGCTGCAGACCCCACTTTCAGCTACTTTTCTTGCCTCCTTTTTCTCCTCCCTCTCTCCCTCCCTCGCTCCCTCTCTGGTTCCCTCCCTCCTTCTTCCCACTCTCCCCTCCCTCTCTCTCTCTGGTTTGCTGCCTTCGGGGATGTCTTTACTCCGCAGCGCTTGGGTTTAGACGCCCTGCCCTGCCCTCCTCCCCCCTGCAAAAAACCCACCAATTACAATGGTCCCAGCCAGAGGGGGGAATTCCCCCCACCCAGGTCTCCCCGGGCCCGGAGGGGCTCCGAGCTTCCTGTCCCGGCTACTTTGATACTCCTTAGAGTGGAGAGGGGCAATAAAGGGATGTAGAGACACGAGAGGGAAACCCTGCTCTATTTCATTTCTTCAGAAAAGCCCTGGGTGGGGGACCTTCTAAAAGTGATGTTCTGTAGGAAGATTTATTTTGTGCGGGGGGAAACACCGGCTGAGAAGAGATGGGAGTTTCTATTCTCAGTCACAGGGAAAAGAGAAGGAGGAGCAGCGAGTGTCCGCCTGCTTAAGTGCCCTGGAAGTTGGCACCCAGGAGGCGGAGAGGGTGGGCACGCACAGTGCGTGTGCTATGCGAGGGAGGCGAAGGGCCGGGCAGGGACTGAGTGACAGAGAGGCACACACGCGCACACACCCACACGGCTCTCCTCTCCTCCCCTTCCCTTCCACCCGGGTCTTTTGGTTGGGGCTGTTGCTGCGGCCGCTGCTGCCGGTGGCGGTGGTGGTTGTTTGGCTTGTATCAATATCACTTTGTGGTTTGCAGGCTGTAGTTCGTCGTTATAGCAATGGGAGGAGAAGGAGGAAGTGATGGTGGAGAAGGTGTAGGTGGGCGTTCGACTCCAGAGCCCAGACTGAGCCGGCTCCCGGCTTTCCCCGGCTGTCAAAACCCCTCTAGACTGAATGACTAGAGATAATTCGCATTGCACCAAAAACGCGCGCACGTCAAATAATGAGGAGGGGGTGGGGGGAGGGAAAGCTGAGGGGGGGAGCTGGGGGAGATAGACCTTAAGAGTATTGCAGTAGAGTTTCGAGGGGCAAAAAGGAGAGCCTGAACCTTGCCAGGCCCTAATGCCTTTACCTTTCTAAAGAGCAGGACTTCAGGCATAATGCTGCTGGGTGCGAGGAGGTGAATGAGGAAGACAGAGGGGGATGGCCCGGGAATGGGCATACGGTAATGCTCTACCGCAGCCCAGAACCCTGTATGGAGTAGTTGTCACGTGCGAGTCTTCCCCCATCTCTGCCCACTCCGGCTTCCCTTCAACCTTCTGCCCACCCCCAACTCCTCCTCAACACCAGCTGCCTTGACAGAAGCCAGGAAAATTACAAAAAGCTCAGGATCGTGAGCCCCTCTCTTCCCCTTCCACGTGTCCCCAAACATCCATCTTCCGTCCCAATTGCTGGGATTTCCCTGGCTACGCAACAGTCAGCTCAAGTCGAGTGTTGCACTGGGCTGCTGCATTTTTTTTTTCTATCGGAGACTTTGCTAGGCAGTCCTCCTCGACTGTTTGTGTGTGTGTATGTGTGTGTGTACATGGGGGAAGGAGATATGAAAAGTACAAGTAACGTGCAAAGGTGGAGTTAGGGTTAGACATCCCTGCCTCAAAAGTTAGAATAGATATCTTCAACTTCTCATGGTATCTCTGCGGTACACTTTCTGGATCTGATCTGATCTATCCCTTTCTCAGTGTCCACTTATCAGAAAGCCGCTTCATTGCCTGATAATCTGCAGTGACTACATTAAGATTCTCATTTCCCCCTCCCTTTTCAAAAAAAAATCTCTCCCATCAAATAACCTTACACCCCTGAGTTCTAGTTTCGTATTTTCAACTATCTGCTATATATTTTTACTCAGAATATTCACTATATGCCACCCCAAATATTTCCAAAATGGAACTCATTCTCCTCATTCTCAAACCTGGTCCTCCCTGGTCCTTCCCTATTCCTACTCAAAGTCCACCATTCTCCAAATCAAACAGGCTTTGAAATTCCTTGACTGCAATCTCCCTAGTCAAGCAGAGCCTCCTCCCTTCCCACTACCACCCCCAGGACACTCCCAGTCGGATAATTGCAAAATTCTTTTCATTTGACATTTGCAATATCTCTCCCATTATCCTACTCATCTAACACCACCACCCTCCCTCCCCCTTCCCCGGCTCATACTTGCCATCATCCTAGTTCAGATACTTATTATCACTGTATGGCCTACTACTGCTGAGCTTCCTAACTAGACTTTCTGCCACCAGACTCTCTTATCTAATCTCCCTTTTCCACATCTGTGAGAGTAATCTTTCATATGCACAGATTTGACCTTATCCATCAGCTCCTTTAAAAATGTTCAGAACTGCATGCAAAATGAAAGACAAATTCTTAAGACTGACATAAAAGGCCTACCTTAATCTCGATGCAGACTGCTTTTCCAGCCAAATGGATGAATTAAAAAAAAAATTATCAAGCACTTTCTCTGTGCCAAGGACTGTGCTAAGCACTGAGGATAAAAATACAATTAAGCAAAACAGGTCCTGCCTCCAGGGGGGGCATCTGGTAAATATCTGTTAAAATATTTTAGAGATACCCTGTTTCTCAGAGTTAAGGCCCACAAGCAGACTATGCCCTGAGCTTGGCATAACAATAATCCTTTGCACTCTGGATGATCTTACCCTCTGGCAAAGTATTTTGATTGCTTTGACAATCACCAGGTGTTCACTGAAGAAGTTCTCCATTTTCCCAAGGAACCTGAGAGCCAGAAGCAACTGATCCACCACATCTCTTGACATGCTCACAATCTGAACCAATCAAGGTACTGCCACACTAACTCTTGTTCTGTGCTTGTAAGACAATCAATTTGGAGACTGTTCCTAAGAATGCCTGCATTGTCCATGTGTGAAAATACCTTGAGAACTGCTACTCAAGACCTAAGAATGATTATCTCATGGTCCAGCCCACTTGGTTTTTCATGTATATAAGCCCTGACTTTATCCCAGCATGGTAAGCCCTCCTCCTCAGGAGGACTTCCCCTTGCAAATGTTTTCCTCTCTTTGAAATTAATTAAACTTCTGCTTGATACCTGAATATCTTGTCTCTAGTCTGTGATAACCTGTAACTCACAAGTTAGAGGCTGATTCTGGCCCAATTCTAATACAGTTCTATAGTGAAAGACAGCACTTAACTGGAAGGAAACATTTTGATAAAGAAGTCAAGATGAATGATGGTTGAAGTTGGAAAGCAGTTGAATAAGTCCCCACTAAAAATGGTTAAGTTGATATGATTACTGTTCTCAATGTTAAAGTTCAAAAAGATAGGATGGGGTAGGACCCAAGGCAGGGAGATGGCTGAGAAATTATATAGTCTGCCTAGAACTAGGAAAAATAAGATTCATCAATCAGATCCAGGGGTAACAGATGTGGGTAACTTCAGTTCTGAAGAAAGGTAGAAGCTGGCTGAAGAGCAACATATTATCACACACTGTCCTTTCCAGCTACCCTAGAATACTAGCCATTTCTTCTCATCTTGCTCTCACTCATCTCCTTGCATTTGTACAGGCCATATCCTAGAACTTACCTCCTATCCTCCACCCTTCCCCCACATCTAAAGAAAATCTTCCTTCAAGGTTACCTCATCACCTCATCCATGAAGTCTTCCATGATTTCCACTGCTACAGGTAATACCTCCCTCCTTAAAACTCTCATACTACTCTTTCTGACCTTCATTTTGCATTTAATTGTATTCTAAAATGAAATTATTTGTGTACAAGTCTCCTATCCCATGATGGATTTTAAGTTACTTGAGGACAGGGATTTATTTTTCTTCATATCATCAAGCTTTCTACAGATAGCCATGGCAGAACTTTAAGTAGTAGTTTTAGCTATAGTTGTAGTAGTTGTTCTTATTGCTGTTATGAGTGATAGGGGTAAGCAACAGCCTTGCTCTCTATGGTTTCATTTCTCAGTAAAAACCTCATCCATAAGGGGGACATGTTCATACAGTAATCCTGATTGTTCTGACTTGTTCTCCTTGGACACAAGGGACAGAACTCAGAGTAGGTAAATTTAGCCTTGACATATTGAAAAACATCTGACAGTTAAACCTATCCAAAAGTGGAAGAGGCTTTCAAAGGAGACAGTGGGTTCCCCACATTCCCTCCCCACTCTAGGATTTTGAGGTGAAATTGGATGATCATTTGTGACCAATGTCATGAGGGAATTCCTATTCAAGTATGCATAGTATTAGATACTCTGTAATGTCCCCCTGACTCTAAGATTCTGGGATTCTTTGAATGTAGTCCTAGTTAGGACCAGTTGTTACATGAATCCATTTTTCTTAGACCTTCTTCAATCAATAATATTTGTTAAGAGACCATGTGTTCTAAACATTTGGCCTCAGTTTGATTGACTCAAAATCTACTTAGCAGAAGAAGACACTAAGGGAGACAAATCAGTCCCTACCTTGATGATACTACAATCTAGTAAATGGCTTGAGGCTTAACAGTAAAAACAAACCAAAACAAAACAAAAACAAAATACCTAAGATCTTGGCAATTTATCCCATCACTTCCTAGCAAATGGGGGAAGAAGAAATAGAAGCAGTGCCAGATTTTATAATCTTGGGCTCAAAGATCACTGCAGAAAAAGACTGCAGTCATGAAATTAAAAGATGCTTGCACTTTGGAAGAAAATATATGATAAATCTGGGACAGCATGCTAAAAAGCAGAGTTGTCACCCTGCTAACAAAGACATGTGGTCAAACTAAGGTTTTTCCTAGTAGCAACATATGTCTGTGAAAGTTGGACTATAAGGAAAGCTGGATGCTTCCATACACTTGAAATCTTGATGCTGAAGATGACTTTTGAGATTCCCTTGCACAGCAAAGAGGTAAAATTAATCAATATTTAAGTAAATGAATTCAAACTATTCGTTGGAAGATGAAATACTAAAATTGAAACTTAATTACTTTGGCCACATGATGAGAAAATAGGATTCATTGGAAAAGATCCTGATATTGGGAAAGAATGAAGTCAAAAAGAGAAGGAGACAGCAGACAATGAGATGACTAGATTGTGACATCAAAACAACTATGACTTAGATTTCCAGCATGATGTGGTTCATGGGGTTAGCAAGAGTCTGATTTGACTGAATGACTGAACAACAGCAGAGAAATAAGACATATATATCTATACATACACACATACACATTACATTATATTTGCATCAGATAAATACAAAGTGATATATAAGAGCCTAGAAAGAAAAGATGATCATTGACTTGGAGAGATTTAGAAAGGCTTCATGGAGAAGATGACATTTGAGTTGGGCTTTAAAGGAAAGACATTATATGTATGTGTAATTTCCATTCTGCACTAAGCATCACTTCATTAAATGCTAAGAAAGGACAGGATAAACTTATCTGGCCCTAGAAATAGGGATCAACTGACCAGCCTGGCTAGAGCAGTTCAATAATGTTTTTCAAAAGACCCAGCTTTCTGGGTTGGAGTAGTGCTCATTCCCTTCATACTGCCAGCATAACCAATCTCCCAGGCAAACAGTCCTTATTGCTTCATAAAATAAAGACTTTGAAAAACTACTCCGGGGCAGTTAGGTGGTACAGTAGATAAAACACCAGCCTTGAAGTTAGGAGAACCTGAGTTCAAATCTGATCTCAGACATTTAACACATTCTAGCTGTGTGACCCTGGGCAAGTCGCTTAATCCTAATTGCCTCAAGGGGAAAAAAACTACTCCATCCTTTACTTGTCACAAATACTTTGTATCAGTGAAATCAAAGGTAAACCATCTTTGCCCTCTGTCACTTTCTACCTCTTTCTTGTCTTTCTTCCTTCTTTCTATTTCTCTCTTCTTTATTCTCTTTTTCTCTCCCACTCACTTTCCTATTTCCATTCTTCCTCCTTTTCCCACCTTAGTTATCTCTTTTTTTTCCCCTCTCCTTTCTCTTGTCTTTATAGGCAATTACTTCCCCCCACCACATAACACTCAGACATTGCTCATCTCTAATATTTACCTCCATACATTAAAAAACAATCATTTACAAAATGTCTAACAGAGAGTTTGCCAGGAACAATAAGAGCAACAAGATAGTGGGAAAGAGGGCAGAAGCTTACACGCCTTTGAGTTCATTTACTATGAAAAGCAAAGTAGAGTAAAATGGAGGATAACCCTAAATCTGAGAATAAAGGCAACTATTTGCATAATTTCACCCATCTTGCCTGGTAATCAATTTATCTCAAGGCCTATCTAATAAAGTGATTGTCCAAAGAAAAATTTGATCTCAGCTGATACCAGAGGAACAAAGGTTTATTTCCTTTTCTGTCATACAAATGCTTGTGTTTAAATGCCTAAGGATGTATTTCTGGGAGGACAAAGAAAAACACCATATGACATATTACTTATTTGAGCTGAAATGTTTTCTACCATCAGAGCTGTCTTTAGAACAGGTAAAGTAAATGATCACTTATATTTGAGTTTAATCCTCAAATCTCTCCTCTTTCTTAAAAAAAAATCACCAATCTCTCTTCCTCATCTGGGCCTAAAATTCTACAATTGAATATATACTGAGTCCTGAAAATGTTTTCTTTTCTAAGAGGATTTTTTTCAGCTCAAATATAAATATACAAATCATTCTTCATCAACTAACACTTTAAGGGGATTTTTAAGGCTTTAGGAAATCAGGCACAAGGTTTGGGAAGGAGAAAGAGAGTAAGGGGAGAAAAAAGGAAAGGAATAGGAAAACTAGAGAGGATTTTGAGACATGTGAAAAGATAAATTAAACCTTGTTCTTAATGCTATGTTTATTTTTCATTCACTAGCCAACGGCACATTTCTCATTACCTTTCAAAATGGAAGATCTGTACCTTGGAATGTGACTTTTGGATATAGAAGAGATCCAAGTCTCTGAGATTGTTTAAACTTTTGCAAATCAAAACTCTTAGTCATTTATTTTTGTACCAGTCAAGACTGAACTGTTTCTCAGGGCATTTGATAATTTACTCAATAGGTTCATAATAGTTTGGCCCAGTTTATTCTTGATAGAAAAAGACTAGCTGCCAAAACTCTGCCTTTACTACACTCTTTATATCCCTTCTTCCAGCCAAACATGCACATACTAATTTAGAATTCTATCTCCCAGAAGTTTTTTGCCCACTTAACTAAATCATTGAAATTCAGTTCAACAAATAAGTATTAAGTTCCTACCAAAATCAGAAGAACTGGAACCAACTTTTGGCGATGCTGCTAAACATAGTTTCACATTGGGCAAATGACACTTAATAAACTGGGTTTCAGTTTCCTTACATCTGTAAGATGAGATGAAGAAGGTATTGGACTATATCTCTAAGTACCCCCTAAGCACTATAATCCTATGTATAAGGCAGTGTGATAAACATTAAGAATACAAAAATGAAAGTAATGACATAATTCCTGCCTTCAAAGAGCTTGAAATCTATTTTTAAATATGACATATACTCAGATATGTATTAATGTAAGGTAGGAATCAAGAGATATATAGAAAAGATACATAGAGAAGTAGAAGGGGGAAATCATTGTTATTTGGGGGTAAGCAGGAAAGATTAAATGTAAGACATGGTACCTGATTCAGGCTTAGAAGTTAGAAAAATATTTCTTTTTTTTTAGAGAAATATTTCAACAGAGTATAGGAATGCATTCTGGATGTGGGCAAAGACCTTCACAAGTGAAGGAAGGCAAGAGAACATAGGGAATAAGGAAGAAGTTCGGTTTGGGAAGAATGTAGAGAATATGAAGGGAATTTGTTTTTGTTTTTGTGTTTAAGTACAAAAAGATCAGTTGAAACCAGATTGTATATGATGTTAAGTGCCATACTTAAGGCATATTTTATCCTGTTATATAATAAGAGGCAGCATAATGACCATGTGGCTATATGGCCCTAGTTATAAGTCACTCCCCCTCTTATTTTCTGTCTTTCCCCCAACTACACCTGACACTTTAAATTGAAAAAGAATTGTATTGCATTGATAGAAGGAATTTTATTACTTGTAGTTTCCTGGACTAATGAAGAGAGACAGAGACACATACAGACATACACAGAGATAAAGAGATGGAGCTACACATGAAGAAAGAGAGAGAAAGAGATTAGAATAGATTATAATAATAATAACCCTTTTGTACAAGGCTATCACAATACACAAAGGAAATATGCTTTAGGGAATTAGGTCATAACCTCCACCTAGAAAATCTCAACCAGACAACACCCCAAGTACTGGCTTCACTTTTCCTAGCAAACACACAATTTATACAGAAGACAAAATGGAATCCTAAATAAAGCTCTTAGAAAAAAAAAAAAGTAGATAGTTTCCAGTGAACACTATCTCCCAGAAATCTATATTGATTGTCATTTAGAAGACCAAATAAATAAATTACTTAATCTGTTGCTCCAGCAGATATGGTCAGGGGCTGTGATTGTGCATCCTCCTGACTTTTCTTGGTGATCCCTGAAGGGCTATATCTAATGTTTTTCTCAGACAAAACTAAAACCATTTTCTGAGGCAAATCTTTCTCTGTGATTGAGCTATCTCTGACAAGGTGGAAAGAAGTCAAAGTTTTCCCTGTCTGACAGAAGATAAAATTCTTCCTGCTTTATAACTCTAGTAAGGCAACTCAGAATTTGGAACTTCCTTTCACGGTTGCCACTTCTCCCCACCTCTGTCCTTACAAAAGCTTGTTGAGGGAGCAAACTGGCTCTCTAACTTCAAGAGAATTTTGTTGTTTGTTGTTGAGGAATCTTTCAGTCATATCCAACTCTTCATGACCCAAATGGACCATAGCCCACGAGATCCCTCTATCCTCCAGTATTTCCCAAAATCCTTCCAAGCTCATGTTCATTGTTCTCATGACACTTATCTATTCATCTTATACTCTACTGTTTTCCTTCTCTTTTTGCCTTCAATCTTTCCCAACATTAAGTCTTATCTTATTGTGTGGCTAAAGTATTTAAACTTCATCTTCAGTATTTGACATGATTTTACCTCCTTACTATCTAAAGGATTCTCAAAAGTCTTCTCTAGCACCACACTGCAAAAACATCAATTCTGTAGCATTCAACTTTCCTATAGTCCAATTTTCACAGCCATACATTGCTATTTGAAAAGCTCTAACTTCTGTTAGACCTTTGTCTAACCTTTGTCAGCAGGTTTATGTCTCTGCTTTTCAGTATGCTGTCCAGATTTGCCACGTCTTTTCTTTCAAAGAACTTTTTGTTTTGTTTTGTTTTTGGCCAGGCAATTGGGCATAAATGACTTGCCAGAGTCACACAGCTAGCAAATATCAAGTGTCTAAGCATGGATTTGAACTCAAGTCCTCCTAATTCCAGCACCAATATATAGCTACTGTACCACCTAGCTGTACCTGAATGTCTTTTAATTTCATGGCAGCAATCTCTGTCTGCAATGATCTTTGAGCTCAAGAATATAAAATCTGACACTGCTTCCATTTTTGTCTCCCTCTATTTGCCAGGAAGTGATAGAATCAGTTGCTGAGATCTTAGTTATTTTTAATGTTAAGGCTCAAGCCAGATTTTATACTTTCCCCTTTCACCCTTATCAAAGGGCTTCTTAATTTTCCTTCACTTTCTATCCTTAAAGTTGTATCATCTGCATGTTTGAAATTGTTGATATTTCTCTTGGAAATCTTAATTCTTGTTTTTGATTCATACAACCTGGCATTTTACATGATGTACTCTGCATATAAGCTAAATAAATAAGTCTTGTCATACTCCTTTTCCAAGAAACCAACAATTGTCCATGTTCCGTTCTAACTGTTGTTTCTTCAAGAGAAGAAACCTTCTCTTCCTACCTCTCATTCCAAGTTCAGACATAATTATCCACCTGACATTATTTGTAGTAGTGAAATGAAATTTCAACATTATGGTAGGGATGTCCTCTCTGAATCGCAGATGCTGGTGTCCCTAGGATCACTTTTTTTTCTATCTCTTCTTTCAAGATGTAGTGTGCATAATTCTAGCTGCTCTGAAAGAAAATGAGGTACTAAAGCAAACAGAAAGACAACTTGTTACAACAGCAGTTTTTGTAATTACAAAAAAAAAAAAAACTAAGGGGAAAAAGATTAGGGGAATGGCTAAACATATAGTGGCTTCTTAATATAGTGAAATATTACTTTTATATTTAAAAAATTATGATGTTGAATATTGATCCATTTAATCCTCACAACCACCATGAAAGTTAGGAGCTATTATCATTCCCATTTTGCTGATAAAGAAGCTGAGCCCAAATAAATATCTGACAGTGCATTTGAACATAGGTCTTCCTGACTCCAGGTCCAGTATTCCGGTACAAGTCCAGTATCCATGGTGCCACCTAGCTGCTTCATGATTTCAGAGAAACTTACAACCTAATGCAGTGAAACAAGCAAAATCAATCAGTCAATCAACAAGTATTTATTAAATGCCTGAAAAATTCCAGATACTATGTTAGGTTCTGAGAATATTAGTACAAAGAATTAAGTGATCCTCACTTACAATTATTTTAAAACATCAGTAATTCTAAGGAAAATAATGTTGAAAGACCCAAAACTCTGATCATTTATTACAGAATAGCGACACTAAACAGGTTCCAAAATGAGACCATGAAACAGGTATTGGACTTGGAAGCAGAGAACCTGGCTCTTAATTCTTATTTCCTACTTTTTTTCACCTTAAATAGTTAATATTTCTAGGCTTCAAGTAATTCTGTGAAAGAAGAGTATCAAACCTATTGGCCTCTAAAAATCCTTTCTAATTCTAAATCTATGATCCTCTAAGGTTGGCAATGAAGCAACTCACCAACAAAAAAGCTTGGAAGTGCAAAAAGAAACATATTTTGAAATGGCCAATATATTGTTTTGTTTTATCTTCCTTGATAAAAAAGAGGGCTTCTCTTTGGGAAATGGCATGAATTAGTGACACAAGTTAAAAAAAAAAAAAGGAGAAAAGGAAAGCTCTCCACAAAACATTAATTAAAACTAAGAAGGAAACACAAGATTCAATGGAGGCACAAACAGGATGATTTTATGAGATATTAAACATACTTCTTTTAAATTATAATATATTTCTATATTATATGTGTAATATATATAAATAATATATTTCTATACTAAATAGTTTGCTGATTTATAAAATTCATAGTAAAAAATTTAAGACAAAACAAAATTTTTCTATACCTCTATGTGTGTTTGGAAGTGGGTACTTAATGAATATAAGCTGCATGACTTGCTAGTAGAGGAAGAAGAAGAAAAGTTGAACAGATTCAGTCTACATTACCTAGGAGTAGGAGATAGATTTGATCAAACAGGGCAAATAAGAAATATGCCTATAAGTAAAAGAGGAAATAGTTTGTGTATAAAAATGGAGCTTTGGAACCCTGGTGTAAAAGAATAGAAAGTTTCAAATATTCTAGGAATATTCTCCTCCCCTCCCCATCCCAAAAAGCAAATAGCTGCTACCACTGTTGCCTGAGCTATCATTCCACTTACTGGAAGGTTGTTTGAGGGAGTTAGATTCTGAAAATATGGTAAGCAACAACTCTGGGGGACAGAAGATAACTATCATGACAATAAAAGGCTACAGCACCTTCTAGGAATGGAGGAAAGCAGCCTCAAAGGAATAGACACCTGCCTGAGTGAAGCTACTTCAATAATTGAGTCATTAGAGGAGATGAGCAACAGAAAGGAGTCATCTTGAGCTTTCCTCTCAGTGCAGAGCCACCCAGGACAGTAGCTAAGTCACAAAGACTGCATAGGTGTTCTTTCTGTCTTTTCCATGTAAATAATTTTTTTTTCTATGTGGAATGAGTGCTTATAAGAGGAGCTTGATGTAACCATTTGAAGATCACAAATATGTGATTTTAAGACCTCATGTTACAACAAATCCGAGCAAACAAACCAGATAAATAAGAAGTTCCTAAAGTATGTATTAATACTCATGTCTTTTATGTCATAAAGGTACTTCTCATGCAAAGTTATTTTTTCCTTTTGATACCTGGGCCTTGTGAAACTTTAAAAAGTATAGTGGATAATATCACCAAGGGAAAATGTAAAAAGATGAACAATTTTAGGAACTTCGGTAGTTGGAGCAGCATGGAAAAACATAGTAGACAAAAAGGATATCAGACAATTACAAAAAGATCGAAGAAAGAATAATGTCACCAAGGTCAAGAATGGAGAACATTTAGAAGCAGAAAGTGTGCAGCAGTGTTAAATATAGCAGCAAGACTAAGGAAGACAAAAACTGAAAAAAGTCATTGCATCTTACAATTAAGAGGTGACTTTGGAGAAAGCAATTTTAGAGTAGTAATCGGTCAGTAAGCAAGTATTTTCAAGGCATTGAGGAATAAGGATGTGGTGGGAAAATGAAGGCAACCAGTTTAGATTGTTGTTTCTAGAAGATTTGTGGCAAAAGGGAGGAGAAATCTAGGCTAATAGCTTGATAAAATGGCAGGACAAAGAGAAAGAAGTTTTGTTTTATTTAGGATAGCATAAAGGAGACCTGAATGTGTTTTAGAAAATGAGAAAGAAGCCAGGAAAAAGAGAGAGAGTGAGAGGTTGAAGATAATCAGTAGAGGAAAGCCTCTAGGGAAAATAGGATGGGTTCAAAGGCACAAAGGGAGGTTGGGCAAGGATAGCCATTTTATCTTTTAACATCAAAGCAAAATAAAAAGTTAGATGAGGACATAGGATATAGAAAGATTGTGAGATATGATAACTAGGAAATAATAGGGCACCAAACAGAAAGTATTAGTTTTCAAGACAAGTAGAAGGCTATTGCCTGGTGGGTGGAGGGAGAAGAGACAATTAAACTCTGAAGGAAAGAATGTTTTTGTGTTCCCAATGCTTAGCACAGACATGTCACATCATGTTCAGTCATTTCAGTTGTATTTGACACCTCATAATCTTATTTGAGGGGTTTTCTTAGCCAAAGATAGTACAGTGGTTTACCATTTCCTTCTCCAAATCATTTTGCAGATGAGGAAAGTGAGGAAAAGAGATTTGCCCAGGGTCACATAGCCACTGTTTAAAGTCAAACAAACTCATGAAGTTTCCAAGCCCAGTGTTCCATCCACTGTACTACATAGTTACCCCAAGTCACATAATAAGTGCTTATTAAATGCTTGGTGACTAACATGCTTGGTCAGCTTGCTCCAATCACTTTTTTTTAATCCTTTTATAATTTCTTAAGGAAAGTATAAAGGAGGGTCATCAAAGAAACAGCAATCTAAAAGTTAACAATCACTACTTATCACAACCTCTCTTCTAATTCCTATTTCTTTCTTTCTTTCTTTCTTTCTTTCTTTCTTTCTTTCTTTCTTTCTTTCTTTCTTTCTTTCTTTCTTTCTTTTGTTCTTTTCTGAAGCAATTGTGGCTAAGTGACTTGTCCAGGGTCACACAGTAAGCAGCATAAAGGGTCTGAGAACAGATTTGAACTCAGCTCCTTCTGACTTCAGACTGTTGTTCTATCTACTGCACCACCTAGCCACCTCCTAGATCCAAGTTTGGGGGGCAAGAACATGCCACTTCATTTAAAAAATTGCTGGTAAAATTGGAAATTAATTTGCCAAACACTATGTTTAGATAACCATCTCAAATTGTATATACCACAATAAGGTTAACATGGGTAAATGATTTAAACATGGAAAGTAATATTATAGCTAAATTAGAAGAGCCTGGAAAATTTATCTGTCAAAAATCTATGAATAAAGGAAAAGCTTATGAATAAACAAGAGATAGAAAGGAAGTAAAATTGATAATTTGATTACATGAAATTAAAAAACTTTTATACAAACAAACCTATACAGCCAAAATTAGAAGAAGAGCAGGTAACTGGAGGAAGGAGGGATTTATACAATAAGTTATTTTTTTTTAAATAAGGGCTTCAAATATATAGGAAACTGAGCCAAATTATTAAAAAAAAAAAAAGAGCCATTCTTCAATTAATGAATAGTCAAAGGTATGATAAGGCAGTTTTCAGAAGAAGAAGACAAGGATGTCAATAGTCACATGAAAAAAATGTTCTATATCGAGAAATGCAAACTAAAACAACTCAGGTACTATCTCATATCTATTAGAGTGCCTAACATGACAAGAAAAAAAATCAAAAACACTTGAGAGAATGTGTAAAAATAGGAACACTAATGTATTCTTGGTGGAGTTATGAACTGGTTTAACCATTGTGGAAAAACAATTAGGCAACTCAAGTACCAAAAGGACTCTAAAAATGTGAATACTTTTTGACCTTGTCATACCACTACCAGATCTATTTCCCAAAGAAGTCAAAGAAAAAAGAAAAGGACTTGTATATAAAAAATACTTACAACGAATCTCTTAGTGGTGACAATGAATGGAAGTTGAGAGGAAGTCCATTAATTAGGAAATGGCTGAACAAGTTGTTTTAAATGTTTATGATGAAATACTATTGTGCTATAAGAAATGACAATCAGAATGGTTTCAAAACCAGGGAAGATTTATATGAACTGATTCAAAGTGAAGTGAACAGAACAAGAAGAACCTTGTACACAGTAACAGCAACATTGTAATAAGGATGAACCATGAAACACATAACCACTCTAATCAAGACAGTGATCCAAGACAATTTCATGGGATCCTATGATGAAAAAATGCTATCCATCTCCAGAAAGAAAATGAATGAATTCTGAGTGTTGGTTGAAGCATACGTTTTTCATTTTCTTTATGTTTCTTTATTTTTCTTGTTTCTTTTGTTTTGCCACATGGCTAATATGGAAATAAATTTTGCATGACTACCCATGTTTAATTGACACATTATTTGACTTCTCAATAGGTGAGGAAAGAGAGAGGGGAAAATGACATTGAGGTTGAGGAAAGAGTCCAGTTAATGAAATCAATAGCTCAACTAGAAAACAACAAGAGGCAATGTGGGTTGTTTTAGGTGGCAAAGAGACCTCAGGATTGAGTTATCTGTGCTATACATATTCCTTTTTTCATCAATGTTATAAATATCTATAGAAGAGTGTTTTCCTTGATGATTGGGGATTTTTCTTGTTATTTACCTTGCTAATTAAATGCTTTTCTTTGGAATTTCTGGGGTTTTTTTTCTCTGACAATGTTCCCCACCTCATCCCCACCCAGCAACAGACTATGGATGAGAGTTTTCAAATTGCGATTTTGAATATATAGTAGCCAATGTATACCTTGAATCTGGGTATAGCTTTTAAAGGCTCACATTTGAGGTGGGCTTAGGTTATAGTTATAAAGAAATTTATTTACTGGTCGTCTTCTAAATCTTGAATCTCTTTAGTCCATTTATCATTTGTTTTGTGAAAGTAGCCTGAAAAGAACCTACTCAACCTGCTAGCATTTACCACTAGACAAAAAAGTCTATTCTGGACCAATGATGTTCCTCACCACCTTAGAGAGATATGGGGGGTCAAAATGCAGAATGAAATACAAATTTTGAGACATGATCAGTGTGTGTGTTTGTTTTGCTTGACTTTACTTATCATTACAAGGATTTGTTTTTGTTTTTTATTGGAGAGGTGGGATTTGGAATGGAGAGGAGCTTTGTGGTTTTATTAGAAAAGGAAGGAAGGAAGGAAAGAAGGAAGGAGGAAGGGAGGGAAGGAAAGATAGAGGAAGGAAGAAAGAAAGAAAGAAAGAAAGAAAGAAAGAAAGAAAGAAAGAAAGAAAGAAAGAAAGAAAGAAAGAAAGAAAGAAAACGAGAAAGAAAGAGAGAAAGAAAGAGAAAGAGGGAGAGGGAGAGAGAGAAAGAGAGAGAGAAAGAGGGAGAGAGAGAAATAGGGAGAGAAGAAAAAAGAAAGAGGGAGGAAGGAAGAAGGGGAGGGAAGGAGGGAAGGAAGGAGAGAGGGAAGAAGAAAGGAAGGAAGAAAGAAAGACAAGAAGGAAGGTAGACATAAGGAATGGAGAGAGAGAGAGAGAGAGAGAGAGAGAGAGAGAGAGAGAGAGAGAGAGAGAGAGAGAGGAAGGAAGGAAGAGAAGGAAGGAAAAGAAAAAAATTATAACATTTTATAAAATGAATACAAGAGAACAGAAGGAGATTATGGTTCAAAAGGAGGCAGACAAGTGGGACTAGTTTGGAAATAATGCATTGAATTAATCATGTTCCTTTTTTAAACATAAGCTATACATAAATGGAATTTCATAATTTCATGTACAATCTTCTTTTCTTGTTTTTCTTTATATATGGAAGTACTCAGATTTGTTGTTGTTATCAAGATTAGAATAAAAATATTTCAAATAATAATAAAGAAATTAGAAAAGAATATTCAATTGACAATATTTCTGTTGATCCCACAAGCTTAAAGTTGTTATTCATTATCATGAGAGAAAAGTAAGTGAATAATGTTGCAGGATTGTGATGATTAGGCAACTCAAGTACAAAGTCTATGATGTCAATTAACTCTTGCATTTTGTAGCTTTTGTGAGAGAAGTCTGTGTAACAGCCACCAACCCATTTGGTGGAACTGAAGGGTATCACTTAGAAGGGAACTGGTTAAAGATGTTTTTCTTTTTGCTACTCTTGCCCTTCAGGTTGGAACAGGTTCTAAGCTTTGGGTGTGTCTACATGGGGCCATCTAATTAAACATTTTGGCCAAAGCACTTTTCCCTACCCATCTATGAGGAACTCTTAAACTTTACAAGGTCAAAGGAATAGTTTTGTGAGGGTTGCTGCTTGTCTGCATGCTAAAAGCCTTAGCTTCAGCAGCTCGAGTCCCTTGGATCCTATCTTGGTGAGCTGTGAAGCCTCAGGGGGAAGAAGTCTATTAAAGTGGTTAATGTTTCCAGATAGGCTTCTAGTAGCAAAACTCATTCTACCCGAGTCAAAATTAGGAACCAAGATTCCTTGCAGCACTGTTACAAAGGGAGAGACTAAGATTTTTAGTGACTACTAAATTTAAGGATCCCCAGAATAAATAAATGAGCTCAGCAAAAAACCAAGTACTGTTTTCAGAGTTCTGGAAATGAGACTCTTCCTATGTCTCAAAGGAGGCCTACACTGTTTTGTTACTGTGGGGTTTAGCTCTTATAGAGCAGGAGCTGTTTGCAGAAGAGATTGGAGTACCCCAGCACTCAGTTCTCTTCTGTAAACAAATGATTGTTCAAACATAGAATCTATTCATAAGAAAATATTACATTTACTTTGCCATCAATTCTATTTTAATAACATTTGCATTTGGATTGTTTTCACCTGTTGATGAACTCTCTCTAAAAACTAAAAAATAAGGTAACTTAACAGACTCAGATGAAAAAATGGTTAAAATGTTTTGCATTATGTAGTCTGTTTTAATGAAGAAAAATGAGGGAATCAGTGGGCTGAGTCAAGACTAAAATTGGACATCTTAATGACCACTAAATCACCAATTACAGCTGTGTATTTTTTTTTTTACTTTCAAACTGCTAAGAGACTCATGTATGGTTACAACCTGAGGTAAATGACTCGGTTTATATTGAACATCCTTAAATGCTAAGATTTTATATTCCAGTCTAGATTTCTCCTCTTTAACATTTGACATTGCAGTAGAATCTTGTAAAATCTTATTAGATCCTACCATAAATGACTTTATGACATGCATTTGGCAACATGCACAGATACATTTATCAAAAATTAAGATCATCTCACAAAAGTAACATGCTGTGTCGGACAAAAGGAGGCCCTGAGAAAATTCAGCTGGGAAGGGGTAGCAGAACTGAGAATAATCAGTGGCAATAACCCTATCTTCAGAAGGGAGTAAATATACAAGCCCAAGATAGGGGCACCAAGAAATAGTTATGATATAATATACCACTAAAAGACGAAGCCAAGTGTAGAGAAGGCAGTACAGCTTCTTCAGGAAGACATTGTACCTTCTGATTATAATTCTCCAGGGAAGAAGTATATTTTTCCTCTCCGATTTGGACACTGTATTAAAGCATCATTCATTTTGTATTGGTTATCTCTATGAAATTAGGACTAAATAAACAACTACAACATCCTCTAATAATTGCAAAAGGAAATTGATCTGACCCCCCCACACACATCATCTTTTTTTTCTATTGGCAATTTTGAGTTTCCAATCTAATGGATGAAGCCAATCAAACCCAGAAGAAATTCTGTTTCTGCTTCTAACTAAGGAGGAAAAATTAGTTGCTCATGTAGAAATAATGGAAATCCTGGGGTGAACAACCATTCCCTCAGACTGGGATACAAGAGAGGAAATCTGGTCATAATATGATATGCTCCATTCTAGAAAACAAATTTCAAAAAAGGAATCCATAGACTAAAATATTTACAAGGGAAAGTTAGCCCAGGAAGATTGGAAGTTGTTCATGAATGAAATTCTAAAGACACAATGGTGGGAAAACCCCAATGAGAAAGAAAAATGAGTTTTGTCAGAAGAGATTAATGTAGGTACTAGCCAACTGAGACATTTAAAGAAATGAATAGAAGATAGAAGCAAGAGAAGATAGCATATAGGACAAATTATAAGGGTATGACATGATCCTGTTTTAAAAAAATGTCAGTATTGCTAAAGCTCACAACAAGCTAAGGCTGGCAAGAGAAGCTTATTGGGAACAATAGGAAAAAGTGAGATTTTTTAGTTGTATTAGGTGAAAGAAGAAGATCCAAAATGGGATGGAGAAATGACAATGGGCATTAAAGATATTTGATCCTTATTTTTCTAGTTTTCTCTGCAAAGGAGAGAAAAATGAAAGCACTAAAAATGATCACTAGGAAGCTAATATTGAAGATAGGTTAAAAAAAAAGAGTCAATATGGGCTTAATTGCTTGATAAATTCAAGTGACTTGGGCATAATGAACTACATACTTATTCCATAATAGAACTGGCAGGTATCATTGCTGAGCCACTGTCAGTGATATAAACATCCTTGAAAGTAAGAGAAAACTACAAGATTGAGGAAGAATAAATATCATCCCAGTTTTTTTAAAGGAAGAAAATAAGTCTATAAAACACAGGCCATTGGGTTTGACTGTGGTTCTGGGGAAATTCTAGAATGGAACACTGAAAAAGTAGTTGCTGAACATGTGAAAAGAGAATGGGTGATTATAAAGAGTCAGCATGGCTTCATCAAGAAGCTTCATCATTAGTTAGGCTAAATTAATAATAATTTACTTCACACAGGAATGCTAAACTAAGAGATAAGGAATACAGAGGTAAAGTTCATCTAGATTTTAGCAAAATTAAATATATCATACTATTCTTATGGAAAAGATTGAAAATAAGAATTAGATGTTAAACACAATTAGATAGAATTAGAACTTCTGGACTGACAGATTCAAAGAAATGTTAATGGTTCGGTGTCACTCTGGCAGGAATTCTCCAGAAATATCCCAGGAATATGCGTTTAGCTCAGTGTAGTCTGATATTTTATCAAGGACTTAATTGATTAAGATATGGGTGACATTCACCAATTTTTCAAATAACAAAAATCTGGGATGGATAGCTAGCTAACACATTGAAATAACAATAATTTTAATAATAGTTAATGTTTATTGCTTGCTTGTTTTTTCTCTCTCATTTTTCCCTCTTTTGATCTGATTTTTCCTGTGTACTATGATAAATAAGGAAATGTGTTTAGAAGAATTGCACATGTTTAACCTATATTGGATTACTTGCTATCTATGGGAGAGGGAGATAGGAAGGGAGATAGAAAAACAAAACCAAAAAACAAAGTTTTGCAAAGGTGAGTATTGAAAACTATCTTTGCACATACTTTGAAAAATAAAAAGCTATTAGTATAAAAAAACTTTTAAATACAATGTTGAATCTGACCTTAAAAAATAATATTTAACATTTGCATAGTATCTACTGGATTCCAGGCACTATGCCTACCCCAGGGAATCTGATAATCATATTGAAGTTTTTGAAATTATCAAGTAAAGGGGAGAAGCAGAGTAGCTCTGCTAGATCCCAGAGAACAGAGCTCAGGACAGTGGGAAAAAGTTGCAGAGAGGTTAAATTAGATTTGAGATTAGGAAATTAGTGTGGTGGAATGGGCCTCCCCAAAAGGTAGGAGGCTTGCCTCCTTGGAGGTTTTCAAGAAGATGGATGGCCACTTGTCATCTATGTTATAATAAAGCTTTCTTTCTTGTATGGATTAGACTAGGTGATGAGTGAGGTCCCTTCCAAATTTCAAATTTTATGATTCTATGAATTCCCACAATGCAATCTTCCGAGTGTAAAACATTCTTTTTCTTTTGATTTTTTTATGCTCCAAACTTTTTCAAAGTCTAACAATTACCAGACATAGGAATAGCTCCAGAGAGATCACACACTTGGAAAATGAAGAAATTTCCAGTGCAACAATGTTAAAAAAAATTTTTAATCCTCCTCTCCCAATTTTAGATGTCTTGTCTTAGATTGCAATTATTGTCCATTAAAGAATTACTAAATCTATAGACATAACTTTCAATCCAAAGACAATTTTCTTTCAGTTGTATCTGACTCTTAATGACTTCAGTTGAGGTTTTCTTGGCAAAGATACTGGAGTAGTTTGCATTTCCTTCTCCAGCTTCTTTAACAGATGAGAAAACTAAGACAAACTGGGTTAAGTGACATGCCTAGGATCACACAGATAAAAGGTATCTTTGGCAGGATTTGAATTCATCAACTGACTCTTCCTGTTTCCAAGAACAATGCTCTATCCACTGAGCCACCTAGCTGCCAACAACAAAAACAACAAAAAAAGTTTAGAGGCCATAACTTTAGGGAAAGCTCCAAAGACAATCTCATTAACCCGAGTTCACCAACACAGTCCACCATCCCAGGAGTCCCTGTTGTCATTCCAAGGCAGAAGAATGAAGAAAATGGCAGCAGAAGAACACAATAACCATTTATCTAACTCACACTGAAAAATTGGCTAGGGACCCTCAAACCCTGAAAGAATCTGAGGCTGTTGCAGCAGGAAGCAAGGGAGAGATCTCCAGCTGCCTGCCTGCCATACAAATGCCTATCTTCCATGGGCACTAAATAAATTGCTTCTATATAAAAATATAAATTAGTTTTTGACCCCACTGCCTTTTAGAAAAGAAAACACTCACTTCTGCTCAGGCAGGTCATGTCAGAGTCAGGATTCTCTCTAGAATGAAGGCTTGATGTACTCTTTCATATTTTTTCATTGGGATTTATTTAATAACTTTAAACTTAAAATGTAATTTTAAATAAAGTTTGGGTTTCTCTATTTTAAAAAAACAGTTCCCCATCAGACTCAACTTAGGGAGTCTTTTCTCCACGCCAAGTGACAATCAATAAAGCCATAACTCCCATGCCATGAGATTGGATGAATGGCTGCTTAGTAAGTAAATAACTCTGCAGGTACCCCATTTCAGAAAATACAAGCCAAGCTAAAGAGTCTGTTGGCAAACTTGACAGAGATGACATGCACGCTTAAGCTTTTATACAAAGGCTTCAGTGAAGTGCATGGGGAGACAGGCTAGATAGAGTTTTGTTTTGTTTTAATGAACTTAAGTGAAGCATCATTGTGAATGTTTCCAATTAATAGGACACTTCACAGAATGCAAATATAAGGGGTATTTTAAGAAGAGTACAATAGCCCTTTTCCTAAAAATCTTTTTCTGTAGCAATTACCAACATTTTTCCAGATCACCTAGGTTAAGAATCTCAGACTCATCTCTGATTCTTTGTTCCTGTTGATTTTCTATATCAAATAAAACATCTCTCACATCCATCCTTTTCTTCCCATTCAGAAGCCTACCATCCTAATTCATGCCTTTGTTACCTCTGGACTATCTGGTAGGCACTTAACTGATCTTACTAAACCTTGTTTTCTCTAACTACAAAATCAATATTCCCAAAACAAAGGTCTGACTCACATAACTCCCATGACCAATAACCTTCAGTAGCTCCCTATCATTTCCAAGATAACAATAGTAGCAGCCACAACAATGAGAAATAACACTAATAGCTGGTATTTTTATGTTTACAAGGAGCATGCTGCCTGGTACTTAAAGCCCTTCACAATTTAGTTCCAAACTATTTTTGCAGATTTTACATAACTTCCCTCATGTATTTTGCATTTCAATCAAATTGGACTACTTGCCCTTTCTAGTGTAGAACACTTTGTTTCCCTCATTTGTGCCTTTGCAGAAACTCTCACTTATACTTGAAATGCTCTCTCTCCTCAGTTTTACCTCATAAAATCTCTAGCTTTCTTAAAAGCACAGTTCAGATAATACCTTATTTAGAACTTTCCCTAACTCCAAGTTGTTAATGTTGCTCTTAAAATTACTTGATGTTTATGTAAGCAATGTAACAATGGCTAGCATTTTTAATAGCACTTCAAAAGATTCTCAAATTGACTAGTATACTTTTCTTATTTGATCTTTGCAACAATCCCATGAGATAGGCAATATCATTAGCCCCATTTTAAAGAGAAGAAACTGAGGCAATTTTCCGAAGATCTCAAAATCTCATGCTCTAAAGTAACTGAGGTTGATTTTTGGTCTTCTTAACTTAGGTCCATTCCCTGTACTACCTACCTGACTCCAACTAGAATCTGGTGGTTCTCCTACTAACTCACAGGAAAATTAGGCCCACAGAGGCTTGTTACTTGCCTCAAAAGTCCCCTCAAGGTTCTAGGAATGCCACAGAAGAGTTAGGGGTTTCTTTGAATATTATCAGCTGAACCCACATGCTACTGCGTTTTTCCCCAGCGCCAATCACCAGCTAGCTTGGATGTTTCAGTACCAACAACATTGTTAGCAAATCACCATCAATTTAACCAATAGCTCTCTTCTCAACAGCATTGACTAACTTGTTAAAATCAATACAATTTTATAAAGGAATATTCATGGAGAAGATATAGCAATAACATAAACATTAAAATGTTGCCCAAATTCCCATCATGAGCATCTGGCCTTCCAGGCAACCCTGGGTCTATAACTAGGCAATCTCCTCTTTGGTCCTTCTCTCCTTGGTTCAGGACCTTTTGAGCTCTGAAAGATCAGTGTTGCAGAAGTCCAGTGACAAGAGTCTACACCAGTTGGCCAGTAAAACAGAAGAGGAGGTTACATCTTTATCTTCCACTCCCTTCATGAGGGAAAGACAGAGTCATTCTAACACCTAGTGATCAACAGGAAGGAAAGAGAATTTCTTCACTGGGGCCTTGTGTAAGCATTCTCAGTTCTAACTTAGCAGTCAAACAAAAGACTTTTCCCCACACATAGTAAGTGAACAGGAAGGTCACTTAATATTTGCACATGATCTGAAATGGAGAGTTAGGCTCCTCCATTCCACCTCAACATGAACTTCCAGAAGTATTTTCGCAAATATCTACATAAATCCCCTTGAGCATACCCCTTTTTGTGTGTGTAGTTATCCTTTAGTAGAATTTAAGATCCTTGAAGGGTGGGGAGGGCTGTTTAAATTGTTGTCTCTTTGTGTCCAGGTACTGATAGGTGCTCAATAAATGTTTCTTTAATTTGACATCAAGAGACCTGACTTCTTGACTAGCATCTGATATTCGTTTCTTAACTGAGGATTTTTGGTCCTTTAAATAGTGATAACATATGAGAATAGATGCAGTAACAACCTCAAGGTAGATTGGTGTCCTTGGAAGAAAAGCATTAGATGAAATAAATATTAACTCTTCTAATCCTGAATTTCTTCAATAGTAACTAAAAGTATGCATCTATTTTAATACTTAAACAAGACATGCAGGCTAAGAACAATTTTCCATTAAAATCAAATGATTTATAGCTTTTCAGTAAAAAAAAAAAAAAAAAAAAAAAGACTGTTCTTTCAAATACCAAAGTGCTTTTCCGGACCATTATTATTTTTCTACTTTTCTATGTTGTGCTAAAAACAGAGGAACTGTGAGAGGAAAAAATCTATCAAAAAAAGAAAAGAAAAGAAAGAAAACTAAATGGGAAAGTAAAAACAAATCTGAAAGAAAAGATTAATTTAGCTTTACTTTTTCTGGAGTGTGTGTTTGATCACTGAAATGCTGCTCCCATAAATTTCTCAACTCTTTCAATGACTTTAGTTAGCATTTGGCTCTCAGTTTCCACCCAATCCTATTGTTTATTGTTTTTAATATAGATTTTTAACTTTTATTGCTATCTTTTCCCATTATCCCCAAACCTGAACATATTGCTCTCATCTGCATCATTCCTTGTTAAAAAAATAAAATAAAATTCAAAAGAAGGGGGGGGGAGAGAGAAAGAGAGAGAGTGAGAGAGAAAGAGAGAAAGAAAGAGACAGAGAGAGAGAGAGAGAGAGAGAGAGAGAGAGAGAGAGAATAATTAGCCTCAGCAGCATTTATAATGTTCTTCACCCA
Organism: Antechinus flavipes; assembly: GCF_016432865.1. Lineage (NCBI taxonomy): Eukaryota > Metazoa > Chordata > Mammalia > Dasyuromorphia > Dasyuridae > Antechinus > Antechinus flavipes. Next base: position 163,433,340 of record NC_067402.1, read on the forward strand.
TACTTTTCCCCAATCTCTCTAATGAAGGAAGAAAAGTGAATTATCTCTTCTCTTTTTTTATGGACAGCTCAATGAAGAGTTTTTTGGGTCTTCCATTTACATTGTTTAAATTGTACATATTATACTGCAACATATCCAACATATAAAGGACTGCTTGCCATCTAGGGGAGGGGGTGGAGGGAGGGAGGGGGAAAAAAATTGGAATAGAAACGAGTGCAAAGGATAATGTTGTAAAAAAAAAAATTACCCTGGCATGGATTCTGTCAATATAAAGTAATTATTAAATAAAAATTAAAAACAAAAAACAAACAAAAAAATAAAATAAAATAAATTGTACATATTAGAGGCAGCTGGTTGGCCTGGTGGGCACAGTTCTGGTCCTGGAGTCAGCAAGATCTAAGTTCAAATGTGACCTCAGATACTCACTAGCCATGTGATGGTGGGAAAATCACTTAACCTTTTTCACCTTAATCCATTGGAGAAGGAAATGACAAACCATTCCACTATCTTTGCCAAGAGAGCCCCACACAGGGCCACAAAAAGTATTGGGATAAAACAATAAGTTTTGTTTGTTGTTCTCCTTGTTCTTATTTCATTCGTATCATTTCATAAGCCTTCCCATACTTCTCTGAGTCCTTAATATTAATCTTTTTCTGTGGCCCTGCCTGGTCCCACATGCCTCTCACCTTTTTACAAAATGAACAGAATGGAATTAAAATTTCATTCTCTCTCCATAGGCTCCCATCCTCCAATCCCTACTCCTCTCTCATTCTCAACTGAGAAAGCCTATTGTGTTGAGACTTAAGGGGAAATTTTCAGAAAAATCAGGCAGACCAATGTATAAAAGAACACAATCTTTATTTGGCCTATGTGACAGACATGAGGAGGGGGGCAAGGATAAAGCTAGAATCTAGAAGGGAAAAACTGCATATTATTCAGGTTTTCATAATTGACAAGCATCCAATCTGAGTTGGGGAGACAAGATATCTAAGGTCCAGGCTTTGGGCACAATGTATCATCCTGTTGAAAAGTATATTTTTTGACCTTGATGCTCTCTATTCCAACTTTCTAGTCACTCCTGCTGATAGGGAGAGAATTGATGTCTTGTTTGCTCCATAACGGATACCCATGGATCCTTGTGCTTGGGGTAAGTATGCACTCCACATATTAGACCAACTTACCTACGACACCCTACAACAAGTCACAACAGATCTATGGAGGTGAAGTTTAGAGAAGGAATGGGATAAAGGAAAGGGCAACATTTTGCTTAGCCAGGTCTGATTGATTTCCCAGCTGTGATGTCATAGGCACAGAAGCATCAATCAGCAAAGTTGCATGTAATAGATGTGTAGATTACTGGCAAGGAAGGCTACTGGAAGAATCCAAAAATATGAGAGAGTTTCAGAAAAGAGAGAGCTTGTATAATGAAGAGAGGCTGTCACAAGAACAAGGGGATCACTTCCCATATCTAAAGCTGGAGATGTCAGAGGCCATCCAGCCCAAACTCCTTATTTTATAAAGGAGGAAAATGCATCCCATAGAGATTAAGTAACTTATTTGAGATCACACAGGTAGTATCAGGACCAGAATTTGAATCCAGGACTTCTATCCCTTTGAACCGATTTCCAATATACAAATTTATTGTGTACAACCTTGGCTGGGCCTTCACTGATCCTTCTACTTCTACTTTTGGCAATGACTTATCTCATTCCTCACCACAACTGGTCCAAGTTTCCTTCTCTTAAGTCTCCAGCTGCATCCCCACCACCACATTTGTAGCACATGAATGAATATGAGAATTGAATCTGCTTTACTAAGAAGATCCATCTGGAGCTCCCTCAACTCTCTGCCTAAATTCTCAAAAAACCTTCTTAACACAATCGCCCACTCATTCTTTCTTCCAGGCACACATAAGGACTTTTCCTTCCTAAGGCTGATTTTCCTATCTTAGACCTTGACCCTATTCTGTTACGTGTTCTTCTGGACATTGCTCAAATAGTGATAATTTTACGGGAGAAACATTTGCTCTATGAGTTCAAGTGCTAGGTAACTGCTGCCAGAATATATTTATTACAAAACAAAAATTATAGAGGTAAAAATTTTTGTCATTATACTTCAGCATAAGTTCAAGACTCAGAGAAAACCTGGACCACAATTAGCGTTCTGATCAGTCTTCTGATAATATCAAAATGACATAGAAATCATTTTTATATATTGCAATCTTGTAAATTCTTAGGCCATAATCCCTTGCTTCCTTCAATGTCAAAAGAGTTAAGCAAACTTAGTTAAAAAGTTTACAGTCGTAATCTCATACATCCCACAAGGATTCTCCTTCCTTCCTAAACATTTCATATTTCTCCCTAGGCTTCTTTCCAGTCCCTTAAGTTCCCCCAAAGTCTGTATTTGGATTTTCTCTTCTCTCTCCCTAGACGATTTCATTTTCTACAATAGTTTCAACTCCTATCTATTCAAAGGTGGCCCTTTAATTCATATCTCTAGCCCTGACTTTTTCAGAATTCCAAATCTGTCTTTCTAACTGTCTATAGGACAATACACGGGTATTCCATCAGTCCCTTAAATACACATTTTTTTCTGTTTCTGTTTCTCTAATCTATTTCTTTTACTAATTTTATACTTTCCATCCAAGGCACTATCATTCATCTACTTTGGTTTGGCATTGCTGACCAAAAGACAGTGTGGGATTTGGGATAAAGCATTGACCATGTAGTAAAGAAGCAAGATTCAAATCCTTTCTCAAATATTTACTATGTAGACCTGTCAAGACACTCACCCTGCATCATCCTTTTAAGAATTTATCTGTAAAATGAAGATAATAACAGTATTTACTTCATAAATGTGTTTGTGAAGATCAAATGAGTTAATGCATTTAAAGTGCTATTTAAATGTGAGTAATTATTATTCCTTCTCTTCCATCACACCCAATCAGTTGCCTATCTCCGTATAATCTTTCATATCAATTGCCATAGTCAGCATCCTACCACAAGCTCTCATCACCAAGATCCAGACAATTGCAATAGTCTCCTAATAAGTCTTCCTCTCTCTATTCTTCCCACCCTCCAATAATCCTTCATGTTGCCAAACTAATTTTTCTTATCACAAATTTGATCATGCTATTTCTCTACTCTGCTTATCACCTCCTATTGACAAATCAAGTTCGAACTGCTTTATCTGGCTTTCAAAAAGGCTTCAAAAGGAGCTAAGAAATATTTGATCTTTGACATGGAAAGAGTATGAGATTTGAGGTTAAAGTTCCTGGATTCAATTCATGATTTACTATCTGTGTCACCTTGAGTATATGACTTAATCTTCAAGGGTTTCACTTTCCTCAACTGCAAAATGAGGTTGAACTGGGTGACCTTGAAGATGTCCTCTAACTCTAATTCCATGACATTTAGGATAGCTGGGTGATGCCCTAATTAGCCCGGGAGCCAATAGGACCCAAATTCAAATACGGCCTCAGACACTTATTAGCTGCATGATCCTGACTAAGCTTGCCTCAGTTTCCTCATCTGTAAAATGAGTTGGAGAAGAAAATGGCAAACCACTGCAGTGTCTTTACCAAGAAAACCTCAAATAGAGCTCACATTATTTTTATGCCTATGATGATCTCTTTCTACTTACTAGATACCTACTCATCTTATAAAATCTAGTCCAAATGAAAACCTTTCCTTCCCCATTCTGATCTCACAAAACTTTGTTTTTATACCTTTCAAAAGTATCAACCTTCATTTATAGTATTATGTGCACTATACATGAGTATAATGTTTTGTAGTCATCTGCCTTGTCTCACTAATAGAATTTAAGTGCTTTGAATGCAAAGGACTAGCTCTCCTAGAACATAGACTGGTGATATAAACACAATAGACATTTAACATTTATTTGTTGAATTGAATTAAATTAAATTGAACTCCAGGTAGCTATAAACAGGGTCTGATAGTTTGGAGTGTTTTTAATATCAACATGCAGGCATTCCCTCTAATGGAATAGCCGGCCTTCTTTAATACATTCCAGAAATATATATATATATATACATATATATATATATATAATGTATGTATGTATGTATATATATATATATATATATATATTTAATTGACTAGTCATATCTTGAGCCTTGCTCTTAATTAAATTTACTTAAGTACTAGAGAAAAAAAAAGAAGAATATTCAGAAGTCTGGATCCAAGATCCACTGAGCTCCAGAAGCTGTTATCTAATAATTCTCTTTCTCTGGGGGGGGGTGAGGGGGAGGTCCAAGGCTTTCCTGACCTGGGTTTACCCCACTCCCATTAATTTCCCTAGTCAGGAATCATGCCTATAGCTTTGTCAGCCAGAAACAACATTGCAAGGAGATCTATTTTTAATACAGGTTTTGTCATCTATCATTATGAAAAACCAAGAGACAGATTTTGGCTAAATATCCTGTGAAATATTCAAAATCTCCATCTAGAATTTGGCCCTCAGTCTGCCGCATTTATCTTGCTTGGATTCATCGCCTCCCTTCCCCTGCCAATGTTTCTCATTGCTAGGGACATTTGTATTCGAAAATGTGAACCACTATTCCCAGGGAGGTTCCTGAGAAATCCTGCCTGTGACATCATGATGCAGCATTGTGACATCACAACTGAGAGCAAACAATTGATATTTTGCTTGTCTTGGCGAAGATTAGCTGAAGAAGAAAAGATCCAATTCAATTTCTCTGCCACATAGTTTCAAAGCTGGAGTTTAAAAGTGAAAGCTTAATATGGTGCAATTTCTCTGATTTCTGTCTGTTGTGAGAGTCTCTCCCTTTTCTAGACTGCAATATAGAAATCACCTTCCAAAATCATCTTTACTATCTGCTTTGGCTCTTTGTTGGCCCCTTATTGTTCTTAACATTCACGCTACTCATTTTGAATTTCAAGGTCTTCTACCAATCTAACCTCTCCCTTCACTCTCCAGTCCAATCAAACTTCCTTTTATTTGATTGGTTTAAGTCCAAAAATAGTGATTAAATTCTTACTATGAAAATACCATGTCATGGAAGGTACTGTTTCAAAACTCTCCTGTCTAAAGTATCTTCTTTCAAGTTATTTTCTTACTTTGGAAATATTCTCCGATCACATAGTCACAAGATTATCTCTCTTTAAAAAAAAATTTTAATAAGAAATATCCCTCCAGGAAGCCTTCCCTGATTACTTGAGAAATGGAAAGCTTATCATCCTGTCTGCCCATAGTCCCCCTTTCATTTTTTTGCTGAGGCAATTGGGGTTAAGTGACTTGCCCAGGGTCACACAGCTAGACAGTGTCTGAGACCAGATTTGAACTCAGGTCCTCCTGACTTCAGGGCTGGTGCTCTATCCACTGCGCCATCTAGCTGCCCCCCCCCTTTTCATTTTTTTGAATCAATCTTTCAAATCTATGAAGGACTTCATCTTCCTAAACTCTAGGATCATGATAATTAAAGATAAATTAGGAGAATGGTTAAAGAAGACTACTCATACATTCTCACCCTCAAATCCAATCTAGAAATCTCCCGCAGAACCTTTCTTTGCAACATGCTTACAAACACAAATATATATTTATATATTTATATGTTTTATACATGAGGGGAGAAAGGTTGTGTATCTTATTTTTATGTCTTGAACATCACAAGTCTCTAGAAATGCTATTCCATTTTGCTAGTCCATACTGGGTGCTCAGCAAAAAAATAATTAATAATTACACAAAGGGAAGGAAGGGAAGGGAAGGGAAGGGAAGAGAAGGGAAGGGAAAAGAAAGGAAGGGAAAGGAAGAGAAGGGAAGGGAAGGGAAGGGAAAGGAAAGGAAGGAAAGGGAAGGGAAGGGAAGGAAAATATAAGAATTGGCTTTTTCCAGCTTTGTTGTTACACGCACTGCTTTACAAGTTTATCAACAAGGAACATGGTTTTGATCGTCCTATTCCCCTAAAGGGTTTAAGTCACTAGCAATTAAGACCCAAAAAGAAGCTGGGTATGTCATTCTGATTTTAAAGCAGAGCAGCTTTTACAACACCCAATTAGAACTCTACAATCTGACATCAACATCCCTGACTGTGTTTCACAGATTTTCATTTTATTACCAAGCACAAAACTCCAGCTCCTTGGGTCCAGTTCCAGCGCATTTCCATATTTAAACAAATAATCCCAATATAATAATTCTGTCTCAAATATTCCTACACTTTCCTGACAGAAGGTCAGTGGGCTTTTTTTCTTCTATTATTTGGCTGATTCAGATCTCTCCTATCCCCATGGTTGCCTTGAGGAGGCTGAAGTTCCAGGTTTTCTGGTTTCAAAATAAATTGGCAGAAATCTGAAGCATTGCCAATACCGCCCTCCTGCCCGCAGGCATCTGTGTCCCAGTGGGAGGTCTCTTAGCAACCAGGCACAAATCAAATATTTGGGCGTCTGGACACATTCTGATTGGAATGACATCATGAACAAAAACTTCCTCTCTCTTTCACCAACCAGACTACTGAGAGTTTGGAAAGATAGCCATACCTTCCATTATTCTCAATGTGCTGTGTAAGCTTCTGACTCACCCTGAAGTTAATGGTACCCCTGTAGGGACAAGCAGTGAATGGTACACGGGAGCTGTCACTCCAGGGAGTCCATCAGCCACTTAACTTGTTGGGTGACATTCGACAAATCATTTTTACCTCCTTCCCCCATGGCAAAAGGTACAAGGACCCCCAAATTCTGATATAACTCAGGCATTGTGGACCATCCTAGCAGAAATCCTAAAGTTTTATTAATCTATGAATGGGTGTGAGAGGAAAATTCTCATTCTATTTTATTTTTATTTTGTGGCTGCTGCTAAGTCCTATACAGTTCTAATTGTAGCTTCAAAATATTTGAATGTTTTTTCTTGTTTCTTGCAAAATTTTCTCTTTGATGTGGGGGTTTTGAAATTTGCTGATAATATTCCTATGTGTGGAAAATTCTCATTCTAAACAAAAGAAAAACAGCAGCTGGAATTTAGGAGATACTTAACATGATGAGGAATCATTGTCTTCCTTGTCAACTCTACTGCCAAAACATCTCTTCAGGTGTGACATGCTCTGAAATACCTGTTTTCTTCTTTGCCCCCCAAAATCCTGAAACAACAGCTTGGTGGGAAAGAGTGAAAGGGAAAGTACAACATCCTGAGGAGGATTTATTTTTATTTCACTATCACACCTCAAAAACCTTTAATACATCCCTTTAATAAGATGAACCAAATAGAATTCCTTCTATTTTTAGTTCCATTTAGGAATAACATCTCTATGAAAGGCAATATGGTATAATGGTTAGAGAGATGCTCCTGAAATCAGGAAGGCCTAAGTTCAAGTTCTACCTCAGATATACTGATTGTGTGACCCCAGGAGAGACACTTAATTTCACAGTGTTCTAGCCCAGGGCTTTTTAAAATTTTTCCATTCTCAAAACCTTTTCTCCTGAGAAATTTTTAGATGATCCCAAGTAAATAGTTACATAAAATAAATATACAAATCAAATATATACTGATAATAAATACATAATTATGTATGTAATCATAATTACATACATAATATGTAAAGTCACATATGGGGTCACAACTCACAGTTTAAGAAACTTTGCTCCAGCCTACTCTCTAAGATTATTTGATGGAGGGGTTTGCATTGAGGGAGGGAATGAAATTATTGATCCAGTCCCTATCCCTATGTAGATACTTTTTTTCTCTTCAAAATGAAGCTATTTCAAACTGGATCTTCTTACTTCATGAGGTTCTTGATATAAATTATTGTTATCAAATCAGTGTCTATACTGAGAAGACCAGCATTGGAATGGTCTCTGCTATAATTATTGTTCATAGTATAAAATGCAAAAATTCTCCCATTCAAAAACCTTCAATGACTCCCCATAGCTTAAATGAAGATTTTTCTTCGGCAGGTAATCCTTTAATATTTCAATGGATTTATGACTTCATCTATGTAAGTACTCTCTTAACTAACTTAGGTCATGACCCAACCATGTGCTCTTATCCTGAATTATTCTTACTTGTGTTTTCCCTAAAATTTCCTTTTTAAAAATTTAATTTATAATTTATTAGTAAAAATAGGACTATTAATCATTAATCTCAAAGTCAAAATTAAAAATTCAATCAAGAGAGAAGCTATATTATATGTCAGCCATATTGATATTGTTTTAGATATATGTTTATGCATGTGTAAATGCATATGTATATATATATATGTGTGTGTGTGTGTGTGTGTGTGTGTGTGTGTATTCTGTATGTATGCATGCAGGTATGTGTGTATATATAGATATGTGTATGGCTGTGGGGTATGAATATATGTATGCATGTGCATATATGTGTATTTGAGGAAAGTGGGGGGATGAAAGGTGAAAAAAGAATAAAATAAGAAGTGCACAGCGGAGAACAAAAGAATAACTTACAAGAAGCCAAAGAAAAGATGGACAGTCATGAATATATCATTTATATATCTTTCTTGACATGAAACTATATTGTTACATAATTCGAATCCTCCCCTGATATTCTGCTGGGCACAAGACAATGTTTTGTTTTGAGGGATTTTTTTTTTCATTTTTATTGTCATTTTCTGTTTTTTATTTCTCTATTTTGTATTTAATTTTAAATAAATAAATATAAAAATTAAATAATTTAAAACATTAATTAGTTTTTATTCTGAACTTAATAAACCAAGTATTTCCATAACAAAGTACAATAGATAAAAAAGAATATTGCATGTGAAACTGAAAATCTATTATGCATAACTTACTTTTTCTTTAAATATAGAATAAAGTTATCATGTGACTCATTTTTTCCTTGTCCCTCTCCCTCTCCTCCCCCTCCCTTAGAGAGGGTCCAGAACTTTAAGGAAATCAGGGGAAAAAGATGTGAAGAAACGACATTCAGTAGTATCCTTAAACCATATTACAAAGCATTATTGAAATGTAAAATGGATAATTTTAATTATGTTAAATTAAACACAAATATGTGTATTTATCCACATATGTATATTACATATACATATACATATACATATGTATATGTATAAAAAATATAACCATATTATACATACTTCTGTTTATCATTCCTTTCTCTGGTTGAAGATAACATCTTCCCTTATAGATCCTTTGTAGTTAATTTGAGTATTTATAATAGTCAAAATGACTTAATTGCTCAAAATTGTTCTTAAAACAAATTGTTGTTACAATATACAATATTCTCTTGGTTCTGCTCATTTTGCTCTTCATTATTTTGTATAAGTTAAAATTTTCCTAAATCATCAAGTTCATCATTTTTTTCTCTTTAAGTTTTCAAATTTATTTTAAACTTAAATACAAAATAAGAAAAGAAAAAGAATGTTTCCATGTATACAGCATAATATGAGAGAATGCAATATAAAGCAACAAATTTCTATTTCAAGAAAATTTATATAATAAATAGTACACATTATTTTCAAAGCTATCCATCTTTTCTTACTTCCTTGTAGATTTTCTTTTGTTTTGTGCTGTGCTTTTTTAAATTTCATTTCCCCCACTTCATTCCCCATAAGGCTATAAGTAAACATGAATGGATACTCTGTGTCTCTGTCTCTGTTTCTGTCTCTTCTCTCTGTGTGTGTGTGTGTGTGTGTGTGTGTGTGTGTGTGTGTATGTATGTGTCTGTCTGTCTGTCTGTCTCTCTCTTTCTCTCTCTGTCTCTGTCTCTCTCTGTCTGTCTGTCTCCCTTTCTCTTTCTCTTAAAAATATATGTAAGTCTATACTATGATTTTTCTACTTATCATCTGTTTCTCTGAAGGTAGATAACATTCTTTCATAAGTCTAAATCTTTCTTTATTTCATCATTTCCTATTCCTATTCCACCCTTCAATCCAAATACATTCTATATAGGAGATTATCTATGAAAGTTTTCCCCTAATTTTCTGTATTCCTTCCATTCTTATGGAATCATCACTTTTATGTGTACAAGAAAATTTTAATTTAAAATAATCAAAATCATTCACTTTATATTTCAACAATGCTCTCACTTTAAATATGGCTTAAGATCTGATACTACTCAGTCTAGTTCCTCTAGTTCCTTCACATCTTTTCCCCGGTTTCCTTGAAGTTCTCGACCCTCTGCTCTTCCAAATGCACTCTGTTGTTATTTTTTCTAATTCAATAAGATATTTATTTATTTAAAAATAAATTAATAAGTAATTTTTATTACATTAGATGTACTTACCCATGAACTATAAATATTATTTCAATTATTTAGATCTAACTTTATTTGTATAAAAGGTGTTTTATGCTTATATTTGTATAGTTCCTGTGTCAGTTTTGTTAGATATATTAATAGATTTTTATACTGTCTAATTATTTTAAGTGGCCTAAATCAATATGGATTAATATGACTGACATATAATGTAGTTTACCTGTTTTTCTCTTTTAATTAAGTCTATTTTAGTTTTAATTTTGTGTGAGAACACGATTACTTCCACTCCATTTTTATATAATAAATTCTATTCCTGATCTTTATTTTATGTTTGTATGTCTGTATCTCTCATCCTAAAAGCAACATATTGTTGAATTCAAATTTTTAGTCTACTATCAGTTTTCATTTATAAGTAAATTCATCCCCTTCACATTCTAAGCTACAATTATTTGTATATTTTCCTCCTTCCTATTTTCCTCACTATCCTTCTCATTCTATTCCAACCCTTCTCATTCCTCTGCTACCTTGCTTTCCTATTCTTTAATATATTGCCCCCTCCAAGGATGCCTCCTTTATTATCTCTCCTCATCCTATTCCCTTGCTCCTTATTTCTTTCTAAATTTAGAAGACATTTATACATATATATATACACATATATACATGCACACATATATGTTTATGTTGTTCTCTCTTTGTTCCATTCTCATTAATCTACATACCCTTCTACACTCCCTTTATCTTGTTCCCTCATCCTCTTATTTCTTTATGAATTTGGAAGAATTTATGAATTTATATCCTTCTAAATGTATATATTAAACTCTTATCTTATGTAAGTTTCCAAAACTACAAACTCTTCTTCCTCCTCTAGTTCCTGTGTATTAGTTATTCCTCTTGCATCTCATTTGTATGAGATAATTGCTCTTTTTTTACCTTTTTCTATACTATTTTGCTTTTTAGAATCACATCATGCTAAGCTCTACCTCAACATTTCTTTTGATCCACCCAATTGCTAATAACAAACTTGGATGTACAGTTTACATTTTTACTTATAAAAAGTAATATTTTGTCCTTATTGAGTCCTTTGAAATTGGTGATTCGTGTTTGCCTTATATTTCTCCTGAATCTTGTATGTCAAATTTTCTATTATGTTCTGGTCTTTCTGTGACAAAATCCTGAAAGTATGTTAATTCATTGAATCTTTTTTTTCATTCAGGATTATTCTTAAATTTTCAAGGATTGATATTTTTAGCCACAATCTCAGTTCTTTTGCTCTTCAAGATAGTGTTCTAAAACCTTCAGTCTTTTAAGGTAGCCAACACTAGCTTTTGCATGATTCCAATTGCCTTTCTACCATATTTGAATTGTTTTTTTCTTGTTGCTCATAATATTTTCTGCTTAAACTAGAGATTTGAAATTTGGTTATAAACCTGTAAGTTTTTATCCATTTTTTTTAGGGGGTAGTCAATGGATTTTTTTTTCTATTTCTATTTTCACCTCTTGTTTTAAAACTTCAGAGCAATTTTCTTTTTTTCCTTTTTTCTTTAAATTTGTTTTTTATTGTTTTATAAAAATGCATATATTTTCATCCTTTCAGTACCAAAATCCTCCAGAGGAATGGATATTATCTTAAATGAATGACCCCTTTTATTAGTTTCATTGAATTAGAAATGTAGAACTACGATGGCTGTCACAGGACACCACCCAATATTCTTGTTTTACAGATGAAAAAAAAAGGAATCTGGGGCAGGGAGGTGGCACAGTGGATAGAGCACCAGTTTTGAAGTCAGGAGGACCTGAGTTCAAATCTGGCCTCAGACACTTAACGCTTTCTGGCTGTGTGACCCTGGGCTAGTCAACCCCAATTGTCTTAGAAAAAAAAAGGAAAGGAGGCAAATCCAAGGAAGTTATGTGACTTACCCAGGATCTCAAAAATATTGTCAATAGCAGGGTTTGAATGCAAATATTCTGACTCAAAAGGTAGTGTTTTATTCCACATAAATTCCTATATAACAGATGATGACAATATTGCCCACATTTGGGAAAACTCGGATGTGAGCTATGATATATTTAGAAATTTTCTAATACTATTCTAAGTGTAGGTAGCATCAATAACTCAAAGAATAAGAGAAACAGACATTTGGGGTAAGACACTAAGATTTAATCTGATTCTTTACATTTTACCACTTTGGGAGATTGAAAAGTTGTTTGCTTTGTTTTGTTTTTAATACATCTTGCTTTATTAGTAATGTTAGAAGAAAAAATTAAAACAAAAGGGAAAAACCATGGAAGAGATTAAAAAATACAAAAAAGGGTGAACATAAGATATGTTGATTTACATTGAGTTTCCTTCATTCTTTTCCTAGAAGCAGATAATATTTTCTGTCCATAGTTTATTAAGATTGCTTTGGATCACTAAACTACTGCAAAGAACCAAGTCTTTCATAGTTAATCATCAAACATTCTTGCTATTATTGTGTACAATGTATTCCTGGTTTTGCTTGTTTCACTCAGCATCTGTTCATGTAAATCTTTCCAGGTCTTTCCATGATCAGCTTGTCCATCATTTTTATAGAACAATAATATTCCATTACCTTCATGTGCCACAACTTGTTCAGTCATTCCCCAGTGATGGACATCTACTCATTTTCCCATTTTTTGCTATCACAAATAAAGCTGCTACAAACATTTTTGCATATATGGGTCCTTTTCCCTCCTTTATGGTTTCTTTGGGACACAAACCCAGTAATGGCACTGCTGGGTTAAAGGATATGCAGTTTTATATCCTTTTGAGCATAGTTCCAGATTGCTCTCCAGAATGGTGGATCATTTCATGACCCACCAACAATGCATTACTGTCCCAGTTTTCCCACATTCCCTCTAGCACTAATCATTATCTTTTCCTGTCATTTTAGCCAATCTGGAAGGTTTGAGGTGATACCTCAGAGTTGTTTTAATTTGTATTTCTCTAATCAATAGTGATTTAGAGCATTTTTTCATATAACTATAGATGGCTTTAATTTCATCATTTGAAAATTGTCTATTCATATCCTTTGACAATTTATCAATTGGGAATGACTTATTCTTATAAATTTGACACCATTCTTTGTATACTTTAGAAATGAGACCTTTATCAGAAACATTGACTGTAAAGATTTTTTCCCAGATTTGTAGTTTCCTATTAATCTTGTTTCTCTTGGTTTTATTTGTGCAAAACATTTTTAATTTAAGGTAATCAGAGTTGTCCACTTTGCCTTTCATAATGTTCTCTAATTCTTTGGTCATAAATTCCTCCCTTCAACAAAGATCTGATAGGTAAATTATTCTTTGTTCTCCTAATTTTTTTATGGTATCATCCTTTATGCCCAAATCATGTACCTATTTTGACCTTATTTTGATAAGGGGTGTAAGATGTAGGTCTATGCTGAGATTCTGACATTATTTTCCAGTTTTCCCAGCAATTTTTGTCAAATAGTGAGTTCTTATTCCAGAAGTTGGAGTTTCAGGGTTTATCAAAAACTAAATTAGAATAGGCCTTGATTATTGTGTCCTGTTTATCGAATCTATTCCACTGATCCATGCTTCTATTTCTTAGCCACTACAAAATAGTTTTGATGACTGCTGCTTTGTAATATAGTTTTAGGTTTGGTACTGCTAAGCCACTATGCTTTGTATTTTTTTTCATTAATTTCCTTGATATTCTTGATCTTTTGTTCTTCCAGATGAATTCTGTTATTATTTTTTCTGGTACCATAAAATAATTTTTGGCAGTTTGATTGTTATGTCATAGAACAAGTAAACCAATTTAGGCAAAATTGTCATTTTTATCATATTAGCTCTGCTTACCCATGAGCAAATTGCATTTTTCCAATTGTTTAGATCTGACTTTAATTGTGTGAGAAGTGTTTTGTAATCGTGCTCATATAATTCTTGGGTTTGTCTTGACAGGTAGCCCCCGCCAAGTGTTTTATTTTGTCAACAGTAATTTTAAATTGAATTTATCTTTCTATCTCTTGCTGATGGGCTTTGTTGGTAATACATAGAAATGCTGATGACTTGTATGGGTTTGTTTTATATCCTGAAACTTTGCTAAAGTTGTTAATTGTTTCCAGTAGGTTTTTGAATGATTTTCTAGTATTTTCTAAGTATAACATCATATCATCTGCAACGCATGATAGTTTTATTTCTTCATTGCCTATTTTAATTCCTTTAATTTCTTATTGCTAAAGCCAATATTTCTAGTACAATGTCGAATAATAGTGGTGATAATGAGCATCATTGTTTCATCCCTGATCTTATTGGTAATGCATCCAGCTTCTTTTCATTACAAATATTGCTTACTGTTGTTTTTGGATAGCTACTACTTATTATTTTAAGGAAAGCTCCTTTTATCCTTATGTTCTCTAGTGGTTTTAATAGGAATGGGTGCTATATTTCGTCAAAAGCTTTTTCTGCATCTATTGAGATCTATTGATCTGTATCATATTATCATATGATTTCTGTTCATTTTGTTATTGGTATAATCAATTATGGTAATAGTTTTCCCAACATTGAACCAGCTCTGCATTCCTGGTATAAATCCCACTTGTTCATAATGTATTATCTTGCTGATAAGTTGCTGTAATCTTTGCTGACATTTATTTAAAATTTTTGCATCAAAGGATATGAACAATTTTCAGATGAAGAAATCAAAACCATCTCTAGTCATATGAAAAGGTGTTCCAAATCACTATTGATCAGAGACATGCAAATTAAGACAACTCTGAGGTACCACTACATACCTCTCAGATTGACTAAGATGATAGGAAAAGATAATGATGAATGTTGGAGAGAACATAGGAAACTGGGACACTAATACCTTGTTGGGGAGTTGTGACTTGATCCAACTATTCTGGAGAGCAATTTGGAACTATGTCCAAAGGGCTTTCAAAATGTGTATACTCTTTGATCCATGTGTGTTTCTACTGGGCTTGTATCTCAAAAAAGATCTTAAAGGAGGGAAAGGGATCCACATGTACAAAAATGTTTGTGGCAGCCCTTTTTGTTGTGGCAAGAAACTGGAAGTTGAATGGATACCCTTCAATTGGAAAATAGCTGAATAAATTGTGGTATATGAATGTTGTGGAATATTATTGTTCTATAAGAAACTATCAGCAGGATGATTTCAGAGAACCCTGGAGAGACTTATACGAACTGTTGCTAAGTAAAATAGCAGAACCAGGAGATCATTGTATCCAGCAACAACAAGATTATATGATGATTGATTCTGATTGACGTAGCTTTTTTCAACAATGAGATGATTCAGGCCAGTTCCAATGATCTTGTTATGAAGAGAGCCATTTACACCCAAAGAGAGGACTGTGGGAACTGAGTGTGGATCACAACATAGCATTTTCATTCTTTTTGTTGTTGTTTGCTTGCATTTTATTTTCTTTCTCATTTTTTCTTTTTTGATTTGATTTTTCTTGTACAGCAAAATTATTGTATAAATATGTATGCATATATTGGATTTAACACTTTTTTTTTTACCATGTTTAACATATAGTGGATTACATGCCATGTAGAGAAAGGGTTAGGGGAAGGGGGGTAAAAATTGAAACATAAGGTTTTGCAAGGGTTAATGTTGAAAAATTATCCATGCATATGTTTTGAAAATAAAAAGCCTTTATAAAAATTAGAATAAAATAATTTTTTGCATTAATATTCATTAGGGAGATTGGTCTGTAATTTTCTTTCTCTGTTCTGGCTCTTCCTGGTTTAGGTATGCGTACCATATTTGTGTCATAGAAGGAAATTGGCAAGACTCTTTCCTTACCTATTTTTCCAAATAGTTTACATAGTACTGGAATTAATTGTTCTTTAAATGTTTGGTAGAATTCACTTGTAAATCCATCTGGCCCCTAAGGTTTTTTCCTTAGTGAGTTCAGTAATGGCTTGTTCAATTTCTTTTTTTCTAAAATGGACTATTTAAGTAATTTATTAATTTATTTCCTCTTGTATTAATATGGTCAAATTATATTTTTTGTAAATGTTCATCCATTTTAGTTAGATTGTCAGACTTACTACCATACAATCGGGCAAAATAGCTCCTAATTATTGTTTTAATTTCTTTGTCATTGGTGGTAAGTTCACCCTTTTCATTTTTGATACTGATGATTTGGGTTTTTTTTTTCCTTTTTCTGATCAAATTAAACAAAGATTTATGTATTTTGTTGGCTTTTCCATAAAACCAACTTTTAATTTTATTTATTAGTTCAATAGTTTTCTTAGTTTCAATTTTATTAATCTCTCCTTTGAGTTTCAGAATTTGTAATTTGGTAATTTGGTATTTAATGGGGGGGGTAATTTGTTCTTTTTCTAGCTTTTTTAGTTGCAGGCACAATTCATTCTTTATTCACATAGCTATTTAGAGATGTAAAATTTCCCCAAAGAATTACTTTGGCTGCATCCCATAGGTTTTTGTTTCTTGTCTCATTGTCATTCTCTCCAATATGGATTGTTTCTGTGATTTGTTGTTTGACTCATTAATTTTTTAGAATTAGTTTATATAATTTCCAATTGATTTTTAGTCTGTCATTCCCTGGCCCTTTATTGAATATAATTTTTATTGCATTGTAGTCTGAAAAAGAAGCATTTACTATTCTGTCTTTTCCCATCTGATTGTAAGGTTTTATGGTCAATTTTTGTTTAGGTGCAATGTACTGCTAGAAAATGGTGTATTTCTTTCTATTCCTATTCAATTTTCTCCAGAGATCTATGATATCTAGGTTTTCTAGAATTCTATTAACCTCCCTAATTTCTTTCCTGTTTATTTTGTAGTTAAATTTGCCTGATTCTGAGATGCGCAAGTTGAGGTATAGTTTTGCTATTTCTCTCTGTAACTGATTTTAAAATCTTTTCTAGGAATATGGTTGCTCTATCTCTTGGTGCATATACATTTAGTATTGTTACTACTTCATTGTTTATGATGCCCTTTCTTTCCTTATCTCTTTTAATATGATATATTTTTTACTTTTGCTTTATCTGAGAGTAAAATTGCTACCCCCCCTTTTTTTTTTACTTCATCTGAAGCATATTAAATTTTGTTCCAGCCTTTTACTTTTACTCCATATATGTCTCTCTGCATCAAATGTTTCTTGTGAACAACAAATTATAGGATTCTGTTTTTTAATTCATTCTGCTATTTGCTTCTATTTCATGGGAGAGTTTATCCCATTTATATTCACAATTATTATTAGCTGCTCTATATTTCCCTCCATCCTATTTTCTCCACTATATATACCTTTTGTTCTTTCTTTTCACCCTGTCCTTAGTCATGTTTTCTTTTTTTTACCCACTCCACCCACTATCTCCTATCACCCCTCCCCTCTTCTCTTAGTAGTATTTTGTTTTGTTTTGTTTTTTGCTGAGGCAATTGGGTTAAGTGACTTGCCCAGGGTCACACAGCTAGGTTTTTTTTAACCCACTCAACCCACTACCTTATCTTCTATCACCCCTTCCTCTCTTCTCTTACCTTTTTCCCTAGTGTTTCTGCTGTCCCTTCTATCCTGCCCCTCCCTTTTCTTTCCTCTTTCTCCTCCTACTTTTTAATAGGGTTAAATAAATTTCTATATCCAACTGAATGATTAAATTATTCCTCTCAGAGCCAGAACTAATGAGATCAAGCTTCAAAAAATGCTCATCTTCCTCCCTTTTCCCCCTCAATTGTAATAGGTCTTTTCCACCTGTTCATTTGAACTAATTGTCCTTTATTCCTTCCCTTTTCTCTTTTTTCCAGTACAGACCTTTCCCCACCCCTTAATGCTTTTTTCTTTGATGTTATCAGACATGATGTACATGTCTGTTCCATGTACAACCACATCCTCAATCCATGTGATACCCTCTCTGCCCCAGTGACAGATATAGTTCTCAAGAATTATAGATATTGTTTTCCCATCTAGGGATGTAAACAGTTTACATGTTTAGGCAAATGTAAAAAAATATTTTTAAATAACATATATTTTTCCTTTCTATGCTTCTTTTGAGTCCTGTGTTTGTAGATTAAGTTTTCTGTTTAGTTCTGTTTTTTTTTCAATAGAAATGAATGAAAGTCTCTTATTTCATTGAAGCTCCATTGACTCCTCTGAAAGGTGATACTGAGTTTATCTGGGTACTTAATTCTTCATTGTAATCCACAATATGGTATTCCAGGCCCTCCAATCCTTGTTAATCCTGATTGTAGCTCCTTGATATTTGAATTTTTCTGTCTGACAGCTTGCAGTATTTTTTCCTTGAGACTGTAGTTCTGGAGTTTCGCAATAATGTTCCTTGGGGTTTTGTTTGTGGGATCTCTTTCCAAAGATGATCAATAGATTCTTTCAGTGAGCATTTCCCTCTCTGTCTAGAATATTGGAGCAGTTTTCCTTAATGATTTCTTGAAGAATGCTATCCAGCCTCTCTTTTTTCGGTCATACATACACGGTCTTTTTTCGGAACATTGTAGGCCAATAGTTCACATTTTCTTCCATTTTTTCATTTGTTTTAGTTTGACTGTCTCACGAAGTCATCAGCTTCCATTTGCCCTAGTTTTTAATATGTGATTTTCTTGTTAGCTTTTGTATTTTTCTTTTCCATTTGGTTAATTGTACTGTTTATGGAGTTGTTTTCTTCTGACAATTTTTTCCTTCCTTTTTCAAGCTCTTAATTCTCTCATGCATACCTCTCATTTCCTTTCTCATTTTTTTTTCTTCTACCTCTCTTATTTACTTTTTAAAGTCTTTTATGAGCACTTCCAAGAAGCCTCTTTAGGCTTGAGACCAATTCATATCACTCTGAGACTTCTCCTGTGGACATTTTGTCCTCACCTGAGTTGTTATTTTGGTCTGCCCTGTCACCAGAGTAGCTTTCCATGATCAAGGTTCTTTTCTGTTTCTTGCTTATTTTCTTTCCTTTTCTTTTGGTATCCCCCCCGCCTTTTTTTTTTTTTTTTTACTTTAATGGTTGCGCTTGCTTCTAGTTAAAGGGGGTGCTGTCCCAAGCTTCTTGTGCAGTCCTGAGCCTTGGCTGTGAGCACAGGGATACTCTTGTGTTTGCAGGGGGTGGCTTTGCCTGCTCTTTTCAGAAAATGGCAGGGTTTCCCAGACTTTGCCTTCTGAGCTAGGACTGAAAGCTGCCCGTTGATTTACTCCTCTATTGAGCTAGAACTGAAAGTCTTAATTGTTAATTTGCTGTGATGAAGATTTTCTCACCAGCTTTCCCAGAGTCTTTCTGAGCTGGGCTGGATATCCTTTTCACCCCATTGTGACTTTTTGAAGTTATTCCATCTTGAATTGGAATCTCTTGAGTTGAAGAGTGGTTTCATTTCATCAGACTCTGTTCAGAGGCTTGATTTCATATGGTTTATGTGGGAAACTGGGAAAGTTCAAACAGCTTTCTGGCTTTACTCCACTATCTTGGCTCCACCCCCAGAAGTCCAGGAAATTTTTAAAAATTATTTCTTGTATTATTATATCAAGCTTCTTTTTTTTTGATCATGCCTTTCAGCTAGTCCTATTACTCTTATGTTTTTTGTTCTTTGTCTGCCCTTCAGATCAGCTATTTTTCTCATGTTTCACATTGTCTTCTATTTTTTCCTTCTTTTTATTTGTTTTATTATTTCTTGGTTTCTTATTACTTTGATGGCTTCCCCTTGCCCCTCTCCTCCTCCGCATAAAGAAGGTTACAGTTAAATGTGGAGATACATACATATATATATGTATTTATACACATATGCACACATTTAAGCACAATTATATATATATACATATAGATAGCTATAAAACATGCACATATATGTAAGAACATATGCTTATTTCTACTTGTCATCTATGTATAGCATCTTCCTTCAGAAGTCTGTCTTTCCATATTTTTTAAATCAACCAATTTATCATTTTCATATGTCCTTTATTTGTTCTAAGTCATTCTTTATTATTATTATTATTGTTATAGCTTTTTATTTACAAAACATATGCATGGATAATTTTTGAATACTAACCTTTTGTGATGACTGTGTATTTTAAAATCAGTTGGAGTCAGGAATTCAGGTTAAGGGAAAATCTTCAATCTTTATTCTTTTTGAGGTGAAGGGGAATTAGCAATGTGAGCAGCTGCAACAGGACCCAGCCAGCAGAGGTGAAGGGTGATCCCGATAGCAATGTGAGCAGCTGTGACAAGAAGCCAGCCAGCCATCCCTCCCTGCCTCTCTTCCTGCCCCTGCACCTCCATCCACCAAAATCGTCATTTCCTATATAACACATCAGGACTTGCACAAAGAGTGGGCGAGGGCCATTCTTTCTCCAAGCATATATATTAATAGAGTATGGTCCAATTACTATTTAGCCTCATGTGCTTGGGATCTCAGTGCAACAACTCAAGCTTCAGCCCATTACAACCTTTGCAAAACTTTCTGTTCCAAAATTTTCCTTCCTTCCCTCCCCTCCCCAGATGACAAGTATTCCAATACATGTTAAAATATATATTAAATCCAATATATGCATACATATCCATAGTTATCTTGCTGCATAAGAAAAATCAGATTTAGAAAGAAAAAAAAAACCTGAGAAGGAAAACAAAAATGCAAGCAAACAACAACAGAAAGCGTGAAAATGCTATGTTGTGATCCACACTTAGTTCCCACAGTCCTCTCTCTGGGTGTAGATAGCTCTCTTCATTACTGAACAATTGGAACTGGTCTAAATAAATTCATTGTTGAAGAGAATCATATCCTTCAGAATTGATCATCATATAATCTTGTTGTTGCCATGTATAATGCTCTCCTGGTTCTGCTTGTTTCACTTAGCATCAGTTCATGTAAGCCTCTCTAGGTCTCTCTGAAATCATCCTGTTGGTCATTTCTTACAGAACAATAATATTCCATAACACTCATATACTATAATTTATTCAGCCATTCTCCAATTTATGGATATCCATTCAGTTTCCAGTTTCTAGCCACTATGAAAAGGGCTGCCACAAACATTTTTGCACATGTGGGTCCCTTTCCCTCCTCAAAGTCATTCTTAAAATAATATAGCTTTTACTGTATGCAATATTTTCTTGTTTCTGCTCATTTCACTCTTCATTATTTCACAAAAATCTTTCCATGTTTTCCCAAGATCACTCACTGATCTCATAATTTCTTACAACACAGTGGTATTCCATCACAATCACATACCACAATTTTTTTTAGCCATCCTCCAATTGATGGGCATCTTTGCAGTTTCTAGTTCTTTATCACCAGAAAGAGAGCTACTATAAATATTTTAGAATACATAGGTTCTTTTCCTCTTTCCCTAATTATCTTGGAAACAAATCTAATAATGTTTTTTTCTGGGTCAAAGAGTGTAGATAATTTTATAACTCTTTAAGCATTCCACAAAATTTCAAGAGAGTTCTAAACCTTTCTTTGTTTTCTTTTAGTATTTCAGATGTACCCATATATCAAACAGGCAGGGTATATAATCATATACTTGCTTCAGTTTGGTAATTCAATCACTAAGAAAATGAAAATATGTCCATATTGTTGAATGCCCATGTAATCTTTATTTATAGACTATAGTTTTTAGGAGCCACACTGTGAGTAAAGGGCACAACACAGATCAATGACTTGTCACTATGATTTTTTAAAGTGTTTGGATTTTCACCTTGAACAAGAAAAGTTATCTATTATTAATTGGCTCAAGAGTGTGTCTATTAGTTCAGCTTGACTAGTGAATGCAAAAATATTAGTGAGAGGAATGACAGAATCAAAACTAAAGAATGATCTAGCCTGAAGTAGGAGTTTATATTGAGAGTAGCATGGGGAAAATACAATTTTTAAATTACTAAATGAACAAGAATGTATTAAGCATCTACTACATACAATATTATAAGTTCTGGGAATACAAATACAAAGAATAAAACAGTCCCTTCCTAGTTTTAAGAAGCTTGCATTCTAATCATAGTAAATGTTAGAGAAGTATAACCCAGAGAGATTCAAGTCATAAGACCCAATGGTAGGGAATAGGTGAAAAACTGATTTCATCACTTTTTTGGTCTTAACCTCAATATTCACTCCATTTGATTTTTTCTCTGGCAGTGTGTTTGGCTAGCCAATTCTTTTTTTTTTTTTTTTTTTGTCTCATCTCTAGAATCTCATGCTCCAGTACTTAATGGATTAGAGACCTGAAAATAATTTTCTTTAGATAGTTCAGTCAGAATGATGAGCACTGATTAAAGCAAGAAGAGAGAATTTTCTAATGAACATAACAGCATTCTAGAGACAAAGAGCGAGAGACATGCTAAACTCAAGGTTTAGGACAAAATTTGAGGAACCATTATAAAGGGTATTCAGATATGTAAATGGGTCCCTGATTAAGGCGTTTCCTACAATGATGAAAATTCAATTCAATTTTACCTGTCTTCATGCAGCCCTTATCTCCATATTCTCCCCAAAATTTGTCATAGAGAACCTGCCAATGTCATGGAGATTTTCCTCAATTTCTCCCCACATATGAGGGTAACAGTTGAATACACCCAGAGAGTGTCATATTTGCTCTTGACATATAGCTAGGCCATCTTTTCTTCCTGCCATATGATTTCTGTTTCTTTTTTCTTTCTTTCTTTCTTTTTTTTTTTTTTTTTTTGTTGAGCCAATTGGTGTTAATTGACTTCCCCAGGGTCACACAGCTAGGAAGTGTTAAGTGTCTGAGATTAGATTTGAACTCAGGTCCTCTTGACTTCAGGGCTGGTGCTCTATCCACCGTGCCACCTAACTTTCCCTGCCATATGATTTCTGGATGACTTCTTTCACTCTTTTTAAAAATAATGGCTGTCATTTATTTATATAACACTTTAATGTTTGCTAATTCCTCTACATATGTTATTTCATTTGATTCTCAGAATAGCCCTACAAGGTTTATATGAGATATTATCTGTGAAATATTATCCCTGGTTTACAAACTTTTGTTCATCCTTTGTTCTTAAAGAGGCCCAGTGATATTATGAGTATGATGTCTTCACTTGCAAGTGAATTGGATTTAAGTAAGTCAGGCTAAACAAAGTTATCAGCCTCACTCTCTCCTCCAAAGTTATCAGAATCCAGTGGCAGGACAAAAGATGCAATAATGGTTCAAGATGCAGTGGGTAACCTTGGCCTTTTTAAACTAAAATTTTTCTCAGGTCTCAGTTTGTCTAACACTCACTCAGTGATTAAACATAAAGTAAGAATTGAGATAAAACATAGCCTAGTTTGCTGTCACAAAAACTTTTGTTTGGGAGGGGAAAACCAAATCAAGACAGAAAGCTTAGTGATTTGCCCAGGATTCCACAGCTGGCAAGTACTTGAGAGAATTTGAATTCAAGCTTTTCTGACACTAAATCCGATACTTTGAAATTCATTGAATCACCTAGCTCTTCTTTGGAGTTCTTCCTTGATTTTTTTATTGTGGCTTACCCACATCCACAATGCATCTTTCCATTGCTGTCCACATGATACTCATTTTTTTTATTTTTCAAAGGTAATGCTGATGATTCTAATATGTATTCATATTGAAAAGATGAGCCTTTGCTTTTATGAGAAATTTGAAGTTAGGGGAAAAAAGCTTTGCAATTTCCCCAAGCAATACAGTCTGTTCTTTTCCTCCTTTTCAACTTTGGGCTCATCTTACAATCAGCTCCAATTATACATACTATTGAATAAACTCCATGGGGTGTTTATTCAAATGCAGGCTGAAATCTGACCAAGAGATATCCTTCATTCACTTTGTCTTTTGTGTGTAAATGAACAGTCCATATTTGAAGCACTATCTTCCTACTCATTTCATATTATTTTCCCATGCTGAATTACTATCACTGCCAACCTACTCTCTGAATCTCTCACTTTCCTTGGGGAAATAAAATTTTTGTAGCAAGAATTTATCAGCCAGTTAGAAAAAAATAACAAGACACTCTCTCCCTCCTTCCCCCATCCCCACCAAAGCCCCTTTGTGGCAAAAGAGATCCCACAATAAACTATCAACTTTCAATTGCTCCCCAATATATAAAATATGAACTGACAGATACAGTAGGAGCACCAGAAGCATTGCCACTCATTAGCCCATCTTCAATCATGTGTGGCACATCACATACTGTCTTGTATTCATATAGTTATGGACTTGTCATAAATTTTTGAGGGAAAGGAGATATCATGTGTCAGGCACAATACTAGGTCTAATAAGGATTCAAATACAAAAAATGAAACAATCTCTACCCTTGTTCTTCCATGATCATACACTAGGGATAACCATTTTTTAATAATTGTCATTGGTCACAAAGAAGATGGAAGCTAAATGAAAAGACATGGTTAGACTGACATAAATGTATCCCATTAACCAAAATAAAAACTCAAAGCACATGCTTCACTGAAAAAGGATAATGAGCACATTTTGTGATATAAAGAATAGTTTTATTCTTCTTTTTCTCCCCATTCTCATTGTCCTCTTCTTCTCTTTCTCCTCCTCCTTCTCCTCTTCTTCCTCCTCCTCCTCCTTCTCCTTTTTCTTCTTTTATATTTTTATATTTCTTACAAATTCAAATACAGGAGGACTTTAAACAAAGAAAGGACTGTGCAAAATATTTGCAGAATGAATGTGTTCATTGCATGTCTTACAAAAATTTGGAGAGTTATAGGAGTGTAAATTGCTCTGATTTTAATTAGATGTATGTCATTTATTGAAATGTTGAGTTAATTAGAAGATGTTTATTTATCTATAAGGGTCTCTACCATCCATTTTTCCATTATCGATCAATACATAAATCAAAAGCATTCATTAGGTATTTGTTATGTGCCAACAAGGCAGTATAGTGGATAGAGTTCATATAAGAACATAAGAACCAGAAACACTTGCATTGAATTCTGATATCTGAAATAAAATGGCTATGTGACCTTTCTATCTTCCAGGTAACTAAGACTGTAAGTTTCTGAGAAGATTCCAACTTGCATTGGTAAAAAGAATTTCCTCATCAAGGCATTCCTTATACCAATGAAGTTGCAGGCCCAATCCCTCTCCATATCTTACTACGTTCCAGAAAATTCAAAGTACATGCTTTGAAGAAGAAGAAAAAGGAGGAGAAGTAAGAAGAAGAGGAAGAAAAGGAGGATGGGGATGAGGAAGAGAAGGAAAAGAAGAAAACTTTCCTTTATATCATAAAATGTCCCCATTATCCTCCTTCAGTGGAGCATGTGCTTTGAATTTTTATTTTAGTTAATGGCATATATTTATGTCAATCTAACCACGTCTTTTCACTTAGCTCCTATCTCCCCCCCCCCCAATTTTTTAATGGTTATCCCTGGTTTAAATGGTAATCATGGAAGAGCAAGCATAGAGATTGTTTCATTTTTTGTATTTATATTCTTAATGGACCTAGTATTGTGCATGACACATGGTAAGCACTTAATAAATTCTTGCTTATTGATTCCTTCATTGGCTAGCTCATAAATCTACAGCTTTGCTTCATGAATAAAGATGGTTTAAAAGTTTCATGCTCCTTTTTGCCAACTACTTGAAGATATCAAACATTCATATGAAATTTGAGATGGCACAAAATGAATACTAATAAGCCAAGGAGAGCAGTACATTTTTGCACTATTTATCTATATGTATGTCTATATGCCTCTGTGTGTTGCGTGTGTGTGTGTATATAATATATATGTACATATACACTCACATATATACATATATATTCATAAAAGTTAGTAAAGGCCCACTGAATAGATATCCTCACTGTAACTCCACTTTATACTGTGCCATTCACTCATTAGTATGATAATGACTAGAGGTAGTTATGGTAATCAGTGGACCTCTAAGAATCATTTCTGTAGTACTGAAAACCAGAGTGATTAGCCTAGATATTTTAGCCCCCCTTCTCTTTCCTGCTATAGTGACCAGGATACTGAAAGCATGAGATGAATTCTTCCTATGAGTTTTAGCCTTCTTTCTCCCTTTAGATTTAGAACTCCCTTATGACAATGCAGTTACTCTCTATTGCCTAACATAAAGTAAAAACATTAAAATGAATTAATTAATCAATCATCAAGCAGTTAAGTGACTACTACCATGTGTCAAACATTGCGTTAGGGGGTGGAGATATAAGACAAATAGAAATTGGTTCCTGCCCCCAAAGAACTCACATTTTACTTATGGAGCCAATATGTACCTATATAAGTACATAGAAATACATTGGTTAGAAGGAAAACAGCAACTGAGTACATCAACAAATATGACACTTAAGCAAGATTTTGAAAGAAACAAGAAATCTTAAAATGTGGAGATAATGGGTGAAAGTCTACCAGAGATGGAGGACAGCCAGCGCAAAGGTAGAAAGATAAGAGACATGATGTTACATAAGAAGAGGAACAAGAAGATCTGGCTGGCTGGCTGGACCAACAGAATGCAGGAAGGTCTGTAATTTATACCAAAGTTGGAAAGATTGGGCCAGAACATGAAGATTTTTAAAAGTCAAACATAGGAGAAGGGGAGGACCTCCCAGCTTGATTTAGTCTAGGTTCCAAAAGATCTCTACAAATAATTCTGCTTCTTCCTCTTATTTTAACTCCTGGAGTTAACTCTAAAGAAAATTTATTTTCAAGTGAAATAAAATGAAATCTTTTTCCTTAATCCTTACTCCATTTTACTAGGTTAAGAGAACACAATATCTGCCTTCAACTAATATACTCGGTGTTCAATCACAGATTCCAGTGAAAACCTACAGTAGGGAATTTAAAAGGAGGAGCAAAGAAATACTGAATTTCCCCTAAATCTGTTGCCTAATTTTTTTCCAGACCAGTTGACACTTAAGGCATGTGAATTAACACTTATTCCATTAAGGCTTTAAGATACTTCTTGGAAAAATTAAAACTCTTTTTTCAAAACTGGTTAAGGGGTAAATTGTCACATGTAACATGAGAAGTGGATGAAATGTACAAATAGTCAGCCTATCATAGCTAAATTTAGACAGGCTTATCATGAAAAGTATGGCTATCAGATAAGATTTTGTGGTAAAAGTAACTCATGAATACCATCTAACAAGGAATAGTTGAGTTACATTTGTCTTGATGAGGGGACTACATTGATAAAATGTATTCTTAAGATTTGTAAATAATAACAAACAGATGGTTGTTGCAATGCCCACTGTGTATCAGGAACCATGCTGATACAAAGATATAAAAAATCATAGATCAGAGGATCAGAGATTTTAGAGTTGAAAGGGACTTTAGTAGTCATTAAATCCAACCTAATATTTTGTAGTTGAGAATTCTGGGGTCACATAACTACCAAATATTTAAAGTGGGATTAGAACTTGAATCTGCTTGACTCCAAGTCCTATAAGATCTGGCCTTTACCTTCAAGGAACCTACAATTCAGTTATTAATGAAACAAGATGAATACTCTGCATAATTAGATTGCAATATAATATAGCATATGATAAGCAGCTGGGAATGATCCGTTCATTTCATCTTGTAAACATGTAAGAGATAAATAATTGTGGATTGTTGTAAATAAAAATATGGCCTGGATATCAGAAAATACAGTATCTCTGTACCTTTTTTGGAGGGGAAAGAGAGTAGACTGGTGTTCTGGGGAGAATAACAATCAATGAGCTGAAAAAAAAGTAGTGAAATCTGAACTTGGACCTAATAAAAAAAAAAGGGTGGGGGGGGGGAGGTGGGAGAGTGTCCATTTGTTAACTTATAAAAAATCTCAAATGTCATTTAGAAAAAGCCAAACCATTTTACAAGAACAGTGATCATCAATCTTCCTTGTTCTGGACAGAAAAAGTATTGGAATGAGCATGAATTTCATACAAAGAAACTTAGTTCATTTATCTGATTCTCCAGGAGTACAGTATGAAATGTCATTTTTAGGATTGGTTTTACTGTGATTCAAACCACCATTAGAAAGCAGTCATATGGGGAATTTCTACATCGGTAGACTTTATTATGTTTGGAAACCCAAGTTGCTTCCAATCAAGGGTATACAACTAGAGTGATTATCCATTTAGGAAAGTTGCAGTTAGAGGGCCAGAATGTAAAATTGTGATAATGAGTTGCATGCTAGAATACAGGTGAATTGAGCTAATAAAATAATAATGAAATATTCCATCTAAATATGGTATGCTGGGCCTTGGAAAACTATGACTCCAAAGAACAGATGATGAAATATGCTACCCACTTATGGAGGGTTGATAGGCTCAATATGCATAATGAGACATATGTTGCTCTTCAGGGCCAGTGCAGAAATTTGTTTTGTTTGATTATACATATTTGTTCACCAGTGGGTTTTTTTAAATTTGCTTTTCTGTGGTTTTTGAGGGGGAGAAAATGTGTTTATTAAACGAACATTTTTGTTTAATTTTTTAAAAAAATCAATAAATCCAAGACCAAGTGTTAGAAACTTGTACCTGAGAGTTGGCGCTGTCACTTCACAGTTGTGTGAACATAGTTTTTTTTACCTATACAGTAAGGTGACCTAGGTTAATAATCAACATTCCTTCCTAGTACTAAAATTCCATGATTAATTGTCTAGGTCCGTGGTTGCCACAAGTGAAAGTCTTGAATATTCTCATTTTTTCTTTTGGCTAAAATAGGTTGCTAATTAGAACAAAGGCACTGATTTGATTCCTGCACTAAGGAATCCTAAGGTTCCCTGAGCCTTTCACAAGATGATTTGCAAATGAGTGCTCTTGTTTTTTGGTTTACTTTTTTTAAGTAAAAAAAATAAGTGCAGCTTAGCATAAATCATAGATTTTGAGTCCCAAATAATTTAGAGATCACCTAGATGAACCTTCTCATTTTATAGGAGAGAGAATTCAGGCTCAGGAAAGTTAAATGTCTTGTTCATGGTCATATAGGCAGTGATAGAAATAGAAGCTGAACCTCAAAGTCCATGTTTACAAAGTTGGGCCTTTGTTTCAGGGATGGATTTGAAGTTATGGAGTTGCTGAACATTTTTTTCTGAGATAATCCAGCCCATGTCTTTCTTTCTATGTTCCCTGAATTCTCATAAATCCTCCATGAGCTATCTACCCAATACTATAATAGTCTTCTCATTGATCTTTTATTTTTATTTTTAATTTATGGAATGAACATTTCCATAACATAGTATAATTTTTAAAAAGATGATTGCAAATTAAACTGCAAATCTTTTATTTACAACTTGTCATTCCTTTTGAATATATAGTAAAGTTATCGGGCAGATTTCTTTTTTTCCTTGCCTTGCCACACATTCCTCCACCTTAGAGATAATATGTGTGTCTGTGTCTGTCTATGTCTGTGTGTGTGTGTGTGTGTGTGTGTGTGTGTGTGTGTGTGCAAGTTCTTTATCTGAATGTAGACACTATCTTCCTTTGTATGTCCTTTATAATTAATTTGGGTATTTATAATAGTCAGTTATCTATAATAATCTGCTCAAATTCATTCTTAAAAATAATATTGTTTTTACTATATACAATGTTCTCTTGGTTTTCTGCTCATTTCATTCTTCATCATTTCATGCATATATTTCCATGTTTTTCTAAAATCATTGAGCTAATTATTTTTTATAGCACAGTAATATTCCATCACAGTTATATACCAAAATTTGTTCAGTCATTTTCCAATTGATAGGCATCCCTGCAATTTCCAGCTCTCTGACGCTATGAAGAGAGCTGCTATAAATATTTTAGAATATATAGGTTCTTTTCCTTTTTCCCTGATCATTTTTGGAAATAGATCTAGTAATGGTATAGCTGGGCCAAAGGCTATAGACAGTTTATTAATTCTTTAGGTATAATTCCAGATCATGGATATTTTGACATTATGTGGTTATAATTGCAATATGTAAGCATCCTATCTGTCACCTTTCATTCATACTATGAGTGGCTCACCAGTATTTCACATTCTACAAATCTCAGATGACCTCACATAAGCCATTACACACAATCATTGTCGGTAATTAGTTTACTTAACTCTAAAATGAGGAAGTTGATGAGATGACCTCTAAAGTTTCTTCCAATTCTAAATCTGACCCTACAAGCCTGAAATGCAGCTGCCTTTAACCTATTGGGCACCTCTCAATCCATCATTAAATATTTAAGTATTTATTGTCTACTATGTACCAGGCACTGTGATAGGGACTGGGAGGAAAGGAGGGAGCACAGCAAAGATCAAAAAACAAAGCGTGCATTTATGTACTTTCAATCTGCAATTCTAAGTTCTTAGGGACTGTGATGTTTCATGATTGACAGTATTAGAACCAGAATATTACCAGAATATTGGTGTTTTAAAAAACTGCACTTTTATTTCAGGGAGATACTTAGAATTGCTGAAGTTCCTACACATGTTCTTCAATGTAATCTAATCCATCTTCTTTCTTCTATTTAATTCTGGGCTGAGCTCATTGCCCACCTGTAGTCCAAGACATATATGCTGATGAACCAATCCAACCAAGTGCTGTCCATACAACTGAATTTCACAATCTGGACAACGGACATTCTTTATCCACCTCATTTTTCATTTTTCATTCATACTTATAAGTGGTTCCATTTGGGAAACTCTATAGCATTCTTGAACTGGATGTAATGAAAAAAAAGTATCAGTAAATAGAAGTAAACAGAGAGCCTTACTATCTATAGAAAATCCTTCTTCCATTTAACCCCTATGATAGATTTCATTCATGACAGTGGTAAACACTTTGGCAATCTTATCCCCACCTATTTTATCACTTGATTGGTTTTGGTAAAAGACCATGAAATAATGTCATCTGTGATAGCTCTTAAATAATCTTGTACAATCTTAACATGTGCATACTACCTACATTTTAACAATAACAGCTAGCATTTACATATTGCTCTAACATTTGCAAAGTTCTTCTCATTTTATCTCATGGGTGGGTGCTATTGCAATGTCAGTGCTATTCCTACCACCATTTTACAAATAAGGAAACTGAAGCTGAGAGAGGACAAGGGACAACTCATAAGTGTTTTTGCAGGATTTGAACTCAGGTCTTGGAGACTCTAAGCCTAGCACTCTATCCACTGAGCCACTTAGCTGTATTTGAATTTTGAATAATCTATCTGTGATTATTTTTGTCGACTATTTTTAAAGTGTTTAAGTAGAGAAAAATCTTTGCTTTACTTAAACTTTTTTTTCTGAGACAATTAAAAAGACATTAATAGCTACAATTTTATTAGCTCAATTTTTCATCTTATAAAATCCTTATGAGAAGAATCTGTTAATATATCAAGGGCATTTTTTTTGAGAACTTGCAATAGAATATGAAGACTTTTGCAAATAGCCATCTGCAACATAGCTTGTTTTCATTGTCATTACCCCCGAAAAGCTGGTTATTAAACATCAAGCACAGTCCCATCTGGGAACTAGGAGAACTCAGTTCTAGTCCTAACTTTCATATCACTGACAAGGCTTTGAATAAGTCACTAAAATCTCTGGATCCCAGTTTCATCCTACAGAAAATTAATTGATTGCTTGGAAATGATCTCTAAGCTATCTTTTCTCTAGGATATTCCTTGTACTTGAATCAGTCATGTTTTTCTAGAAACAGCAATGGGGAGGAAGGGTAGATAGAGGGAAAACTTCTGATCCTGTGTAACTAGACACTCCCTATTTGTTACCCTGACAGTTTTAGCTCTTTCCCTAGTTTAAATATATGTATGTTTCAAGTTATATTTATAAAGAGAAATGGACATGTTAACTACATAGGAATTCAAACAGCAAAAACACACTGATTTAAAAGGAGAAATTGAATTAGATCAGTTAAAATCTGAAATATAGACTAATATAAAACCTTTCACAATTGTGGCCACAAGATAAAGTCAATTGACTGTGTGCCCTGATTTTTAGTTCATAAAATGTCATCACTTGACTTAATGAGGGAAAAAATAAAGGATGGGGATGGGGAAAAATCTAAAGAGAAACCATGAGAACAGACACAGGAAGAGGAAACAATAAAGCCAATCTAGACAACAAATGAACCTTGAGTGGAAAAGGCCTCAGAATCCCAACTCAGGAGTGCCAACCATTGCTTCCATTATGCTGTTTGCTTTTCTATAAGCCACACACGTTGAGGATGAGCAGATGAAATCCAAAAAGTTTACCCAATTGTCCCTGAAGTATAGCTGACTCCATATTTTGTTGTGTTTGTTCAGTCATTTCAGTCCTGTTCAACTCTGTGGGGGTTTTCTTGGCAAAGATACTGGACTAGTTTACCCTTTCCTTCTCCAGCTCATTCTGCAGAATAGAAAACTGAAGCAAACAGGGTTAAATGACTTGCCCAGGGTCATGCAGCTAGTAAGTATCTAAAGCCATATTTGAACTCAGTTCTTCTTGACTCCAGGCCAAGTTCTCTCTACCTACTGTGCCACTTGTCTTCCCCTATAAGGACATTTAAACCCCATTGAGACAATGGCCTATAGGTCTATAGCTCATCAGGGAATAGGTTTAGAAAAAAACACAATATCTTGTTTTTTTCCCATTACATGTAAAGACAAATTTTAACTTTTAAAAAAAATTTGAGTTCAAAATTTTCTTCCTCTCTCCCTCACTTTCCCTCTTCCTAAGATGCAAGACAATTTGGTTCAGCTTATATATGTGCAATCTTGTAAAACATATTTCCATATTAGTCATGTTGTGAAAGAAAAAACAGATCAAAAGGAAAAACATGAAAAAAATAAAGTGAAAATAGTATGCTTTCATCTATATTCAGTATGCATCAGTTCTTTCTATATGGATCACATTTTTCATTATGAGTCCCTCAGAATTGTCTTAGATCACTATATTTCTCAGAAGAGATAAGTCATTCATAATTGATTATTGAACAATATTGCTATTAAAGCAAACAATGTTCTCTTGGTTCTGCTCACTTCACTTCACATCAGTTTATATAAGCCTTTCTAGTTTTTTTTGGTTTTTTCTGAAGTTAAGGAGTACTTCTACATTGTAAATTAAAACTAACTTTTGTTTCTACTTGTGAGGTCAGCAAAAAAAAAGGGGGGGGGCGGAATTTAGATTGCAGCAAGAGATATTCTTCAAGATAGACATTGATGAATCTTCCCCATGTGGGAGGGGGAAAAGAGGGAGATGGTTTGGGGAGTAGTTCAGTAGGCTGAAAATGTTGAGATTAAGAAAAATAGAGACAATGAACCAATCAATAGTAGATTCCGCTAGGCCCCTTCCCCTCAAAAACATGAGATAAAAATAATAATAATAACAATAATAATAATATTTTATAATTATACTATATATGGTATAATATATAATTATATTATAATATATTGTATTATGAATTGTATTTTAAAATAAAATTAATAATAATAAAAAATATATAAGTGGTTGTTTTATCAGTAAATGTGATTTTCTTTGTTCAAGATGAAAGAAGAAGGGGAGGGATGCACGTATAAAACATAAATATTTAGATATTTAGAGCTGCTTTGTGTTTGGAGGGAAAGGAATTAAATGCTAGGATGCTTTGGACTAATATAGAACAATTGGTTTTCTTAATCAAGTACACGTGTTCATTCTTAGACATTAGGAAAAAAATCCTGACTTTACCAATTGAAATTCACTGGAAAGTATTAATCATGAACTGTTACTGTGAAATCATCTTCCCCAAATTCTTTAAAGATGATTGAAAGCAATATTTTTGAGATATGTTAGGTAGAGCCCTATGTAGAGATTGTGAGATATTATCTTTGTATCCCCTCCAGATCTCCCATCAATTCAATAAGCTTGTCATAAAATCCACAATTTCTATATATGTTCATATTTTGGTGAAGCAATTCCTGTTCTTAATGGATATATTTACTACTCTTTTCATGATTTCATTGGCCTTTTTAATAGTTCCCAACTTTACTTATCACTATGGTCACTAGGAAAATCTTTTGGCATCCATAAAGTAAAGGCAGAGAGCTTTTTTCTACCTAACATTATATGAAAATGTGTCAAGGGATTAGCTTGGCATTCTGTCAGAACACCCCCTCACAAACTGGTTTTATTGAGAGATTACCATATGTTAGACAATAGCCTAATCGCGCTTGTGTGTGTGTGTGTGTGTGTGTGTGTGTATTTCATTTCACATTTTCAAGGACTTCTACTTAAAATAATAATCAATGTCATAGGCATGAATGCTCTAAAAGTTCTATGTGTATAATTAGCACAAATTTATTTCATCCTTAGTAAACTAAAGAAATAAAATATGTAACTCTATATAGCAATGTCTCTTTTCAAAACATGGTATGATTGATTCTAAATATTCTAAAAAATAAGAATCTGTTCTACATTAAAGTGTTATTATTATTTACTATTTTTTCAGGTCCTTCAGAAGGAGCTAGAGATTATAGAGAATGTACATTAGAATCCCCATCTTTCAGGATTTTAAACCTGTGTCCTGATATGTTTCCTCTGAGTTCAGTAAACTCATATTCCCTAAGAATCTGTTGGGTTGCTAAATAAAGAGTTAATCTTAAAGTTAGTCTAGTTAGTTAGAAGTTAGTCTAGAAAACAGTGGGGTTTAAGTCCTTCCCCAACACATCCAGACTTGTCATCAAGACATATATAACAAGACTATTGTGAGCCTCAGGATTTAACAAAAGACCTGGCAACTTTGGTTTCTGGCAACTTTTTTTTTCCTTTCAAAATAGTATTTTCCCCAGTTACATGTAAAGACAAATTTTAATTTGATTTTTTTTTAATTTGAGTTCCACATTTTTTCCTCCCTCCCTCACCTTCTTCCTAAAACAGGAAGCAATTTTATATAGGTTATAAATGTCTGATAACTTTTTAAGATTATAAATTACAGATGAGTTTCAAATCTATATCAAATAGAGAGCTTCTAAAGTGGGAGATTTCTACATGGGAAAAAAATTAGGTCCTGACAAATTTGTGTTACATACAGTTTGTCCCAAGTCTTTATGTAGTTTTAAGCTATATTTCAATTATAATGTCTATGTGTGTATATGTATATATATGTATATATTTACATATGTATGTCTAGGTATATGTGTCATGTAAAAACATGTACACATGTGGGTGTATATATATTAAATATGTGTGCATGTATGTATGTTTCCAAATCAAAATCTTGCTTTGAAGCTGGGTCAAGAGACTTGACCTCTTCTTCATACTAAAAACAAAACTGGAGGCTTACTCCATCTGAAATTGGATCTAGACTGATCCTTGAGGCAAAAGAAAGCATTTCCCCTAGTGCCAGGTAAGAAATTGAATGTATGAAATTTTCCTGTTGTGGAGAGATTTCTTGACAAGGTGTCTACATCTCTAAAGCTTGAGTTCAACACAGGTTTGAAATGTATATATTTCAGGGGAAAAGAAGAAAAGTGACGTTTTGCTTTTGGTTTTTAACTAGCTCTCTCCACCCCAGGAACTTGTGCTAGAAGAGGAAGCAAAAGTCTAACTTGCATTTGAAGTGGTCTTCCTTCACCACCCCAAGCTCCACCCCCACCTTTAAAAAGAGCATTCAAGTTCCTGTTAACATGTTAACCATTACATCACAACACTCTGCTCTTGTGGTCAAGCTAGCTAATCTTGTGAAAAATCTTGTATAGCCCAGACAGATCCCTCAAAGAGAAAACTCCCACTGTCTTTTCTGAAATACAGAAGTGCTGTGAAGGAAATATCTGGAGAATATGTTAATATTACCTAATTCTATTTTGAGGTAGTTAGGTGGCACAATAGACAGAGTGCCAGGCCTGGAGTCAGGAAGATTCATTTTCCTGAATTCAAATCTGGCCTCAGATCCTCACTAGCTGTGTGACCCTGGGCAAATTATTTAACTCTGTCTTAGTTTCCTCATCTGTAAAATGAGTTGGAGAAGGAAATGGCAAAACACTCCAGTATCTTTGTCAAGAAAATCCCAAATGGGATCATGAAGAACTGAATATAATTGAAAACTGACTAAACAACAAAAATTCTGTTTTTGATTTTATCATCATACCAACGAAAGCAACTCTGTTATTAAAATAGTTAACTCAGAAAAGTCCTGGAGCACAAGAAATTTACACAATATTCCATATAACCTATCATGTACCCACAAATTGGTAAAACAAAACAAAACAAAAATGACAGGGCTCTAGGGAAAAGGACATACTCATACACTTCTGATAGCAATACACACTGGTATTATCTTTCTATAGTACCTTAAGGCAATAAACACCAAGTCATGAAACTAATTGTACCTTTGACCTTGCTATCCCACTCTTGGGAATAAGCTCATAAAATAACAGAATTTGAGGTTTGAAAAGGGTTCAACATCCATCTAAGCCAATCCAAAGAAATTTTTTTTTCTAAAAGAGCTACCTATATAGTGATGTTTACAGCTGTGTTATTTATCAATTGTTAAAAACTATAAGAAGTCATCTCTTCCAACTGTTGAAGGAATAGTGAATAAATTATGGAGCCCAATATAATGAAGCAATGCTATTCTGCAATGAAGAAAAATAAAGATGAAAAATATACAAAAATCAATATGACATTATGCAAAATGAAGAAAGCAGAACTCTTAGATGACATATGTACTGATTACATCTGTACTTTGCATTACTAACCCAAATGCTTTTATCAGCATGGTCATTCCAACCATGGTATTATGCAATCATAAGAATATGGAAGGAACTTTAGCGGCAGTAGTGTACTAGAGCTAGCTCATACACCCCAGTGAGAGTTTTCAGTGTGAGCATCTATACCTTGGAATTAAACAAATCAGGTTTTGATTTATTGTTTTGTTAATTGTTCAGACTTAAGAAAGTGATGGAGAAAATGCAAATTAAATTTAAAAGGGTCTCATGTATATGTATGTATTTTTTCTTAGCAAGCCATTTGTTAAACATTTCCTATCACATCTCTGTTTATAATTCATCTAGATCAACTGGTCAAACCTATCTCATTTTCCAGATGGGAAAACTGAGTTCTAGAGAAATTAAGTGACTCATTCAGGGCCTCATGGGCAACTAAATGACAGAGCCAAATTTAAATCCAGCTTCTTTGACTTTTTCCACTGTGCCACATCACTGTGCTTATCCTAGGAGATTCTCAGTATTAGGATTTCTGTAACTTCTCCATAAAGAATCCATCCAATGTACTCAAAGTCTTCTGGAGTTTTTTAATATTTTAAGGGCACTAATATAGCAAAGAAGCTGTCACTCTATTGTTTTTCATTCTTGTTACATGACTGGATCATTTTCTTTTCCATTCATATTTCTTTTTGGATGAACTATTGTATGCCGCCTCTCTAATGCAATATTGGCTGGAGTCTATTAAATCTACCACATGTCTTTTAAGTTCCTTGTTGGATTACTTAATATTATGATTTTTTTTTGATTTGTGGTTTTCTATAAGTAATTGTTGTGTCTGAGGCTCTCAGGGACCCCAAATTCACTCATTTTTCTAATTGATAGCCCCAAATTCAGAGGAGAAGAAACCACTTTGTGATACCAGCTGTATTCTGGCAAAAACTTTCATTGCAAGGCCCTGCAGAATGGAGAATTCAAGAAAGAAAATTGTACTGAGAGGAAAGGAAAAACAAAAGAATGATTGGAAAACCATGTCTTAAAGGTTATGTAAATTTCATGTCACAATGTTGAACAAGCAGGATCTTCTCCTTCTGTATTCTCTTGTTGCTCTTAGAAGGTAGCAGAATTCAGTGTTCTCCCCAAGTTCCTAGTTACTGCTAGGGGATTCTTTCAAGCATGGTTGTCTCTCTCTCATCATCCTTACTGCTGTTATAAGTTACTCTCAGCCTATGTCATCAAACTTGCTTTGAGAATGTTAACAGACAACTAGAAAAGGAAATATACAGATATATATATTTTTTCATACGTGTATGTGTGAGAGAGAGAGAGAAAGAGAGAGAGAGACAGAGAGAGAGAGAGACAGAGAGACCAAGTTATGCCAGAGTAAGGTTATTTCCTTTCTTTAACAGTTACTAGACATGTAGATTATGGAATCCTTTAGATATAGCTTACCTAGATTTTAGCAAATATTATGCTTATGGAAAAGGCAGAAAGATGAGGGTGAGACAACAAATACAATTAGATAGGTTTTGGAACTGCTTAAATGGCCATCCACAAAAAGAGATCATTAATGATTCTATGTTAACTTGAAGAATGTATGCAGTAGGGTACCACAAATCTCTGTGCTTAACCTAGGACTATTTAACATTTTTATCAATGCCTTGGATAAAGGTATAAAGGGCTTGCTCATCAAATTTTCAAATGACATCAAGCAGGTAAAAATAGCTGTCAAATTAAGTGACAGTCAGAAGTCAAAAATATCTTGAAAGATTTGAACATTGATCTGAATTCAGTAAAAAGAGATTTAATAGGAATTAATTCTTACAATTCAAACACTTATCAGCCATGTGACCCAATAGCAAGTTACTTATTTCTGTTTTCCTCAGTTTCCTTATCTGTAAAATGAGCCAGAGAAGGAAATGGTAAACCATTCCAGCATCTTTGCCAAGAAAACTTCAAATAGGGTCCTGAAGAGTCAGACATAAATAAAATAACTGAAAAACCACAATAAATAAGTGTTGATTTCTCTTTTCTTTTATTCATCCCTTTCTTTTCTTTTTTTCAAAAGCAAAGACATAAATTTCAAGTTATAATTAAGAAAAATTCTCAGAAAACAGAGTATATAAGCCAATTGTACAGTAATGAGATTGATTTTCCTAATAATTATGTCATAACTTGTAAGCCTGAATGAGTATTATCCTAAATACCCTTGAGAGGCTACACATTCATTTCATCTCAAAACATGTTTGTAAGCCCTCTTTGAGAATTGGATTCAGAACCTGATTTCTTGTCAAATTCTTTATAAAATTTCTGTATTTCATCCTCTGTAACAGATGCCAGTGTAAAAGCTATATTATCTCCAGGATAACGTCCTGAAGATGGAACACAGAGAAAGAATGTAGCCAGGAACAGCTTGGCTTTCCCTCTAGAAGGCTATGATTTTTCACTTGGCCACTTCTAGCTACTTCATCTAGAGCCTGGCCACTGTCCAATAGCTGAATATATGCTGCTGAGGCATTATAGGAATTTTTCCCCATAGTTTTATAAGATTTGGCCCCAGGTGATATTTTTATAAATGCCCCAAATATAAATTTGTAAATGAAGCTTTAGATAACATCATTCTCTCCCCTCTAGATAGAAAAGCTACTTCCTAAATTAAAATTCCAGTCTTTTATTATTTCTATCTGTTGAAATTAACTGTGCCTCTTCCATAATCTTTTCTTGTGTCTTGTACCACCTAACCTCTGTGTGTGCGTTTTTTTAAGATACTTGAAATAGGTGGCCCTGACCTCTGAGGCTAGTGCTTCAATACTCCCAAAGAAAAATGACTGAATAATGACAAGTCTGGCTCAATCATCTTTGATGGCATCCATGTGGCCGTGAGCCAATCTTTATTTTAGCTTCAGTCACTAACACTTAAGCAGATTACTTGGGGCCATACAGCACCTTTCACACACTTCCATTACTTTCTATGTCTTTTCACTTGTCTCTACCATCCTAAATGAGAGGATCAGTTCTAAGCAGCCAAAATGCTCTTCTGAGGGCTCACTCTCATAGAAATATAAATACATGGCAAATAGGAAGCTCAAATTTAAAGGCAATGAAAGGAAGAAGAATCCAGGCTCGTACACTAGTATACAAATCTTATAACTCCAATTTATCCTATCATGCAATTTTCTATTAATAATGAAAGCATGCTCCCTGAGACTTACCACTTCATCATATCAACTTTGAATCTGGAAGTAAATACCAATTCAAAGATAAGAAGGCATGGCTTAGGCACAAATTATATTAATAAGACAGAAGAAGAAACGTGTATGTAAAAGAATTATAAAAGAAATGATCCAAAGGTAAAGTTATTTTGAAGAAATTATATTATTTAGAACAGAAATAAATAGAATATATTTAACCTAATAGCATTTTTTTCCAATTATATGCAAAGATAATTTTCAACATCCATCTTTATAAGTTCCAAATTTTTCTCCCTTCCTCCAAAATAGCAAGCAATCTGATATAGGTTATATGTGTACAATCATGTTAAACATATTTCCACATTATTCATGTTGTAAAAGAAGAATCAGAATAAAAAGGAAAAATCATGAGAAAACAAAAATATGAAAATAGAATGTTTCAATCTGTGTTCAGACTCTCTAGTTCTTTCTCTGAATGAGGTTATCATGAGTCCCTTGGAACTGTCTTGTATCATTGCGTTGCTGAAAAGAGCTAAGTCCATCAAAGTTGATCATTATACAATGTTGCTGTTACTGTGTATGATGTTCTTCTGATTCTGTTTATTTCACTCAATCTCAGTTCATGTAATTTGTTGCAGGTTTTTCTGAATCTGTGTGTTCATCATTTCTTATACATTTTTATACCATACCTTGTTCAGCCATTCCCCAATTGATGGACATTCCCTCAATTTCCAATTCTGCCATATAATAAAGAGCTTTTATAGATATTTTTGAACACATCATCCTTTCCCCCTTTTCTTTCTTCTCTTTGGAATACAAACCTAATAGTAGTATTGCTGGATCAAAGGGTATGCACAGTTTTATAGCCTTTTGGACATAGTTCCAAATTGCTCTCCAGAATGATTAGATCATTTTACAACTTCACAATAATGCATTTGTGTACTAACTTTTCCACATCTTCTCAACATTTATCATTTTTCCTTCTTTGTCATATTAGCTAATCTGATAAGTGTGTTTTTAATTTTTGTTTTAATTTGTATTTCTCTAATCAATGTTGATTTAGAGCATTTTTTCATAAGATTATAGATAACTTTTTATCAGGAAAATTTGAAAATTCCCTATTTCATTGAAGATCGATCTTTTCCCTTGAATGATTATGTTTGATTTTGCTGAGTAGTTGATTCTTGGTTGAAATCCAAGATCCTTTTCCTTCCAGAATATCCTATCCAAAGCTGTCTAAGGCTTTAATATTCTTGTGAAATTCTGATTGTGGCTCTTTGATGTTTGAATTGTTTGTTTCTGGTTGCTTATTGTTTTTTCTAACCTGATAAATCTGAAATATGGGTACAATATTCTTGGAGTTTTTGTTTTGGAATCTTTCAGGAGGTGATTGGGGGATTCTTTCAATGATTATTTTACCTTCTGGTTTTAGAATATTAGGAAATTTTTCCTTGATAAGTTTTTTGAAAGATACTACCCAGGCCCTTTTTTTATGGCCTTACATAGTCCAATCATTCTTAAATTATATCTTCTGCATCTATTTTCCATGTCAGTTATTTTTCCAGTGAGGTATTTTACATTTTCTCATATATTTTCATTCTTTTGATCTTATATGACTGTTTTTTGTTGTCTCCTAGAATTGCCAAATTCTAATTTCTAAGGAATTATTTTTTCTTCAGATAGTTTTTATGCCTCCTTTTCTATTTGGTCAATTCTACTTTGAAAGGAGCTATTTTCTACAGAAGGTTTTTTCCATTTGGCCAATTTCATTTTTTTAAATAGTATTTTCTTCAATCAATTTTTGTGCTTCTTTTTCCAAGCTGTTGA
This sequence comes from Antechinus flavipes, assembly GCF_016432865.1. NCBI lineage: Eukaryota > Metazoa > Chordata > Mammalia > Dasyuromorphia > Dasyuridae > Antechinus > Antechinus flavipes. The sequence continues at coordinate 163,475,102 of NC_067402.1, forward strand.
CTTTTTTTTTCATAATTTTCCTGCATGACTCTCATTTCTTTTCCCAATTTTCCCCCTACCTGTCTTATTTGTTTTTTTTAAATCCCTTTTGAACTCTTCTAAGAGGACTTTTGGGGCTTGAGACCAATTCATATTCCCCTTTGAGGTTTCAATGTAGGTACTTAGACAGTGTTGTTCTCTTCTCAGTTTGTACTTTGATCTTCTCTGTTGCTATAATAGCCAGAGAAAGTTATGGTCAGAATTCTTTTCTGTTTCTTACTCATTATTTAGCTTATTTCATTATTTTTAAAGTTGAACTCTACTCCTGGAATATAGAAGATACTGTCCCAAGCTGATGCTGGAAGCCAAGGGTCTGGTCACTGGCTTTCCACATAAGAACTTCAGGTCCTTATGGCTTATCCACTATGCTAGGGAGACTGATCTAACTGTATCTGTTGTGCCAGAGTTCTATGATTCTAGAGTTTAAATTTTGCCTTCTTCACTGGGGCTGGGGGTCTTACAATTAGTCTGCTGTGCCACTGGCCTGCTGAATCATGATTGAAGGACGTTGGTTGTTGATCTCTGCTGTGGCTAAGAGCTTTCTTCTGGCTTGGCCAGACACTGTGTTGGGTTGTACTTCCCTTTTACCCAAGTGACACAGAACTTTCCTGAAGTTCTTTTTAATTGTCTTAAACTGGAAAATTGTTTCACTCCATCTTTTATATGGATTCTATTAGTCCAGAATCCATTTAGAGGCTAGAATTAATGTTGTTTCTAAGGGAAACTGAGGATCTCAGGCAACTCCTTGGATTCTCTCCACCATCTTGGCTTCTAGAATATAATTTCTTAAACTCCCTTTTACCTAGATAAATTGTTTTCTGGAGACTAGAGAATGCTCTAGGTTTTTAGGCAGCACACTGAAGGCCTCAACTGTCTTGCTTTCCTTTCCAAATATCTTTCCTATTACAATATTGCACTTTCATCTCTTACAAACCATAGAAGCTAGATGGTAGTCTACATGCAGGCAAACAGATAATCAACATTTATTAAGTAATTACTGTGTATCAGGTAAATGGTAGGAAGGAGCCAGTCTGTGAGAGTGAAAGGCTGCTTTCTTTTCTTAATTGTTCTTAATTGACTCAATTGTTCTTAGAATGTTTGATAGAATTCACTTTTGAATTTTGAATCCATCTCATCCTATGTTTTGGGAATTTACTTAGACTTGTTCAAACAGAAGATGCTATGTCCTTAGGTGCTCTTTCTCAAAAGGATTATCCTTCCCCCCCCAAAAAAAAAAGCTTCCCACTATCACTTGTTCATGTCCTATGCAATGGGAATAGAGGAATCAGCTATTTGGCAGAAAAAACAATCTTTTATTACCCACGCCCCCATATAAAGGAATGCTCACTATACAAATATGGTTAGATCTTGATTTTAGATAGATGCTTTTGATCTGATTTCTTTCTTTCTTTAAATTTTGTAACAGACTATCTTGGCCCTCACTGCCTAAAGGCCCTTAGATTATATTTCACCTCCCCCAGAATTCTCTCACATCCTTAAGTAGATCTAGGGCTATCTAGGCTCTGCAAATTGCTTCAGCCCCCACAAATGGCATTCCCCCAATTGTAAGAGTGGTCCCCTATTCTCTAATTCCATTAAGCCACAAACAACCAAATTAGATTTCACAAAAGAATATTTACTTCAAAGGGTATAATCACAACTATGCAAACTTACTCCACAACACAAAGGAGATATTATTTCTCCATCTCCATACTATCTCAGTCTCTAGGGAGAGGAAGGGAATTATTTTCAGTCAGTTTCTATATAGCAGGACTTCTTAAACATTTTCCATTGGCAATCTCTTTTAGCTCAAGAAATTTTAAGTGACCTCAGGCATATTAGTATATAAAAAAGGCATACAAATCAAACATTTACTAATAATAAGTCATAATTTCATGACCCCCACATTTAGTTAGGTGACTCCATATGGGCTGGGCAACCCACAATTTTAGCAATTTTGCTATATAACACAGTCCCCCAAGTCCAAAACCACCTTGGAACAGGTGACCTCACATCTCTGGGCTTCCCTGCTAGGGATCTTGCAGCAACATCCTTCAATTCTTTCTCTAAAGTCACCATGGATAAAGTTCCCAGAGCAGTAGGGATCACCTCTAATACCTAAAACTGAAAAGAACAAATGGAACAGAACAAGACAAACACCCTCCAGGCTCATTTCTCACAGCTGAAGTAAGAATAAGAGCAGAAGAAAGTCCCTTCCTTCTCACCAGTTCAGCTCATTGTGTCCACATACTGATAAACTGTAATGTTCAACCTCTAGAGACAGAAGGAAGGAGTATTTGGGGGAAAGGAGGATATCTCTGCCTGGCCATTTTTAAAATTGCCCTTTTCAGCTGCACAATCACTCCGAGGAGGCTACCCTTCCCATATAGGTCCAAATTAAGTGATCTGAGCATGCCCAAACAATGCTTGTCAGAGTCTCTTTTTTTTTCTTTTTAATTAGCAAGTACTTTTTATTAATCTATCACTCCCACTATCCACCTCTACATAATGCATTTTTTAAAAATCCTTCAGTACATAGCCACAAATTAGCAGCAAAAAGAATTTCAACACTAGCCATATTTAAAAATGTGTGTCTTCCTCTGTTATTTTAAGATCATCACCTCTCTGTCAGGAGATGAATGGCACATTTCATCTTAATTCTTTTAAGTTTGTCAAGTTTTGAAATAAATCCAAATCTTGATTTGAGGAATAAAGTGTCTTTAATTGAGATAACAGGATAGCAAAACTATCATCCTGGGGGATGATTAGTAGATTTCCCAAACTTGAGGGCCATGAAAAAGTCTTTTATCCCCTTAAAAGAAAAGCAGAAGTCAGCACATGATAGCAAAGCTTGATCATAAGATCCCAGCCACCCCAGATTCTTTTCTTCCACCCCCTTCCCCAACAATCTGAGCAAGAAAAACCACTTCCTTCTGTCTGTTTTGTCCTTCATTCCATGAATCCTAACAAAGGGAGGTAAAGAATGTCACTGAAGTAATCTGGCTTGAGCTGGTTTTGTTTACGGGGAAAAATTCTGAGGTGGGGGCTAGAAGATTCCAAGATGGAAGCTTAACATGGCTTAAGATCAACCTAGTCTCATTATCTTAAGGGTAGGAATGTCAGAACATTACCAGAATTTTGACATTGTTAGGATGACTAAGAGGTTAAATCATCCTAATCTGTATCTGGCCCCTGGCCCCAGACTTCAGCTTCTGGAGGAGAAAGTGAGTCTGGTAACCTTACATAGCCCTCCCTCACTTAAATTCTATTCATTTGTGTGTCTTGACATTATCTGATGTCATGGTCATATTCCAGAACCAAGGACAACAAGAACCAACAACAACAAGAGATTGATGCAGTCCATATTAAAAATGGCATGAACAATTTTCTGTCATTACATTAACGATTAAATTAATGATTTTGCCCTGGCTTATTGTTGCAATGATTAAAATTGAGTAGTCTTTCAGAATTGTTCTGTTTCTGCTCACTTTGTTTTGCATCAGTTTATAGACACCTTCCCAGTTTCCTCTGAAGTTGTCCATTTCATCATTTCTTATGGTACAATAATATTCCATTAGATTCATATACTACAATGTATTTATTCATTCTCCATTATAAAAATCTTCTTAGTTCCCCTTTTTGGCTACTACTAAAAAAAGGGTTGCTATAATTTTTTTCCATATATTGTAGATTGGCTTAATAATGTATAAGATCAAAGGTTTTGCACAGTTTGCACAGTAACTTTCTGGTTTTGAATTGATTTCCAAAATAGTTGGATCAATTAGCAGTTTTATCAACAAACAATACATTAGTATACTTATTTTCCCACAGACCTTCCAAGATCTCTATCCTTCTCTATCATGTGCTTAGTTACAAACTCTTTCTCCAGCTATAGATCCAAGAACAAGATTTCCTTGTTCCTCTAATTTGTTTATGGCATGAACTTTGATACTTAGGTTATTCATCCATTTGTTATGTTGAATATAGGGTTTGAGGTATTGATCTATGCAGTAGTGATTTCCCTCTCCTACATCCTTTTCTCCCCAGCATAATTTCCTATCCTTACAATGTTTGTCTTCTCCTAAGATCACCCAAGGGAAAGGTAGGTGGCTCAGTGAATAGAACATTGAGCTTGGAATCAGAAAGTCTCGTCTTCATGAGTTTAAATCTGGTCTTGGACAACTTACAAGTGGCATGATCCTGTTTACTTTACCTCAGTTTCCTCATCTGTAAAATGAGCTGTAGAAGGAAATAGCTAGCACTCCAGTATCTTCATCAAGAATATTTGAAATAGAGTAATGAATATGACCAAATTGAACTAACAAAAAGATCACCCACAAACTCCTCTCATTTCAACTGTTCTCTATGGCTTTCATAATTTACATTGTTTATAAAGGGTCTGTGCTCTAGTCAGGATCTGCAAGTGAATGGTAAGGTGGATTACTTGGTCCTGAGTATAGTGAGAAAAACTAGGCCACTCTTTCAAAGGCTCAGAGGTTGCTCTGGTGCTGTGATCTACCTGTGGACTCTCTCTCGACAGGATTCTAGGAGCTCTCTCTGCTATGGGCCCTGCCTGGAATGCTCTTAGGTTGTGCTCTGTTGCTCTCTGTGTGTGTCTTGCTCTCTGCCTCTGTTTATCTCTGTCTCTGTCTTTCATCTCTCTCTCTCTCTCTGTTTCTCTCTTTCTCTCTGTCTCTGTGTCTCTTTCTGTCTTTGTCTCTCATTTTCTCTTTCCTACTCTATTAGGCTAAGGCTGGCTTCTGTCACTGTTGGAAATGAACCAGGCTCAAGCTGTTACTTGGCTGGATGTGCTGAGCTGGACTCACCAGGAACATCCTGAGGCTGCTCTCTTTTTGCCTAGGTTCAGAATTCCAGCCACAAGCTTGGGAAAACTCAAGCCCCACTGTTATTTGACTCAGCCAAGGAATTCCACACTAGACATACTTAAAACTCTCTAAAGTTATGGTCCTGAAGCCTTAGGAGAGGATTCAAGTTAACCTGGGCTTGGTCACTTCTGATTTCAGCCAGGGAACTGCCTTAAAGATTCCAAGGAAAGAATTTTCTTTTTTGCTATTACTACTTTATTCTGTGGGCTGGGTATTAGAATCATAATGGTCTCATAGAAGGAACTTGATAAGAGTAAATTAATTTTTTTATTTTGGGAAATAATGTATATAGCATAGGAATTATTAGTTTTTTCAGTGTTTAATAAAATTAACTTTTAAATCCATCTATTCCCATAGATTTTTGGTCATGGAAGTTCATTTATGGCTTGTTCAATTTCTTTTTCTGAAATTGGGTTGCTTAAGCCTTTCATTTTGTTCATTTTGTTTATATTACATGTAGCATCTCCTCGGACTACCTCCTCAACTCCACATTCTCAGACCACAGTCTGATTTCCCTGGAGAACAC